>NC_065582.1:180851930-181209430 GCF_024542745.1 Macaca thibetana thibetana
TTTAGTTCAGTAACAAGTTATTAAACACTATGTTCACGACACTGAACTTAGAATTTAAAGACAAGCGAGATGCTATCCCTGACATCCAAGGACTCACAACCTACAACAGTAGACACATACCTGGACTCACAGAACCCTTATTCTAGGAAAGGAAGAATCACAAAAGGTTTCTTGAAAAAATGGCATTGATGGAGCTCTACTTTTGAAAAGATCCTTCCAGAGGCAGCTTTAAAGACGCCAACTGGTGGAGTGGGAGACTGGAGTAGGAAGGGGCACACCAGTCAAGAGAGGGCAAAGAATGATAGGAACAGGAGAATGGAAAGAGGAAATGCAAATTTACATTCTATTTATTGTCAGATATTTCGAACATTCACTAAAAACAAGAACAATGAAGTCACTGCAAAATATTTGGGTATCTAAGTGTGGGGTATCCGATAATAAGCAAAGCAAACGTGATCCCAAGTTAGAGACAAACAGTATGCAAATAAATAAAAACAGGCAGAAATTATGATGGGTGTTACAGGAAAATGCATCTAACCAACAATTTTAGGTCAAATTTTCAAAATCTTTGATTTTCTACTCTTACAAATCAATTAAACTTAAATAAATCAAAGTTGGAACAAAGCCACCAAAATAATGTTAAAAAGTATTCAAATGTAAAACCAATTGAACCAAAAATAGGATAATGATGTAACCATTTGGAATGAGCATTTATGAGGCTTTAAATCATTTTTATATTACTATTTTAAGGATCAGTGCTGCCAGCACTGCAAACTTACTCAGAATATTCACGTATGCATATACTCTTACTGGGCAACACATGGTTTCAGTATTTTCTTAGACACAAAGGAGGAATCTGTCTTTTTTCTGGCTCAGTTCTACTATGCTATTATAGTTTTTTAAATTGTCATACTATTTGTTTTTATTTCATAAAGAACAATTTTTTTTTTTTTGAGATGGAGTCTCGCTCCATTGCCCAGGCTAGAGTGCAGTGGCACAATCTCAGTTCACTGTAACCTCTGTCTCACAGGGTCAAGCGATACTCCTGCCTCAGTCTCCCGAGCAGCTGGGATTACAGGGACATGCCACCATGCCACCATGCCCGGCTAAGTTTCGTATTTTTGGTAGTGACAGGGTCACCATGTTGGCCAGGCTGGTCTCTCAGTCCTGGCCTCAAGTGATCTGCCCACCTCGGCCTCCCAAAGTGCTGGGATTACAGGCATGAGCCACCACGCCCAGCCCCATAAAGAACAATTATTAATTTCAGGAATGCTTTGTTTTGACACAAAAACTTGGATTTTCAAAAATGAAATTGTGACATTTTAGAAAAACAAATTATTTAATATGCAGAAAGGACTGACATTATGATTCACCTAAATGCACCAAAACACAAAGTCTCTTACCTGCTATTCCTTCCCCAGCAACTCTCCTCCCTCCTTCTGTTATAAAGACGTTTCCACCTGCTCTGAATGTGTGGCTCAGAGGCTACTCACCAATAAATCCTGAACTCCTCCTCTTACAAGGATCAGTAACGAGAGAGGGGACATTAATATGACCATAAGGAAATATTATGCAGAGCTTTATGCCCACAAATTCAACAACATAGATGAAATGGGCAAATTCCTTAAAAGATGCAAACTTTCAGAAACAGAAAAGAAGAAACAGACTATCTGAATAGCTCTATATTAAAGAAAACTCCAGCCCCAGACAGCTTCACTAGTGAATTCTAGCAAATATTTCAGGAGAGATAATACCAATTTTCTACAAACTCTTGCAGAAAATTAAAGCAAAGGGCCAGCAAATAACTCAGAAAAAAGACATTACAAGGAACCAAAACAGACCAACACACCTCAAGAACACAGACAGAAAAATCATTAACAGAATTTTTTTTTTTTTTTAAGACAGAGTCTCACTCTGTTGCTCAGGCTAGAGTGCAGTGGCATGATCTCGGCTCACTGCAACCTCCGCCTCCCAAGTTCAAGAGATTCTCCAGACTGAGCCTCCCAAGTAGCTGGGATTACATATGCCCACCACCACACCCATCTAATGTTTGTATTTTTTAGTAGAGACGGGGTTTCGCCATGTTGGCCAGACTGATCTCGAACTCCTGACCTCAGGTGATCTGCCCGCCTCAACCTCCCAACTCCCAACGTGCTGGGATTACAGGCATGAGCCACTGTGCCTGCCATTAACAAAATTTTTAGCAAATTAAATTAAATAATATCCAAAAATGATAACACGTTAAGACCAAGTGGAGTTTAGCCTTGGAATTCAAGGTTGGTTTAACACTGAAAAATCATTAAGTATAATTCACCATATTAAGAGATATGAAAATGAGGAATATGGGGGAATGTCTTCTAGTAAACATAATAAAAGGCATCTGTCTGTAAAATCCCAGCACCGTGGGAGGCTGAGAGGGGCAGTTCACGAGGTCAGGAGATCGAGACCATCCTGGCTAACATGGTGAAACCCCCATCTCTACTAAAATTACAAAAAATTAGCCAGGCACGGTGGCACGTGCCTGTAGTCCCAGCTACTTGGGAGAGGAGGCTGAGGCAGTAGAATTGCTTGAACCTGGAAGGCGGAGGTTGCAGTGAGCCGAGATCATGCCACTGTAGTCTAGCCTGGGCAACAGAGTGAAACTCCATCTCAAAAAAAAAAAAAAAAAAAAAAAAAGGCATATGTATAAAAACTAAAGTTTTTCATATTATTTCACAATTACAACTCATCAAACTGTATTCTTTAAATATGTGAAGTTTATTGTACATCAATTGTACCTTAATGAAGCATTTCTTTTTTAAAAAAAGAACAACTGAAAAATGAAAGAAAAGGAAAAAAACAACCTAGTACCACTTCCAGTAGTATTAAAATATGTGAAATATATTAGGATAAATTTAACAAAGTATCTAAAAGATCTATAAACTGACAACTATGAGATGTTGTTAAGCAAACACCAGTCTATGTCTGGTGGGAGGACCATAAATAAAAAGAAAGATACTATATTCAGGGCCAGGCGTGGTGGCTCACGCCTGTAATCCCAGCACTTTGGGAGGCCAAGGCGGGTGGATCACAAGGTCAGGAGATCGAGACCATCCTGGTTAACATGGTGAAAACCCATCTCTACTAAAAATACAAAAAAATTAGCCGGGCATGGTGGCGGGCGCCTATAGTCCCAGCTTCCAGGGAGGCTGAGGCAGGAGAATGGCATGAACCCGGGAGGTGGCAGAGCTTGCAGTGAGGGGAGATTGCGCCACTGAACTCCAGCCTGGGCGACAGAGCGAGACTCTGTCTCAGAAAAAAAAAAAAAAGATACTATATTTGGAAAAATCCTTACTACTAAAATAATAATTCTCCCTCAAATCCATCTATAGATGCAACGCAATCTCAATCAAGATCCCAGAAGCAACTTTTGTTTAAAAAAAAAAAAAAAAGCCAATTCTAAAGTAAACAAAAATGAATAGAACAAATAACTAGAACACAAAATGGCCAAACGACGTGGAGAAAAAAAGAACAAAGTTGGAACACTTCTATTACCTAGCTTCAAGGCTTACAATAAAGCTACAATTATCAATACAGTGTGGTATTGGTGTTAGGATAGATTGGTGAAACAGAACAAAGTCCAGAAATTCACCCACACATAAATGGTCAACTGACTTTTGACAAAGATGCCAGGATAATGCAACGGGGGAAAATTTTTAAAATAAAATAAAATAAAAAAACAGTCCCTGGAACAAATGATGCTGAACAACTGGATTATGGGGAAAATTAAACTCTACTCCTTATGTCGTACCAAATACAAGAATTACCTTAAACAGACCGGACCTAAACATAAAAGATAAAACTATAAGACGTCTCAATGAAAACATAGGCAAGGCCAGGCGCAGTGGCTCACGCCTGTAATCCCAGCACTTTGGGAGGCCAAGATGGGCGAATCACGAGGTCAGGAGATTGAGACCATCCTGGCTAACACGGTGAAACCCCATCTCTACTAAAAATACAAAAAATTAGCCAGGCTTGGTGGCAGGCGCCTGTAGTCCCAGCTACTCGGCAGGCTGAGGCGGGAGAATGGCGTAAACCCGGGAGGCGGAGCTTGCAGTGAGCCGAGATCGTGCCACTGCACTCCAGCCTGGGCGACAGAGCGAGACTCCGTCTCAAAAAAAAAAAAAAAAAAAAAAAAAAAAGAAAACATAGGCAAAAATATTTATGACTCTGGAAGTAGGCTGAGATTTCTTACAGCAGAAGTACTAATATATAAGAAGAAAGTTAATAAATTGAACTTTTTAAAGAAATCTTTAAGAAAATCAGAAAAAAATATCTGCAATACACATTTCATGATATAGCACTTGTAACAATACACTGAATACCAAAAACATATGAAGACAAACAACCTAATAAAAAATGGGCAAAGTAGTTGCAGACATTTCACACAAAAAAGAAAGAATGGCCAAAAAGCACATAAAAATATGCTAATATCATGAGTCATCAGGTGAATGCAAATTAAAATCACAATAAGATGCCCTGATACATCCACCAGAATGATTAAAATTCAAATGACTCATCATCTCAAGCCTTAGCAAAACTGAAGAGCAACTAGAATCCTCCCGCTTTCCTAGTGGGAGGGCACAGTTTGGCAGCTTTTTATAAAGTTAAATGTACACGTACCATGGAATCCAGCAATGCCACTCCTGGCTATTTACCCAAGAGACGTTACTGCATGTGTCCACACAAAAATAATGGCAGCTTTCTTCCTAACAGCCCAAAACTGAGCACAGCCTAAGCAGCCATTAATAAGCATGTGGATAAACAGATTGCAGTATGTTCACACAATGGAATATTTTTCAGCAAGAAACATAAACTACCAAAAACAAACAAACAAACCACCCACACACATAACCAGATTAATCTCAAAAAAAGCCGTGCAAAAGAAGCTGACACAACCCAAAAGGCATGCTATGTGACCCCGTTTTGGTGAAACTCTAGAACCAGCGAAGGAATCTGCAGGGCCAGGAAGCAGAGGAGCTCTTGCCCGGGTCTGTGTCCCAGGGGAGGACTGACAGCAGCAGCTGTGAGTGAATTCGGGGTGGGGAATGTTCTCCGTCTTCACGGACTGGGATTCTGCGGGCTGAGGAAGCACACCAAAGGTAGAGAACCAAGGATCAGAGAGAAAACCTAACTGGTCAAGGTCAAGTAAAATTCAACAGGAAACGCTGTATATTCTAACTGATAATACTAGACCTAGGTAAATAGAATTGTAAGAGATTTTGCTATACAACAGTATTAAACTTAGGTAATAACAGCATCAGACTGGCTGAGCATATTAAGAGCTAATTCTGTTTTTCATAAGGAGGACAGCAGGATTCCTAATCACAGGCTGTAATGAATTGTGTTATCTTCATTACCATAAAGCTATGTTACATCTTGATGTTCATGAATAAGTCTTCTAATCCAAGGGAAGGAATAAAAACAAACAAAGGAGAAAGAAAAGGAAGGTTGAACTTATAATATAGTCTCATTTTAAAAAAAAAAAAAAAAAAAAAATGGCCGGGCATGGTGGCTTACACCTATAATCCCAGCACTTTGGGATGCCAAGACGGGAGGATCACCTGAGGTTAGGAGTTCACAAGACCAGTCTGGCCAACATGGTGAAACCCCATTTATACTAAAAAAACAAAATAAATTACCCAGGTGTGGTGGCGGGCACCTGTAATCCCAGCTACTCGGGAGGCTGAGGCAGAAGAATCGCTTGAACCCGGGAGGCAGAGGTTGCAGTGAGCCGAGAGACGGTGCCATTGCACTCTAGCCTGGGCAGCAAGAACAAAACTCCAACTCAAAAAAAAAAAAAAGAAAGAAAGCAGACAATGCTACTTTACGGGTGAAGTAAACGAAGTTTAGAGGTGAAGAGACCACAGGCTAGGAAGGTCAGGAGCAAACTTCTCCTGAATCACTGCACGGATGGGCAAATTTAAGAAGCAGGGGACAAAAGAGGTTCCAGCACCATCTCTAAGTAGAAAAGCATCACTTAAGAACTATGCAGGCCTCTCGACATGGAATGAAAGATGACCCGGCCAGCCACCAGCTGCCCCGTCAGAACACCTAAGGCTCTGCAGATGTCCAGAGTGACAGATGGGCTCCTGACCACAGGGACACCAGGCTCTGCAGAGGAGCCGCGGGAGGTTCCAGACTGAGGGCAGTTCACAGACCTCTGCATTCCCCAAGGAGACACTGGGGGAGGGGGGCCCAGAGAAACGGGGAGGTGGGAATCATTGGATGTGCATGCTGCCAGCTGTGAGATGCCACATGTCCAGCAACTGAGAGAACAGATATTCCCCATTCACCTCCATCTTTTCGCACTTGAACTTGATTATATGTATCTCTCAGCCATGATTTAAATAAAAAACTGAACCTGATTAAGGCATCGGAACTATAATACAGGATCTGGTGGGTAGAGTGGAGACAGCAGCTTCCATGGTGCCAAGAACATGAACCCCCAAGACTCAGCCTTTCCCACCAAACAAATCACCATCGTCGGTAACACCCCAAACTATTCCATAGCTCATTTGAGACTGCAGCCTGACCCCAGCCAGCTGGGATGAAATTGCAGCCCAGGACTCAAAAGTGGGACGTGGTGGGGGGCAGCAGGGTGGGGGACCCCATAGGAAAAAGGCGGATGAAAATACCCTCCTTGACTTGGCAGAGGGCAGATGAAGAAAAAGACCATCAAGGGAACATCAAAACACACAGCCTGAAAAAAGATACACTGGAGCATTTCAACCATAAGAATTTCAACTCTTACCTCTCAGGATATCTAATATTCTACATGAGCAAATGAAGAAGACACAAGGAGATCAAGGGATTTTCCCAGTCCCACGGCCAGGGGTGGCAGAAACCACCCCGTTTCGCCTGGTCTCTTCTAACTGCTCTACGGCTTTTTACGCTATTCCAAATCGGTGACTGGCAACATCCCCTTTCCATCAGGAAAATCATGTTGAATCATGACTCTTGTAAGATGTCTAAAAAGACATAAAACTGCCTTTACGCTCTAAAGTTACATTATACTTTTAACGTAAAAAAGCTAAGGATTAAAGGATTTTTAAAAAGTACTTTCTGTCCTCCAGCTTGGAATACCCTAAACCTAAACCAGTGCTTCTCAACCCTTCCCGGGACACAGCTCACCACCGGGGGTTTTGTGAAAGGCAGACTGTGACTCACTTGATCTGGGACGAGCCTGATCATCTGTGTTCTAACATGCTCCCAGGGGCGTCAACACTGCTGGCCACGGGTCGCACTTTGAGAAGCCAGGCCCTAAGCCACACTGACTTTGGTGCACCAGGGGCAGGGTGTTTCCAGTGCAGAAGGCGACCAGCAAGAATGCTCCTTCGGGAAATAATGTAAACGCTGCTGCCTCCCTCGCCTCCCACCCACAGCCTCAGCGAGCACGGGAGGCTTCAACAGAGGCTGAGTTCAAATCACCAGCAAAGCCCTCAAGAAGGGAGACAGTGCAGTAAGAATAACGCCCCCAAACGCTGCACTTGGCCTCTGGCTGACATTCACACTGTCAAGTTCAAGCAGATCTGAAATGACTTGGGAACAGTGGGGGTTAAAAAGGTGCACAGGTTCACCCATATCCTCAACCATCCACAGCAGGGGAGACTGCAGCCCACGCCTGGCCCAAAGCCTATTTCTGTCAATGTTTTATTGGAACACAGCCACGTCCATTCATTTATGTATCACCTACGGCTGTGTTCACGCTCCAACAGCAGGGATGAGTGTCACAGCAAGAGCCTAAAGCCTACAGTATGTACTCTCTGCTCTGTTAGAGAAAAAGCTTGCTTACCTCCGTTCTGGGTCTTTCGAGTTTAGGGGACAAAACTTGAAAAAGGAAAACCTGAAGACAAAGGATAGAATGCTAACACAGAAGAAGCATTTAAACAGAGGAGCATGAATTCTGAGGCAGAAGAGACGTACATGTCAAGGCAAGCCTGGTGACGGTGGCAACCCAGGGACTCCGTTAGCCATGAGAGGCCAGCCTGCTTTGTGAAGGGTGACCACGCTCCTTTCAGAATGCAGAATCAGGGAGACAGAGGTGGCCTGGTCCATCTGTGTCTGCCCCTCCAACCACCACAACTGTGTCGGCTCCTTCTATACACTTGCTTCACCACCCTTCTCTTCGTCCGCCCTTCGCATCATATGACCCACCCATGAAGAGGTCTGAAGAGAGGCTCTGGCGTTACCTGGCTGCCATCATCTCTGGAAAGGCGGGGCCCTAGGCTCTGCTGCCAAAGAGGAAAAGCCTCGAGGGCTCCTGACAGAAGGCCTAGGATTGAAGCTCCAACCACGAGGGGAAGGAAGGGCCGTGGGCTGATCTCCAGGGAGGGGGATGCTGAAAGGCCAGCTGCCTCTCTGCCCCTGGCTCCCCGGGCAGATGGCTCCACCACTATGCATGTGGGTACAGGCGGAGGGGCAGGTGGCACCAGGCTCTGGGTAACATATGTCAGTGTGCTAATGGAAGCAAATTAAGAGCATGGTTGGTCTCACACACCAGCTTCGCAGGGCTGGGGCTGCCACGGGGAATGGATGAGATCCAGACTCCAGGAGGATGTGATGATAGAACTGTCTGGACACCGTGAATGAACAGAGACTTCGGTGGTGAAGGGTTGGGGTTGGAACTCTGCTCCACCACTTGCCAGGCATGGCCTTGAGTACAGTGCTGTGCTACCTTACCTCTCTCTAAAAACGAAGATGATCAGAGGTTTGTCGGTCGGTTTTTTAAATGTCATTATGTGAAGAATTTAAATGTAGCACAGTCCTTAGCTCGTAAGAAGTCTCCAATAAATTTTGACCACTACAGTCATTATCAGTGTAATTATTATCTGTTAAAATATTTTTAAAACAAGGTTTTAAAGGATAACCTCCTCCTTAAAGCGTGGTTATGAGGATTAACCAAAGACAATCTGTAACTCTGCCTACTCCCCAGCATAACACACAAAACCTGCAGCTATTCCCCCCACAAAGAAACCGAATCTAGTCTCCCTTACCTGTTCCATGCAATGCCAATCAACTTTCCAAACAGGTCACTCGAGTTTTTTTAAATAATAATGTCCCCAGAGTAGACACTATCATCTTACAGGTGAGAAAACTAATTCTCAGGACTCAAGGACACAAACCTAATGAATGACAGACCGAGGTCTTCTCAGTGAACGACAGCTGCCACCCAAAAATATCAGCAATTTTAGGAATTAGCAGCTCAATGATCTTTGCTTCAAAAAAGCAAAAACACCACATTCTCACTTTACCGCTTCTACACAAAAGCGTGTGTTCTCCAGAAAGTTGTTTTTTGTTTTTTGTTTTGTTTGTTTGTTTTTAAAGATGGGAGTTTCACTCTTGTTGCCCAGGCTGGAGTGCACTGGCGCTATCTTGGCTCACCACAACCTCTGCGCCTCCCAGGTTCAAGTATTCTCCTGCCTCAGCCTCCCGAGTATTACAGGCATGCGCCACTACACCCTGCTAATTTTTGTATTTTTAGTAGAGACAGGGTTTCTCCACATTGGTCAGGCTGGTCTCAAACTCCCGACTTCAGGTGATCTGCCCGCCTCGGCCTCCCAAAGTGCTGGGATTACAGGCATGAGCCACCATGCCCGGCCCAGGGAGTATTTTTTATAGAACTAATCCAAAGGGTCCAATTTCTATGGAGAAAATTTTCTTTGTCATGCCTAAAACACAATGTAACCCACCATTAAAAGATGCTTTTTACATACACCTTTGGCCCAGCTACGGAATGTCAATGTGCTCCCCAGAATGAGGACTTAGAAGTTACAAGATAAACTAAACAATACTGAACGCCACCACGACGAACCTCCTAAAATAAAGCAAGCACCTCCAACGAGGGGTCTGATCACTCTTGACTTCCTTCCTCCCACCTCTGCCCACTCCCTCCCCCTCCCCATGGTCTGTAAAACAGCTCTTCTCAAGTCACTTGATGACATCCCTGTTGCCAAGTCCAGCTATCAAGGCTCAGTCCTCATTCCGCCCACACCCAGGGCTCAGTCCTCACTCCCCCCACACCCAGAGCTCAGTCCTCATTCCCCCAACTCCCAAGGTTCAGTCCTCACTCCACCCACACCCAGGGCTCAGTCCTCACTGCCCCCACACCCAAGGCTCAGTCCTCATTCCCCCCACACCCAGGGCTCAGTCCTCACTCCCCCCACACCCAGGGCTCAGTCCTCACTCTCCCCACACTCAGGGCTCAGTCCTCACTCTCCCCAACACCCAAGGCTCAGTCCTCACTCCCCCCAACACCCAGGGCTCAGTCCACACTCCCCCCACACCCCAAGGCTCAGTCCTCAATCCCCCCACACCCAAGGCTCAGTCCTCACTCCCCCCAACACCCAAGGCTCAGTCCACACTCCCCCCACACCCAAGGCTCAGTCCACACTCCCCCAACACCCAAGGCTCAGTCCACACTCCCCCCACACCCAAGGCTCAGTCCTCACTCCCCCCACACCCAAGGCTCAGTCCTCACTCCCCCGACACCCCAGGCTCAGTCCTCACTCCCCCCACACCCAAGGCTCAGTCCTCACTCTCCCCACACCCAAGGCTCAGTCCTCACTCCCCCAACACCCAAGGCTCAGTCCTCAATCCCCCCACACCCAAGGCTCAGTCCTCACTCCCCCCACACCCAAGGCTCAGTCTTCACTCCCCCCACACCCAAGGCTCAGTCTTCACTCCCCCCATACCCAAGGCTCAGTCTTCACTCCCCCCATACCCAAGGCTCAGTCCTCACTCTCCCCATACCCAGGGCTCAGTCCTTACTCCCCCCACACCCAAAGCTCAGGCCCTTAGCCGCCCGGCAGCACATGACGCCTGGAAGCATGTGACACGGTGTGACACGGTGTATCTACCGTCCATTCTTCTGGAAACAGTTCCTGTGGTTTTGTCACCTATGCCGCTGGTCTCTGCTGGCTCCCCTTCTCTTCCCAACCTCTGAAGGAGTCTGGTCTAGAGACTCTTTTCCTCTCCTAATTCTATCCACTCCCAAGGTGATTTCCTCTAATCCCATGATGTTTATCTTCAGTTTGGCCCTCTACCCTCAACTCTAAACCATTTCCAACTGCCTGGGGAGGCTGATCAATCTCATCTTACAGTTAATAAAACACAGCTTCAGTTTTTGGCCCTCTACCCTCAACTCTAAACCATTTCCAACTGCCTTCTTTGGGGAGGCTGAGCTCAATCTCATCTTACAGAGGGTCAAAGAGGTGACGAAAAAAATAGATAATGTCCTTAAAACTTCTTTTTCTCTCTCTTGTCATCCAACCCATTTAAACTCTCCTTTCAAAATATATGCCAGACCTAACCACTTCTCACCTTCCTCATCATTTCCAACCAGGTCCAGCCCTCATCATAGCGCTCTGGGTTACTGCAAAAGCCTCCCAATCGCCAGGCACAGTGGCTCACGCCTGTAATCCCAAGCACTTTGGTAGGCCAAGGCAGGTGGATCATCAGAGGTCAGGAGTTCAAGACCAGCCTGGCCAACATGGTGAAACCCCTCTACTAAAAATACAAAAAATTAGCCAAGCATGGTGGTGGGTGCCTGTAATCCCAGCTATTCGGAGGCTGAAGCAGGAGAATCACTTGAACTCAGAAGGCAGAGGTTACAGTGAGCCGAGATCGTGCCATTGCACTCCAGCCTGGGTGACAAGAGCGAAACTCCATCTCAGAAGGTTAAAAAAAAAAAAAAAAAAAAAAAGCCTCCCAACCCACCTCTCTCCTTCCGCCTTTCACCCTGCCCTGCATTCTACCTTCCACTCTCAAACATTTCAGAAAAAAAAAAAAAAAAAATTATATCCACAGAGAGAGAAAAAGAAAGTACAAATGGGGTGAAATGTTTGGGGAATCTGAGGGAAGAGTATATGGGAATTCTCTGTACTATTTTTGCAACTTTTCCATAAGTCTGGATTATTTCGAATTCAAGAGTTAAACAAAGAAAAAAAAAAAAAAAAAAAAAAAAAACACTATCTCCCTTTGTGAATCCATCCTGTCTTTCCCCTGGCAACTTAAGGACGCTCTCAACTAACACATCTATTTTTTCATGAACACTAAAAAAAATCTTGAACCCAGTTTTGTATTTCTTTTTTGACTTTTCTTGAACCCTTGCCTAGTTGTGTGTGTGTGTGTGTGTGTGTGTGTGTGTGTGTGTGTGTGTGTTTCATATATGTGTGTGTGTGTATATATGTGTGTGTGTGTGTGTGTGTATATATAGAGAGGGAGAAATATATATGTGTATATATATATATATATATATTGTATATATAATGTGTATATATATATGGTATATATATATCTGTGTGTGTGTGTGTACATATATTACATACCCCATAGCCTGTCCTTAACCAGTTCTAAACTTAGTCGGAAAAATACATACCTAAGCAGAGAATTTCAAAATAATATGATGAATATTTTGATAGAGGGATGTGTTGCTATGGAACACGCTGCTAAGACACAAAACCTCCTAGATGGGGCAATGAATGAACGAAGTTTTGCACCTATAGGCACCCCCTCTGATATCCCCTCAAACGTTTATAGTTATATGCATTTGCTTCCCCCAGGACCCCCGTTTCATAAGGGTTAGTCCTAGAGCCTAGCAAGTTCCTACTACAGCTGGCACACATATGCCATTCAAGAAACAGTGGCTGAGTGAATGACGAGTTAAGAACCATTTGTCAGCCAGTGCTCAGTAACACAACATGCACTGGTATGCAAATTATATTTTTGTTGAAAGCAAGGGCAGGATCACAAATTATCTTTCCAGAGAAAGCAAACCTCAAAAGCTTCTTTACCCTACTAAAGCACATTATAAGAAGCTCCCCTTATATAAAAGAAAACCTCCTCATTCGTTATCAATGGCATGTAAACCTAATAAGCCTTCACCTCTGATGACATCTCTTCCATCCCCAGGGCTAGATAAAGGAGGTTCCGGAAACCCTGGTAGTTGTGAAGGTGGCTCCCAGCTCTGACAGTCTTGAACCCTGCGGGCGCGGAGGTCACACAGCAGAACAACAACAGGGAAGCATCATCAGGCTTCGAATATGTTTGAACCAGAGATGGCAAATAGGCTGCAGCCAACTGAAAACACCAGAGATTCATGGTGGCCACCTGAGGGGTTGTGCTCTTAAAAAACAAAAATTAAAAATAAAATTAAAAAATTAAGAAAGGAAGGGGTCAAGAATCCATCAGGTCTGACTGAGATGTGTATCAGTGACTAACACCCCGTAAGGCAAAAGTGCTCCGGTGCGCTTTGGGTTCTCTTCAGCAGTATTCAAAGGCGTGTGCTTCCCTAAGACTAAGCCACGGGAATACCCCCAGCAACACTGCCAGGAGAAACGTCTCCCATGGATTTGGCTAGAAATACAGTTGTCTTTAACAAATTAACACTGAATAAATCCTGACTTATTAGAGCCTGCGAGAATGACATTCTCAATGATAACAGTTATCACTACAATCTCCAAACATCTGCGATCCTGCAAGGAGGAACTGTGACAGCGCAGGCCACATGTCCAGAATGCTTCCCAGACTGCCTGTTACAGAATAAAAGAAAAAGAAACCCCCCCCCCCCCCCTTCTCTCACACATTTAGCCAGTTGTTCCTTTGTGTGCATCTCTGTGCTAAAATGGCCATTCTTCCCCACAGCCTGAAGTCATATGCTAAAATAAATGAGACTCACATGAAGCCAGAAACGTGCAGATGCGAGGAAACCAACACAAACGAAATGGGCTGGAGAGTGTGGCCAGGAGGATGGTACTTCCCAGGAAGCAATTACTTCATCTCTGCCCATGAAGCAGGCAGCTGTCACTGTCCCCCAGGCCCACACCAGCCACTCGAAGTACGTTCTAACCAAACTACCTCCAACAATCAACATCAATACACCACACAATTGGCTTCTGAAAGGACACCTTGCAACCAACAAGAAACTGTTAGCACAACTTTGAAAACCTGTGCAACTAAAAACCTTGGAAAGGGATAAACACTGCCACATTTTGACTCAAATACTGTTTCGTGGTAGCACTGCAATAATTCACTGAAACAAAAGAATGAATGAATGAATAAGATTTATATATATAGGAATCAGAGGAAGAGCAAGCATGACTAATCATTTAAAGAAATAGGTCAAGAAACTGCTAGGTTCAAATGCTACCGTGAGACACTGTCAGGGCCTTAGGCAAATTCACTTCTCTTGGTCCTGTTTCTAGGTTCATCAAAAAAACAGCTTTGGACTAGGGAATCTGTTGCTTCCCAAAGCCTTCCTTCTGTGATTCCAGCCCAGATTTTAGGACTGCTCTCCCACTTGGTATATGAAAGCACTTTCTATGTATAATAGCAAGAGTACATTTCTGTGTTGAATGCGGTTTGGGACCTACTCTATGAGGCAGAATATCATCATGTAACTTTAAGCATGACGACAAGGCACACTCTAGATAAGGATAACACATAAGATGTGGCCATACACCTGTGCGTGCCTGGCAGGGAGATGGGGAAGTCTCATTTAATGAAGCCGGGGTGCCTGTTGCACCTGAACATCCTCAGTCCACACAAAAGTTCACAACGTCCTTCTGACATCAAACCACAGGTATCACATACTTTTCCATACTTTCCACCCAAGATTAAAATATGCAGAGCACCGTGATAAAGACGCCTCCATCCCCAGCATGTTGGCTCTCATTCTGTAGAATTACATACTTTCGGTGCAAAATGGTGACCAGGTTGCAGCGGCAAGCAAGACTGGGCTCCGTGGGGACAGCAGGCCCTGCAGCAGCCACCACTCCTGTCGCCACAGTCTGATGCAGCTGCAGAGAAGCTGTGGCTGAGGCCATTCACTTTGTGAGAGAACCGCACAGGAGGGAAAAGGTAGGGAAGGTAGGGAAGAGGGCAATGTCAGCTTCTGAGCCCAAGCCAAGCCATCGCATCCCCTGTGACTTGCACGTATATGCCCAGATGGCCTGAAGTAACTGAAGAATCACAAAAGAAGTGCAAATGCCCTGTCCCACCTTAACTGATGACATTCTACCACAAAAGAAGTGAAAATGGCCGGTCCTTGCCTTAAGTGATGATATTATCTTGTGAAATTCCTTTTCCTGGCTCATCCTGGCTCAAAAAGCTCCCCCACTGAGCACTTTGTGACCCCCACTCCTGCCCACCAGAGCCAGAGAACCCCCCCCCTTTGACTGTAATTTTCCTTTACCTACCCAAATCCTATAAAACGGCCCCACCCTTATCTCCCTTCGCTGACTCTCTTTTTGGACTCAGCCCGCCTGCACCCAGGTGATTAAAAAGCTTTATTGCTCACACAAAGCCTGTTTGGTGGTCTCTTCACAGGGACGCGCATGACAGGCAGGTGCAGAGCCAGGGAAGGACCTGTGATGAGAACAGAAAGGAATGCGCCTCCCTGTACACACACTCGGATTTTATGACAATGTGGGCAGGGGGCTGAACTGGATGCCTGAGAACATTCCTCCAAGTTCTTTTGCTGATTTTCTAAATATTGGTGTAAAATCTGAACTCAGAAAAAAAATTTTAAATCGCTTCAATCAACATCTTGTCTGTGCTCAGCTCAGCATCATGTCTACATGATCATCTAGAAAACCAACTTCTGTTCTAAGGCTCACATCTCCTATAAAGTCCCAGGGATTTTACAAGGGAATGCACCTCTCATTCGCATCAAGAACACACACAACTACCATTAAAGAAATGCTTAATTTGCTTACATAATTTTTTAAACACCCAGATTTGAAATACAATAGAGAAGACAACTTTTTGATAGCTCTGCTTTCCAACTGCGAACTGCGGGTGGAGAAAATAACCTGCCATGATTTCTAACCAGTCAACAACCTGTCTTCCCTGGCTGCAGTAGGAGCAATCTTTCTGAGCTCAGGATGAAAAAGAACCCAGCTGGTTAGGGGACAGATAATCATCAGTTCTCAGCGGGCTTCCCGGGTCCCAAATCCCCATGTGATACGTGGAAGTAAAAAGCTATCAATGACCAAGCATCTGAACGCTTATCCCACCTCGCCATCTGCTTCTCCTGCCATGCAAATTTAAAATTAATAAGCCTGCTATTAGAGAACAGAGTTGGTGCTGCATCTGTCTTCCTAAAATTATGGATAATTACCAGCCCACAATGGCTTCTAATCAGATTTGAGTAGTCCCTTAGACAGGAAGCTAAAGTGCCTCAGCCCTAAACTGAGAAGAAAACAGAAACTGGAATGCTCTAGGTTTGATTTTTTCTCCCTTGTTCTAAAGTTGCTGTTCCCGAATCTCCTTCTACTGTCTTGTTTATAAAATGTATGAGAAACAGGGAAATTTAAAGACATGATAGAAATGGCCACTTTTTCTAGGTACAAACTTTGTGAACATTATTTTCAGCTGCTGGGCTTTTTCTCCACAAACTGTGAGCCTGGAGGACATTTTCTCCCTCGTGGTTACACATTCAGAGTCAGGGAAAGTGGCTTTAGCAGTAAAGAGGGGAGTGCAGTGAGAAGTGACCGGACACTGAGAAGGGCAGACAGGGACTCTACCTCGGTGGCCTGCAGCATTCCTGGGCCTCGGCCTTTACTTTTCTATCTGTACAAGGGATCTAAAGGCCCGTGATTCTAGGCCACGACAGCTCTTCATACACACATACACAAACATCACACGCCTATGTGAAAAGCTGTGACACTTGGCTGATTTCCTGAAGAAGTTATCTTGTATCATTTCTACTCAAGTACTCCACCTCCTTCCAGACAAGTATCTGAGGATGATGGGCTATCCCACAGCCATGTGTGTAACCTCTGCTGCTTACGATCCCTGTTCACATAGCATTTTCCAAAAGCATTTGGTGTGAAGTGACAGAAGAAAGAAGAATAAGGTTCTTTCAGCCCATTCATTCATTCATTCATTCATTCAACAAATATTGACTGACTATCTACGTGCCAGGCACTGGTGATATAACAGGAACATATATTTTTGTAGGTAGAGACAGACAACCAAAAAGTATGTTAAAGAGTGATCAATGCTGTAGAGGAAAATACACCAGGAAACAGGAAAGAAGAATACCCCTAGCCACCCTACACTGGGGTGACGCTAGCGTTACAAAATGGAAACAGCGGCCGGGCGCGGTGGCTCACACCTGTATCTCAGCTCTTTGGGAGACTGAGGCAGGCAGATCACCTGAGTTCAGGAGTTCAAGATCAGCCTGACCAATACGGCAAAACCCTGTCTCTACTAAAAACATAAAAAATAGCTGGACGTGGTGGCACACGCCTGTAATCCCAGTTACTCAGGAAGCTGAGGCACAAGAATCACTTGAACCTGGGAGGCAGAGGTTGGAGTGAGCCGAGATCATGCCACTGCACTCCAGCCTGGGTGACAGAGCAAGACTCTGTCTCAAAAAAAAAAAAAAAAAAAAAAAAAAAAAAAAAAGAAAAAATAAAAAAGAAATAAATACCAAAAAAAGAAAAAAAAAAAAAATGGCAAAATTGTAACAAAAGAAAACTGATACTTTTCTTCCTGGATCCTTGTCCCTTACAAATGGAAAAAAAGGGCAGGGAGGGGGTAGCATCAAAATGATGTTTTAAGATGGCTTGGGGTTTCAGATGTCTGACAGCCATACTCATGTACTTCAAGGAAAAAGCTCTAGCTCTATAAGCCATCTGGGCAATGGTTTAATGTCTTTTTTTTTTTTTTTTTTTTTTTTTTTTTTTCAGAGTTTTTTAAAATACAGGAAAACGTGTGTGTTTATTTGGCTGCTCTGTGCCCGCACACGTGCAAACTGTGCTAACAGGTTTTTCCATGTTTTGCTGAATTTGCCAGCTTGCCATAAACAGGCTTCCATGTCTTAATTGTCTATAAATAGCACAAACACACAAAAATGCAAATCAAGACAAGCTGTCCCTTCAACTGCTGCTGCCATGATGACAGCGAGCGACAATTGGCCAAATCAATACGCGGAGACTGAAGCTGTCCGGCAGAGAGCACAGGGTCGACTGCTTTTCCCATAGCATTTAAAGAAACAAGCGGAAACGGCTCTCCACACAGGACAGACACGTCCTTTGTTCTTTGAATAAATACTGCCAATGCCCAAAATACTTTCTCCATCACACTATCTATATGGAATTCAAGTTCCTTCCAATACCATGAGTAACGCCAGTGATAGACTATGTTTAGCCATAATGACCCATTAGCATTCTTTTTCCTCTAAAATGTTGAAATAATAACATTGAGTGTGCACTCACGAGGTGCCAGGCTCTGAGTTTGATCTCGTTTGGTTCTCATTGAAATCCTGTAAGATCAGTACCATATTCTCTCATTTTTCATAGATGAGGAAACTGAGGCATAGAAAGGCTAAGTAAGTTGTCCATGGTCACAGGTTATTTAGGAACTTTTCTCCAAACTTTCAAAAGTTAACTACTGCCACTATTACAAATGGGTTTTTGTTTGTTTGTTTTTTTTTTTTTTTTTTTTTTTTTGGTCTTGCTCTGACCAGGCTGGAGTGCAGTGGCGATGATGATGGTTCACTGCAGCCTCGACTTCCCAGGCTCAAGTGATTCTCGCACCTCAGCCTCTCCAGTAGCTGGGATTACAGGCATGAGCCACCACACCTGGCTAATTTTTTAATTTTTATTTTTTGTAGGGATGGGGTTTCACCATGTTGCCCAGACTGGTTCCAAACTCTGGGCTCAAGAGATCCTCCCAGGTCGGCCTCCCAAAGTGCTGGGATTACAGGTGTAAGCCACTGTGCACAGCCCTACAAATGTGACTTGTACAAAGTCAGAGCAGTGAGCAGGAAGAGAACAGAGACTTCAGCGAGTCTCCTGGCTGTGGCAACACCATATCCCTCCTCCATACCGTAATGTGTCTACACCCACCAAGCTCCTAGACGTTGAAGGCAGGCCAGCTCAGAGACGAAACAGCAGTCAAGAAAGAGAAGATGCAGACATGCGTCTTGATTTCAGCTCGAGCGTGCCTCTCTGCCCTGCAGCTGCACAGGCAGAAACCAGGGGCCGTGAGTCTCAGGCAGTGTGTTTGGTTCCTGGCAGGTAATCTTTTGGGAGACCATCCCATACAATTAGTGTTACACTTCTCAAAAAGGAAGTGTGACTTTTATAGAAAAATCGATTCCATTTGGGAGAAAGGCCTAATAAAACCACAAAAGGATAATACATTCATACAACAACAAATTCAATTCATCTGTCACAAACTGAAATCCCAAAGCCCTCTGGGCACACAGCTGCTTTTCTGAGCTGAAATTCAACTCCAGTTGAGAAACAGGTCAACTTTTCTAAAAAGATTTCTTTTTCACATGCCTTCAATAAAAATTCCTTTCCCTCACTTGTCATTTTCCAGATTTAATGGCTCTGTTGGCCTTCCTCTCATTTAGGCCATGAGCACTGACTGCATGTCTGCTACGGCCCGGACTCCAAGGGAGGCACCCTAGGGAACACAGATGACCGCAGCACAGCGACACACCTCAAGGAGCACACACGGGGAAGGCAAGATGATACAATCGCAGACTTCACACAGAAAAGAACTTGGCATCCATACCCCGTCCCATTTCTAGAAAACAACGATGCTGAGTCAGTAACATTTACCGAACAGCCTGCAGTGTGGAGGCAGGCACGAGGGGGCTCCGGGGCATGCAAGCAACGTGGAGGCAGGAGACGCCCCCACGCACAAGGGCCAGCCTGGGGGCCTGCAGAAATGCCCATGCATCTGGGAAGAGGGAGAGAGGACAAGATACTTAAATGCTCCAAAATGAATAGAAGCCTCCCAAGAACCTCCCCCGAAATGGGGCAGGGATTTACAAAAATGGGGCAGGGATTTACAAAAGAGCAAACCAGTTACCTGAGCATAGCGCCACCAGAGCAGCTATCAAGAGAGAAGAAACAGGGTCACTAGAAGCCTGAGCCTCTACTCCCAGAAGCTCTCTACTCGACTCATTCACCCTATGACCCCTTGGTGAAGGCTCTTAGCTTCTGTGAGCCACAAGAGAATCACGGGAAAACAGAAGATATGAAAACTGCTCTGCCTTTTTCACAGAACTGCTGAGGGAATAAAATCAGATAATGGATTTTTAAATTCTCTGTGAATTACGAAGCAAAATACAAACGTATGAAATCATTCTTACCATTAATAACAGCACTGTAAAATTAAGAGCAGAGTTAAGACCACAGCATTTTCCACCCCCCGACTCCCGAGAGAAATAGTGAGTCCAGCCGATGTATTTGGGCAACCCCAGTATCTAGGCTTTGAGAGCCTCAAACCGCTCATGAACTCTGACAGTATCACTCCAGCCCAGTGCTCATTAAGTTCTCCAAGACAGCCAACTGACATAAAATACTACAGCTTTTTCAGCTGGGCTTGAAGCCCTCCAAGCTCACAGCACAGCTCAACAATGAAGAAGAGGTTTTCTGCCACTAGACTCAAAAGCTGGCTTTTGTAGATTCCCATAGAAAGAACATTCAAGGCCAGGCATGGCGCGGCACATGCCTGTAATCCCAGCAATTTGGGAAGCCGAGGCAGGAGGATCACCTGAGGTCAGAAGTTCAAGAACAGCCTGGCCAATATGGCAAAGCCCCATCTGTACTAAAAATACAAAAATTAGCCGGGCATGCTGGCGGGCACCTGTAATCCCAGCTACTCGGGAGGCTGAGGCAGGAAAATCGCTTGAACTCAGGAGGCCGAGGTTGCAGTGAGCTGAGATCACGCCACTGCACTCCAGCCTGGGCGACAAGAGCGAAAGGAAACTCCATCTCAAAGAAAAAAAAAAAAAAAAAAAAAAATTCTTTTTTTGCTGATGTTAAATTTCCTGTGCTTAACACAGAGAAATCATACAACACTGAAATCCTGAAAAACATATCATAAAAAGCATTTAGTGACTGAAAAGACATTCAATATAACCTGTAACAGTGAGTTCCCCTCCTCTTTCCAGCCAGCTCCACTAACGCTGTGACCCTTAACAATGCTTTCACTAACACAGAGGAAAATTAATAGGACCGCTTACCCCTCTCAGCTGACAGCTAAACCACTGCTTCTCCCTGGGCTCACTAAAGATGACCTTTACCCAAAACCAGGCTGCAACGACCCTGTAGATGTTGACTAACAATTTCAAAATTCCCATATTCTTTGTCCACTCCTAAGGAAGATGAACTGAAGCCAGGTGTCTCCAAGTCAGAACTAACAGAGGCCTTAAACATCAGATGGCCCATCCCCTTCTTTGACAACCGGGGGATCTAAAGCTGAGCTTATGGAAGAAAACAGCCTGTTTAGTAACAAAGCGAAAACCAAAGCCTAGTCACCCAACCTCTGGTCCAGAACTCCTGCGAACAATCCAGCACCCATACAGGATGAGTCTCCCTAACCAGAAACTCTGAAATCCACAACTTTTGAGTGCCGACGTGACGCTCAACGAAATGTTCATTGGAACAGCTCAGACTCTGGATTTTTGAATTCAGGATGCTCAACCAGCAAGTATAATACAAATATTCAAAAATCCAAAAATGTAAAAAAATCTGAGACACTTCTGGTTCCAAGCAGTTTGGATGAGGGATATTCAACCTGCATTTTTTTTTTTTTTCTAATGAAGGAAATTAAAAACGAGGCCCGAGCAAAGTCATTCAATCCATACTAAAGTCATTCAATAGTTTAATTAGTACCCATTTAAAGTTAAGTGCTACCCGCAGATATTTAAAAGGATGAATACATACATGCCTATAATCCCAGAACTTTGGAAGGCCGAGGCGGGAGGATCACCTGATGTCAGGAGTCCAAGACCAGCCCGGCCAGCATGGTGAAACTCCATCTCTACTAAAAATGCAAAAATTAGCCAGGCGTGGTGGCGCACACCTGTTATCCCAGCTACTCGGGAGGCTGAGGCACGAGAATCGCTTGAACCTGGGGGGAGCACGTTGCAGTGAGCCGAGATCACACCACTGTACTCCAGCCTGGACCACAGAGCAAGACTCTGTCTCAAAAAAAAAAAAAAAAAAAAAAAAAAAAAAAAAAAAAAAAAAAAAATTTAAATTGTTTTTTTCACATGGAGCCCATGTTCCCAGAACACAAGCCCTGCTCTATGCTCCAAGGGCACACAGGGTGCCCCTTTATCTTAATACTCACCATATTCCATGGCAGCCATTGGCACGTGTCTGTCCATCACACTAGACTTCCTGTGCATGAGGCAGGGATCATATATTATTACCTTTCTGTCCCCAATGTCTGGCCTAGAAGACACTCAGTAAATGATTCCTGAACTAAGTCAGTTACTAAGATATGTTAAACTTGTATTAACAAAATTGATTTAATAAGTTTGCCAATGCAGCGTTCATACCACACAGCTTAAATCTCAACCTGCGGATTTATCTTGTGTTCTGCTAGATTATCACCTATTAACATTCAGGAGGCACCTAGTATTGCACCTAGGCAGGCAGGCTAATTGCTGGGGACCTAGCAGTGACAAAACAACATTCCTTGTTCAAAGAGAAGTTCTAATATAAAGAGGAATAGAAGGAACAGGCTAGATTGATGAGAGAGCTAAGAAAAGGACAGGCTGCCATGGGAAGCACCTGGTCTTGTCTGGATGGTACATAGTTAACGAAGTCTGAGTGCTTCATATAGCATAAGATCATCTCCTCCAAAGAAGCGAATGAAGCTTTGATTCCCCAGTACCAGAAGTCACCATAAAGGTGTGCACAGCCACATGCTTAGTGTAGGAAGTGAAACCAAACAAACAAACAAAGCTCCAACTTCCAGAGGAACTTCCAGAGGCAACGGTCCAATTATGAAATCCTCTGGCTACGTTCAATTGAAATTCAAGGTATTCAAGAGGCCAATATTTAAGTGATAAATTAACCCAACCACTTAAAACTAAAGTAGTCTTTGGTTCAAGGGGTAAAGGTATAGTACCTTTTACAAATTTATTAGCTCTTAATATTTACATTTAAATATGATGATGATGGTGTAATAATAACTTTACTGAGTAGTTACTATGTGTTAGGCACCAAACTAAGCACTTTACACACACATTTGCACGATCCTGTGAGATGATAATGACCCCTTGTCATCCCATTTCATAGATGAAAGTCAGGTTTATATAAGCTTAAAAACTTGCCCCAAATGACACAGCTAGTTAGCAAAACCCAGGCAGCCTGACTCCATAGGCCTTGCTTAAAGAAGTAATATTTATAAACTGTCCAGCACAGCGGTGGTACAAACAAGAGTTCAATAAATGCCTAAAGAGTACTTCATACCCAAAATCGTTTCCCGCCAATCAAACTAGACTTACTCTGGTTCTGCATAACCAACTGTCAAATTATTGTTCCATGAAGAAAAGGTGGAATGGGTAGAGATCAGAATAGAGTGAATAACTGGTAAATATACTTCATGACAGGTAGTAACAGGATGTGGCATTTAGGCTATTTCCACATTTGTTTGCATAACACTTTTTTTTTTTTTTCACAGTTCTAAAGCACAAGAACCATTCTAAGCTGGTGAAAGCATAAGGCATGTCTATGATCCAGGACTCCAATTCACTGTGGATCAGTGGATCTCAACCTTTACGGTATATCAGAACCACCTGGGGGTTTTTAACAGCACTATAGCTGCCCAGGCTCCATTCCTGCAGATTCTATTTCAACTGGTCTGGAGTAAGCACGCATGCTTTTTTCACAGCCCCCCAGATGCAGCTAGGTTTGCAAACCACTGTCCAAGATGCTCTCACACTTCCGCTCAGTTCAACACACACTCACTGAGATTCTAAGCACTATGAATTGGGCTAAGTTAACAAGTCAGGCTCCACTCCCTAATAATATTGGCAAAGAAACCAATATCAGAGATTTATTCCAGTCCAAACCAAATAAATTGCCGGGTGAAAAAAATGCCCTGGCATAGTTTGCCATACAAAACAACTTCCTGTATCTTCCCGGTCAGTAGCCTAGAGACTGACTCTGAGCCATGAGAATTCAGAATCAGGGGAAAATGCCAGTCTGAGGCATCTGCCACACTCCTAGCACACCCCCAAAAGCGCCCAGCTACATTTCACATCCACTGTCCTAACAGGGGTCGAAATAGGGAAGAGCAGTGCAATACAGAAAACAGAGCCTGCTGGGCACCAAAAGGCTGGGGAATTCCAGTCCTAGCCCTGCTACCAATCGGTCTGGTCACTTCTCTCTGGTCCTGGTGTGGCCAACAGTTACGCGAGAGGTGAGGCATAAAAACACAGATGTCAGGCAAGCTCCAGCATCCAAAATACATAGAAATTAAAAAGCATTAAGGTGATATCAAGGAATGTATGCCATCAACCAGAAAAGTAACTGAAGTATTCCTTTTCCCATTCTTAAGAAATCAAAAGTGGAAGCAGAAAATTGAGCAATCAGCCTACCAAGTTGACTGGGGCAACAGAATACACTCACGGATTCTGTTCAAAACAGCGGGGGTGACAGACCAAAAGGAGAACTGGCAGAGCGTCCCTCTCTCCTCTGTCCACCCATGCCACCAGCACGTGAGTGCGTCCACACGCAGCGCCCAGTCTCCTGTTCCACTGACGCCAGCGTCCACTCACCGCAAGCCTACTAAGTGCCACATGTGCTATGATGCTCCCTCATCTCATCACCATAGACATCCCTGCTGGAGGTGAGTATGTGACAGACGAAAATCACGGAGGCCTAGGGAGGTTGAGACCCGCATTCCCACTGCGGTGAGGGTGTGCTTGAGAGGGACCCCACGGCTGGGCCCTCCATGCCGCTCTCCTCAGTAATCACTCCCAGACCAGAGCAGCAGGGGGAATTTTCTTCCTCTCACTATTTTCAGCCCCTTGGCTGACCCAGCATTCCCCAGAAAGCTATCGAGTTCTGGCAGCTCTGAGGCCACAAAGCCATAAAGCACGGGACACACAGCCCATCTGTCTCTAACGGGTCTTTTACTTGTCATGCTGGTCATTTCTAAGAGCAGATGGGTTAAGAAAGACTTGGCAAGTTACCACGAAATGACCCCTCCACTCCTCCCTGGGGGAAGGCTGACTAGCGAGCAGTCAGGCCGGCTTTCTTCCCCCACTCCCTGCATTCCTGTCCCCAAGGAGCCACAGACAATCCCACCAAATATAGGCAGGAGACAGCCACCTCCTTCCTACAGCTGGAGGGGGGAAGGGTCCTCTCGGGCCTTTCTAACTGCATGAAAACCAAACTGTGAGCTGTACTGACCCGGGCCTCACCCATGTTGCAGGCATGTACAACACAGGTGCCCAGTGGTATCATCAGGCAGAACTACGAATGTGCTTTCCATCGTTTTCATACAATGATTCCAGAACCGCTATCCACACAGCTCCACTTCTCACACATACGACGTGCTTCACGGATTACACACACACATGTTCACCATGCCCCACATCCACCATGCTCCTCCCAGCCTTGTGTGTGTGATCCCTTGAGTATGCTTCCTCATCTCCATTTCTTAAGAAATGGAGTTTCTGAGGTTATGAAACCAAAACTTTCCCAAGAACATCCAGCTAGTGTTAGAACCAGGATATGAGGGCTTCTGATTCTAGAACCAGTATTTGTGCCACTATTCCACATGGGCCCCTCCAGGGATTTCTGCCTGATCTTAAAATGCAGACAGCAAATCCGTCTCTCTACAGTCCTGGGGTTCCCTATAGACAAGAAGTCAAACTTCTAACAGAAAGCTTATACTTATTTGGAAGGCTACCTGGGATATTTCTTTTAAGTTAGTTTGTTCATGTTTTGGAAAGATTGTTCCAATGGCAATGCGGGGCATGAAGTGTAGAAAGGATTCCATGATGAGGCAGAGAAACAATTCGGTGGCTCTTACAATGGTTCAAATGAGGCATGAGGCGCAACCAGAAAGGACAGAGGGAAAATGCATTGGAAAGAAATGCAAAATGAAGTCCACTCAGACCCAGGATGGAAAAAAGGGGATTAAGCATGATGGTGGTTTCTAGTTTGAAAGACTGATGAACAAGGATGTCATTAACTACTGCAGAGTGGTATCTGGGGCCTGGGTGCACCAGTTTGTTTAACCATTCACCTGCTGAGCAGTCTCCGGGCTGTGTTTCCAGTTTCTAGCCTTTATAAATAATGCTGCTATGAACAGATACATATAGGCTTTTGTGTGAACATAAGTCTTCATTTCTCTGGGATAACTGCCCATGAATGTGAGTGCTGCATCCTATGGCAATTGCACATTTAGTTTTTTTTTTTTTTTTTGTCAAGCTGTTTTCCAGAATGGCTGTACCATCTTCCATTCCCACCAGCCAAGTGTGAGTGATGAGTTTCCCCGCCATCCTCACCACCAGCATTGGTCTTGTTACTACTTTTTTTTTAGGCATTCTGATAGGTGTATAGTGACGTGGCTTTAGTGTGCATTTTTCTGATGGCTCATGATGTTGAACATCTTTTTTCATGTGCTTTTCATGTTATATGTTATCTGAAATGTCTCTTCAGGTCTTTTATTCATTTTCAAAGTAGATGATTTGGTTTCACTGCTGAATTTTGATAGTTCTTTATATATTATAGATATAGTAGTCTTTATCAGACATGTGGTTTGCAAATAGTTTCTCCCAGTCTCTAGCTCCTCTTTTCATCTTTATTTTGCATTTTACATTTTAGTCCATGATCCATTTTGAGTTAATTTTTGTACGAGGTATGAGGTTTAGATCAGAGTTCAGGTTTTTTTCCTATGAATAATCAGGTAGCCAGTAACTTTTTTTTAAGAGACAAGGTCTCACTCTGTCACCCAGGCTGGAATGCAATGACAAGATCAGAGCTCACTGCAGCCTCGACTCCTAGGCTCAAGTTATCCTCCTGCTCAGCCTCAGCCTCCTGGAGTAGCTGGGACCACAGGCAGGTGCCACCATGACCAGTTAATTTTTTTTTTTTTTTTTAGAGACAGGGTCTTGAGCCATGTTACCCAGGCTGGTGTGTGGAACTCCTAGGCTCAAGTCATCATCCCACTTATATGGGGCCAGGCAGTGGCACATGCCTGTAATCACAGCACTTTGGGAGGATGAAGCAGGAGAATCACTTGAAACCCAGGAATTCCAGACCAGCCTGAGCAACAGAGGGAGGCCCTGTCTCTGCAAAAAATTTTAAACATTAGCTGGGCATGGTGTTGTACACCTGTGGTCCCAGCTACTTGGGAGGCTGAGGTGGGAGGATCTCTCGAGCCTATGAGGCTGAGGCTGCAGTGAGCCATGATCGCACCACTACACTCCAGCCTGGGAGAAAGTGAGACCTGTCTCCAAAAAAAAAAAAAAAAAAAAAAAAAAAAAAAAAAAAAAAAAAAATAGAGCATCACCCATATTAAAGACACACATTGTCTTTTTGAAAATTTAATTACAGTTATATAATAATTACATGTAAAATGTCCAGTTTGAAAGTTTGAAAAATATATAAAACTTTGAAAGTAAAATATATAACTAAGTATTCTTACCTTAAAAATTCTGATTCCTACCTAAGATATCGCATACTGTTTACATAAGTATCACAATGCCTGGACAACAACTAAAAATGTGTACGAGGGAGAAAAATGAGCATGTATGCCTATTAATTAAGGTATATTTCCCCCTTATTACATAAAAAAGTCATCACGGCAAACCCCTGTGACTGTATCTAAAGCAAGCCTACAGTTTTACTTCTCTGTATTATAAAATGCAAGGCTAAAATTCAAATACTAAACATTTCCTGAAGCCAAGGGTAGTTTACTTAAAATAAATGCCTAGGGTCTATATCAAAAATATGAAAAAAAATATAAAAAGCTAGCTACTTCATAGCCATTCCAATCTAAGTTCAGCTTTTTTTTTTTTAATTGACACATAATTGTGTACTGTACATATGTATGTAGTACACATAGTGATGTTATAATACATGTAATGTATGTGATCAGCATAATTAGCATATCCACCATCTCAAACATTTATCATTTCTTTGTGTTGGTAACGTTCAATACCCTTCCTCCAATTATCTGGAAATATATATATATATATAATATATATATATATATATATATTTTTTTTTTTTTTTTTTTTTTTTTTTTTTTTTTTCTTGCTCTGTTGCCCAGGCTACAGGGCAGTGGTGTGATCTCAGCTCACTGCAACATCTGCTTCCCAGGTTCAAGCTATTCTCCTGCCTCGGCCTCC
Organism: Macaca thibetana thibetana; assembly: GCF_024542745.1. Lineage (NCBI taxonomy): Eukaryota > Metazoa > Chordata > Mammalia > Primates > Cercopithecidae > Macaca > Macaca thibetana. Next base: position 180,880,102 of record NC_065582.1, read on the forward strand.
CTGGTAGCTGGGGTTACAGGCACCCACCACTATGCCCGGCTAATTTTTGTATTTTTAGTAGAGACGGGGTTTTCCACATTGGCCAGGCTTGTCTCAAACTCCTGACCTCAGGTGATCCACCCACCTCAGCCTCCCAAAGTGCTAGGATTACAGGCATGAGCCACCACACCCAGCCTGAAACTATATATTCTTGTTAACTATAGTCATCCTATGTTATAGAACACTAGAACTTATTCCTATCCAGCTATAATTTTGTATCCTTTAACAAATTTCTCCCTATCTCCCTCTTCCCCCACCCTTCTCACCCTCTAGGATCCTCTGTCTACTTTCAACTTCCATGAGATCCACTCTTTTTTGCCTTCCACATAAGAGAACATGTGCTGTGTAACTTTCTGTCCCTGGCTTATTTCATAATATCTTCCAGTTCCATCCACATTGCTGAGAATAACAGGACTTCATCCTGTGTTATGGCTGAATAGTACTCCACTGTGTATAAAGACCACATTTTCTCTATCCATCATCTGCTGTTGGACACCGAGGCTGATTCCATATCTTGGCTATGGTGAACAGTGCTGTAGGAAACACAGAGGTGCGGATGCCCCTCCGACACTGATTTCCTTTTCTTTGGGTATCTACACTGTAGTGGGACTGCTGGATCACACTGTAATTTCATTTGCAGTTTTCTGAGGAACCTCCATACTGTTTACCATAGTGGGTTTGCCATAGTGGGTGCCCTAGCTTACTCTTACTCTTTTTCTTTTTTCTCTTTTACACAGAGTCTCACTGTTGCCCAGGCTGGAGTACAGTGGTGCAATCTCGGCTTGCTCACTGTAGCATCCGCCTCCCGGGTTCCAGTGGTTCTCATGCCTCGGCCTCCTGAGTAGCTGGGATTACGGGCGCCCACCACTGCACCTGGCAAATTTTTGTATTTTTTAGTAGAGATGGGGTTTCACCACGTTGGCCAGGCTGGTCTTGAACTCCTGGTCTCAAGTGACCCACCCACCTCAGCCGCCCAACAGTGCTGGGATTACAGGTGTGATCCACCGCTCCCCCAACAGTGCTGGGATTACAGGTGTGATCCACTAATTTTTTGTGTTTTTTGTAGAGACGGGGTTTCACCATGTTGGCCAGGCTGGTTTCAAACTCCTGACATCAGGTGATCTGCCCGCCTCGGCCTCCCAAAGTGCTGGGATGTCAGCGTGCGCCCCGCGCCCAGCCAGCTGCTCTAGTTTACACCCCCCTACAGTGTGTAAGAGCTCCCTTGTCTCCATATCCTCACCAGCACTTGTTATTTTTTGTCTTTTTGATAATACCCATCCTAACAGGTGAGATGATACCTCACTGTGGTTTTGATTTGCATTTCTCTGATTATAAGTGATACTGAGCATTTTTTTCACATATTTTTTTTGGCCATTTGTATGTCTTCTTTTTTTTGTCTGTTCGGTTGGGTGTGGTGACACAAACCTGTAAGCCCAGCACTCAGAACGCTAAGGCAGGAGGACAGCTTGAGCCTAGACCAGCCTAGGCAGCATAGCAAAACCCTAGCTCAAAAAAAAAAAAAGAAAAAAAAAAAAAAAAAAAAAAAAAAAAAAAAAAAAAAAAAAAAAAAAAAAAAAAAAGCTTTTTGACTCCAAAAATTTTTGCCCAAAAATTAAGAGAATTTTGACCTGACGACCTGATGATCAGATTCAGAGACAATCTGTGTTTGGTTCTACTCTGCTACTTCCTATGTGACTTTGGGAAGTTCCCTTAGCCACTTTGAGCTCAACTTCCTCAACATTAACCAGGAATAAGTACCACCTGCCTCTGCTGGTTAACGCTGAGGACTGCTGAAAAGCTAAAACAAAACTGCTGAACAATCTGGACTCTGCTACTTCCTATGTGACTTTGGGAAGTTCCCTTAGCCACTTTGAGCAAACTTCCTCAACATTAGCCAGGAATAAGTACCACCTGCCTCTGCTGGTTAATGCTGAGGACTGAAAGCTGAAAGCCCCTCAATGCGGGACTGGTAGGATCATCTGAAGCTAAGTACAACTTTCCTTTCCACTGTCCCAGGCTCACTCTGCATACGATTAGCAAGGAATAGCGAATAAAGGAAACCAAAATAATTGCTTAATTTTTAATAAGAAATTTTTAAAAAGTGGGGGTGGTGGCAAAATAGGAGGGAGAGGAGGGGAAGGAAAAGCAGCCGGTCACAAGTTCTAGTCCAGGGCTCATCCCCGGCCTCCTCACTCAGGCAATCACCAGTCCCCACCTCCTGGGGAGGGGTACTTTCTCGGCTGGCTTCACCCACAGGGAAGGCACTGCCACAGGTGTTCAGAAACCAGGAGCACCTTGAAATGGGCAATGTGCTTTGGGTAGGAGACCTACAATTTCCCCAAAGAAACCACGGCACAAAAGTGACCCACATAGGAGGTAACCAACGGCTGTAAATACTTGGTGGCAAAAACTGATGTCATACCTTCTGTACAGGAGACACACACCCAAATAAAACTTGCCAAAATAGCAGAGAAAAAAATACAGCAGACATCCAGTGCCATTCTGTTAGAGAAATATTTATATCCCAAAGCCAGGGACCTCTCTGGAACACTGTCTTTATTTCCACGTTTCATGGAAGATGTTTGAGTGCACTCACGTGTGTCTCAACAAACTTCCAGTCCCTGCTCTAAACCCTGTGGCTCCTCAGCAAAACCCAAAAACAAGTATCAGTTTTCCTTCCAAATGGGAAATTTCCTGACCTAGCGAAACCAGCATCAAATCCACTTATTATGAGATAGCTGATTACAGGCGAAGCCCTCTAGTCCCAGGATGACTCCCCTCCTGCAGGAGCGGGAGGGATGGGCATAGCACTGGCCTGCCAGACCACATCTCCAGGCAGTTTGAAACCATGGCTGCTCAGGTGAGCCATGATAAAAATCAAAAAAAAAAAGTATCTCTGAAAAGTGTACATGTCAAGAACCAGACCTCGGACCAGACTCAGCAGAAATGGATGTTGCAAGGTTTGTTCAGAGACCTCCTCTCCATGACCCCCTCTCCCCGGGACCTCCCTCCCCCTGCACCTCCCTCCTTGCACTAGGGGCCCAGGGCCAATGGACCGCTCCCTTACCTCTAGCCCAGTGCATTTTCAGGACCAGCTCCCAGACTGTACCAGACCCTGAAATGTATTCACTGAATGCACTATTTCTTGAAATGATCATAAATCACCTGACTATAACAACAATTGTTTTAAAAGTGTTCTCTCTCTCTCTCTCAGGAATCGTGCCATGAGTTTGAGCAAGCAGCTTTGCTTCTCTCTACTGCAATTCTATCATTTGCAAAATGTTAACAATTACTGTGTTCACCCATAGCATTGTTGTAAAAAGCCTTAAGACCCACTTCATGTAGCCTGCCTGGAGCACAGACCCTGTCACATGGTAAATGCCCACTGAAGGTGAGTTATCTGTAGCTATTATTACCTGCCACTCCAGCGAACAAAAGGAGTCGATCAGGTCTCATCGTATCACCCTGAAAGGATCATCCATGTCATCAGGACTGTATCACCAGAAAGGATGTCCATGTAGACTGCGCAGGGGAGTGGGGGAGTCAGGGGATCAGTCATATCAGGTACTATTTTGTTTTTTACAATGTGTACATATATATTTGTAGGTACACTGGAAAAGATCTGGAAGGAAATACACCCAGTGTTAATAGTGACTACCCCAAAGACACATTCATCCAAACACACAACAGAAAAAAACACTCACTATCTTTCTGTCTTCCATATCATTTGAACTATTTTCAATAAGCATCTATGGCTTTTGTAAAGTTTTTGAAAGGAATTTATTGCATTTTTTTTTTTTTTTGGAGAAACAAGCAGGAGCATTTTTTTGGAAAACAGAAGGTAAAATGGAATGGGACTCAATGGAATTGAGTCCCAGCCAGGTCAGCAGGCACAGGCCACGCACCTCTCACTACAACTCACACACACTCACTCTCTCTCTCTCTCTTGGTCCAATGGCCCAAGACTTAGAGATAAAATGTTTATTGTGATCACATCAATCACACCAAGGAGCTTGGAACCACCCTTTCAAAGCTTGGAACCTCTGGTCTGTGTTCTGTGTACCTGGGCTGGGCTGTTTAGCTTTTCCTCCTGTGTCTTTGGCTGGCCTGTAATCCCCTAGTGGTGGAAATGCACCCTGACACTTAGCCATCATCCCCACAACACTCAGCACCGCATAGAGACCAGGGCAGTGATGCCCACTCGGACTGTGATTCTACTTATAAAGCAAAGGACCAGGGGCCAGATGCGACTTGTCTTTGGTAACTCACCAGCTGTTGCTTGAACCAGAACAAAGCCAGGTCTCCTGATGCCCAGAAAAGAGCTAGTGCCTGTCCCACTAGAAACGTGGTGAAAATGTTTTGCTTGCTGTGAAAAGATGCACTACTGGAGAAGATGGGTGCAACTTCTCATGGAGCTTGCACTCAACTTCTCATGAGACACTCAGCCCAGAAACACCAGGACTCACCAGGATCACCAGGAAACAGGGCTGCCGGATCACCAGAAACAGGGCTGCCGGATGACACAGGGCCCTGAGACACTCAGCCCAGATCACCAGGAAACAGGGCTGCCGGATGAGACACTAAGCCCAGATCACCAGGAAACAGGGCTGCCAGATGAGACACTCGGCCCAGATCACCAGGAAACAGGGCTGCCGGATGAGACACTGAGGAAACAGGGCTGCCGGATGAGACACTGGCAGCCCAGGAAACCACTGCAAAACACTGGAAATGACCAAAGGGCAACAGGGCACTGGAGGGACAAAGGCCCAAAGGAAACAACAGGCAAGGACAAAAAAAAAAAACCTGACAAAAGCCACAGGAAAATAGCCTGGCTAGCAAATTCAAAACAGAGCCACAATCCTAGCAGCACATATCACTGCAACACAGAGCTTCACAATCCTAGCAGCACATATCACTGCAACACAGAGCAGTGTGCAGCACACTTTTAAGTAGAAAGGTAAAATGTCCATGTTTTTGGAACAAAGGGCTATTTTTATGTGTGTGTGTGATGTCAGAAGAAACTGTTGGCAAGGAAATAGAAATAGGCGCCCTTACACATTGACAGTGAGATAACAGTATGGCCCTAACAGAAGGGAATCGAGCAACACCCATCAACATTTAAAATGTGCAGAACCCTGGATCCCACAATTCCATTTCTAGCAATGCATCCTATGAATATATTGATGCAAATATGCAAGAATTATGTACAACTCAGCATTGATTAATCCAAACGGTTGGGAATAACCTAAATATTTACCAGTGGGGAACTGGTGGAGAACACTGTTTATCTTATGCCAACATCTGTGTTTTAAAAAGAAGATACATAGGCTGGGTGCAGTCGCTCACACATGTAATCCCAGCACCTTGAGAGGCTGAGGCAGGTGGATCAAGAGGCCAAGATATCCAGACCATCCTGGCCAACACGGTGAAACCCCGTCTCTACTAAAAATACAAAAATAATCTGGGCATGGTGGCGCGCGCCTGTAGTCCCAGCTACTCAGGAGGTTGAGGCAGGAGAATCGCTTGAACCCAGGAGGTGGAGGTTGCAGTGAGCTGAGATCACGCCAGCCTGGTGACAGAGCAAGACTCTGCATCTGGAAAAAAGACAAACAAAAAAACAAACAAAAAAAAAACAAACAAAAGTGGTCAACAGGGCACAGTGATGGGAGTAGGACTGCCTTTCACTCTCCAGGACCTTTTGAATGTCGCTCATATTACATACTCAAAATATATGACTACAGTAAATATTTTCAGAGTAACTATGAAAAACTGGGGAAATAATATCTAACACACAGGACTGCTGCATAATATAAAAAGGATGAAAAAAAAATTAATCACAAGCATATCAGAGTTCAAAGGAAGAAAGATTAATTCTAGCTTGGATGTCAGAGCGGGGATCATGTAAAGGAAGTGAGTATTTCAAGTCTTGAAGGATGGAGAAGATTTAAAGAGGCAGAAGTGTGGAGATGATGTCCCAGATGGAGATAAGAACATAGGCGAAGACGATGTCCCAGGTGGAGATAAGAACATAGGCAAAGACGATGTCCCAGACGGAAATAAGAACACAGGTAAAGACGATGTCCCAGACGGAAATAAGAACACAGGTAAAGACGATGTCCCAGACGGAAATAAGAACACAGGTAAAGACGATGACCCAGACGGAAATAAGAACACAGGTGAAGACGATGTCCCAGATGGAGATAAGAACATAGGCAAAGAAGATGAAGAGATGAGAAGGTATAAATTCTAAATGCAGCTCTCAGGCTGGGCTTCAGAACAGGGCTTAGGCAACAAGTTGGAATGCAAGGCTGATGGCGGGAATGGAAACACTGAAACCCAACTTGCATATCACGCCCAGATCATGAGCCTTGAATGCCAAGCCAGGGAACCCATCCTTGATCTTAACAACAAAAAAAAATCTGGGCTGGGGTGGGCGGCTCATGCCTGTAATCCAGTGCTTTGAGAGGCTGAGGTGAGAGGACTGCTTGAGGACAGGAGTTTGAAACCACTCTGGACAACACAGCAAGACTCTGTCCTTACAAAAAATTTAAACATTAGCTAGGCAGGATAGCACACCTGTAATCCCAGCTACTCAGGAGGCTGAGGCGGGAGGATCACTTGAGCCCAGGAATTTAGGGTTACCGTGAGCTGTGATGCTGTTGCTGCATTCCAGCCTGAGCAACAGAGCAAGGCAAGGGCATCAAAAATCTCAAAAATGAAAAAAAAAATCAAATCAAAAAAAAAATTGTATAGACATAAAGTATAAAATCATACCATATATGATATAATCCAGATATATAATATAAATATAGAGGGGGAAAAGAGAAATTAGGAAGCTATTATAAGAAGAAGATAAGACTCAACTAAGACTGAGCAAAGAGCAAAGGCCCTGGGCTCACAGCGCTATCTTTATATAAAGGAATGGGAAAACTACATTTATTTTCATGGCATCACCAACTTAGATACAGGCTACAGTAGGCTACTGGAACTGGATCCATCTCTCATCATCAGTCAAATCAGATGGCCATAATACTATAGGCAAATACCATAAAAAACACCATAAAAATACTATAGGCAAAAAACATACCATAAAAAAAATGTAAAAACTGTGTGGTTTAAACATTAGTTTATTTCTCACAGCTCTGGAGGCTGGAAGTCCAAGATCAAGGTGTCGGCCAACTCAGTTCTGGGACAGGGACCTCTTCCTGGCTTGCAGATAGCCACCTTTCTTCTTGTTTCCTCACACCAGGGCAGTGGGAGCTCTCTGCTTTCTCTTTTTTTTTTGAGACAGAGTCTCACTCTGTCACCAGGCTGGAGTGCAGTGACACAATCTCAGCTCACTGCAACTCCGACACCCTGGTTCAAGCAACTCTCCTGACTCAGCCTCCCGAGTAGCTGGGATTACAGGCACGTGCTGGGATTACCACACCACCACCAACCCAACTAATTTTTTTTAGAAGTAGAAACGGTTTCAGGATGGTCTCAATCTCCTGACGTCGTGATCTGCCCACCTCGGCCTCCCAAAGTGCTGGGATTACAGGTGTGAGCCACCACACCCGGCCTGGTTTCTCTTCTTCTAAGGGCACTAATCCTGTCAGACCAGGGCCCACGCTCATGACCTCATCTAACCCTAATCACCTCTCAAAGGTCCTATCCCCTAATACCATCACACTGGCAGTTAGGGCTCCAGTACAAGAATCTGGAGGGGACATAAACATTCAGTTTATAACAATGTCTTTTCAATCCTGTTGAAAAAAACAACCAAATGAGTAGGCAAAGAAGTAAACTCATATATGTAAACAAGTCAGGACTTTTCATATTTCTGCTAACACATTAAGGTCAATTTAAAATGTCTGATAACAAGAGTCAGAAGCAGAGATAAATGAAAGTTAGTTACTCTGCATTTTAGGCCCACATTGAGTTGTCTTCCAATGACATTGTGGCACAAAGAACACTGCTTTCTATTCTTGGTTTTGCCACCAAAGAAGCTGGAACATTTCCCTGTATTTCCGTTTATCTTGAAAATCACTGGGCTGACCTAGCAGACCTCCAAGGTCCCTTCCATTCACAAATTCCACAAATAACTTCCTACCAACAGAGGCTACACAAATAAACTACACTGACGAAGGGGAAAGCTAACACTAGCAAACAATGAGATGCACACAAGACAAGACGTATAGAGAAGTGGATCAACCACAAACTGGTGGACGATGAGCCGGCGGGGGATAAAAACACATTCCCTAACGATGGACAGACAGGCAATGGCGCTGAGGTAGTATTGTTGAAGATTTCCTATTTTACAACTTCAAGATAAATGGCCCAATTGTTTATATTCATTCTGATTAAATGTGAACGTGAAAACTTCCTCCAGGGGACACAGACATCTAAAAAGTTCCCAATGTATCCAATTTGTCATTTGATATTTTTACTGACAAGAAAAATGAGGGACTGAATATACAAACAGAACATGCCTGATCATATGTATAAAGACAGAACTCAGACCACAACCTGTAGCTGCCCACCCAGGAAACCAATCCCCTATCTACAGTCAACAGCCAGGAGGCCAGCCAGGCTAGCACATCAGACAGGAAGCCAGACTGCTCTCTCTCCACAACCCAGAAACTAAACCACAACTCTGTCCCACGTGGCCAGGACTTGACTCAAAACTGACAGCCACCCTAATTTTGGCCCCTATTTCCAGTTAGGATAATTCAGAGAAAGCCAAATACGCCCCTAACCAATCACATAGGACACCCCACTTCTGCACAGCCGCCTCCAGCCCCCACAACAGCCTCCACTGGGAGCCGTTCTTTTCCATCCTGAAGCTTCCCCACTCCTCATCCGCCACTCACTTGCATGTCAGTCTCTGCCACACGCAAGTGATGGTGCCGACTCCCTTGCCACAGCAGCTCTGAGAAAGTCATCTCTGCCTGTCTCATGTGGGCGGCCTTCCTTTATTTTCCCCCCAAAGAATAAGTCTTAAATGAGGGGCTTCTCTCTATATGGCCAAGCTATACAATTCAGAAGCCCAGCATGGCAATTCCAAGCCTGGAAAGACCATACACCCCTCAGGTCCTCTTTCCACAAAACACAGCTTCCTTGAGTTCTTCAGTCACTCCCCACCAACCAGGGAAGGAACCACGTGTTATGGAAAGATCAAGGGCCTTGAAGTCAAACTTCTGAGTTCATCAAGTACTTCATCTTTCCACTTAACAAATTACATGGCCTTGGCCAGGCGTGGTGGCTCACACCTGTAATCCCAGCACTTTGGGAGGCCGAGTTGGGCGGATCACCCAAGGTTGGGAGTTCAAGACCAGCCTAACCAACATGGAAAAACCCCCCTACTAAAAATATCAAATCAGCCTGGTGTGGTGGCTCATGCCTGTGGATCCCCCGCTACTCGCCTGGTGTGGTGGCATGCCTGTCATCCCAGCTACTCGGGAGGCTGAGGCAGGAGAATCACTTGAACTTGGGAAGCAGAGGTTGTGGTGAGCCGAGATCACGCCATTGCACTCCAGCCTGGACAAGAAGAGCAAAACTCTGTCTCAAAAAAAAAAAAAAAAAAAAAAAAAAAAAAAAAAAAAAAACAAAAAAAAAAAAAAAAACAATTTTTTCTTAACTTCTCTAAGCCTCTATCTTCATCTTCAATAAAATAATTTTACCTCCAAGATTGCATTAAATGGAATCCCACATGTAAAACAGCTGACAAATATTAGGGGCCCAACAGCTGTGCGCTCCTACTGCCGCCCCACTTTACCCCAAGGGAGAAGCGCAAGATGTCCAGAAAAAGCCTGTTGATCCCTACACCTCAGCATCCTGTGTTCACACAAGGCGCAGTGGCATCCAGACTTACCGGGGTCACCCAAATACAAGCCATGTTTTGATTTTTCAACTTAGGTACACATGGCTTCTAACGTTCACCATATATGATCCATAATTTAGAAGAGATTTTCCTACACTACCCCGTGGTTCTATTTTAGCAGACTTAGATGTGCCATAATAGCTCACTCTCTTAAGCCCTCTTCAGTATCAAAAACAAAACTTTAATCTGTAACACAGTTATCAGCAGTGAAAGTGGAAAAGGTACCTATGAGTCAAAATGACCCTCTGCCCCCCCCCGCCCCACCCTACAAAAAGCTGTTCAGGAGTATTTGGGCTGCTTATGAGAATGCTGTCTGTATTCCCAGGGACAGACAAATGCCTACCCTGGTTAGAAGCTGCACTGCTCAGCCTCCAGGGTAGAAAGCTCCCCACACCCTCTACCCAAGGAGAAGAGAAGCAAATGGGGTGGCCAGGCTCCAGGACGTGGACTGTTTAGTGTGGTTTCTGCAGTCCAGGTCACCGCCATGGGTGAAGCTTTTCCTTCCTTCTTTTCCAACCAAGTGGCCAAGGTCCTACGGCTGCTGTAGGGCCTCTTCCCCAGGATGAGACAGCCCAGCCATTCCCCTTCCCTCTTTTTTTTTTTTTTTTTTTTTTTTTTTTTTTTTTTTTGAGATGGAGTCTCACTCTGTCACCCAATCTGCACTGCAGTGGTGCAATCTTAGCTCACTGCCACCTCTGCCTCCCGGGTTCAAACAATTCTCCTGCCTCCGCCTCCCTGGTAGCTGGGGTTACAGGCGCCCAGCACCACGCCCAGCTAATTTTTATATTTTTAGTAGAGACGGAGTTTCAACTTGTTGGCCAGGCTGCTCTCGAACTCCCGACCTCAGGTGATCCACCTGCCTCGGCCTCCCAAAGTGCTGGGATTACAGGCATGAGCCACCGCATCTGGCCGAGTCAGCCCAGCCATCCTGACTTTTTGTTCTGGCAAAATTACTCTCTTCCACGTCTACCTTCCAAGTAGCTAAATCAGAGATCTGGCCTTGGGGCAGGCTTGAAGAATCCCTGTTTTTTGGTCCTCAAGAGGTCCTACCAGGGTCTGGGACAATTCCAAGACTTGTGTTCTTAAAGAGGAAAGAAACCTCACATACACGGCTCTCGCAGAGCTCAGGCAGAGCTCAGGCAGAGCTCAGGCAAGGCTTGGGAGGCGGCCCTAAGGTTTGGGTGTGCCATCTATGATAACAGCTAAGAGATCTGAAGCCAGCTGTCTGGGTTCAAACCTCAATTCCAACAGCACTGGCTGTGTGATGTTAGACAACGTCCCCAGCCTCTCTGTGGTTCAGTTTCCTCACTGTAAAAGGGCCACAATAATAGAGCTGCTCTAAAAATTAAGTGAATTGGTGCATATAAGGTATTCAGAACAATGCTTGGCACATGGGGGAGTTCAATAGACACGTAATGAACAGAGTAACTTAGCAATTAGTAAATATACTCATCCAGGCCAGGCGCGGTGGCTCACGCCTGTAATTCCAAAACTTTGGGAGGCTGAGGCGAGAGGGTCACTTGAGCCCAGGAGTTTGAGACTAGCATGGGCAACACAGCAATATTCCATCTCTAAAAATGTGTTTCTGTAACATATATGTATATATACACTCATATATTCACAGTGTATTTATAATACACAAAATAGCTGGAATACAGACTTAACTATTCACAATGGTTACTTCTAGAGAAGGGGAAATGCAAATTTCAGCTTTTTATCCCACACATATATTCTTGTATCATCTGAAATATTTAAGCAAATTGTATGTATAAATTTGCCCCAACAACATAGCAGAACAATGTAGTTTTGACTCAAAAATCTTCAAATCATGATGGAATTGTCCTGTGAAAGTAAAGTTATAGAGATGAAAAGTCTCCCTCCAGCCTAAATGCTCTTTCATATGACCTATATTACACACACCAATGCAGACACCCCAATCCTTTCCCCACTGTCATAAGAATTTTTCAGTGAACTGTATTCCCCTTTACAAACTAGATGATAGTTAGAGTTACCAGGCAAGAACGTGGATCCAGTTCTGCTTTTTCAAAGCCCAATGTTCCTCACATAATAGCAATGCATTCTTCAACCGGTCAACTGCCCCCAACACCTGAGCTCTCTGTTGTACACAACTCAGCGAGGCCTGGGAGAAAGCAGGTGCAAATTTCACTTACTCAGTAACAACACATCCCACCTGATTCCTCTGCTGGGCTAGTTCTCAAGTCATCTTTTTCTAAGCTTTCATTCGGCTCTACCACATGTACCTAGGCTGGGTAAAATACTTTACCAGGTTTTTTTTTTTTTTTTTTTTTTTTTTTTTTTTTTTTTTGAGACAGAGTTTCACTCTCTAGCCCAGGCTGGAGTGCAGTGACACCATCTCGGCTCACTGTAACCTCCACCTCCCGGGTTCAAACGATTCTCCTGCTTCAGCCTCTCAAGTAGCTGGGACTACAGGCGCACCCAGGACTACCACCACACCCAGCTAATTTTTGTATTTTTAGTAAAGATGGGGTTTCACCATATTGGCCAGGCTGGTCTCAAACTCCTGACCTCATGATCCGCCCGCCTTGGCCTCCCAAAGTGCTGGGATTACAGGCGTGAGTCACCGCACCTGGCCTACTTTACCAGTTTTATTCCTGAATTAAACCTGTTATTACTATCAATAATGTCAATCAGTGCCATTTCATTCACCGTATGACACACACACACAAAGCACTCCATACTCGCTCCACCTATCTGCTTTTCTGCAATGGCCACAGTGTTCCCCATCTTACATGAGAGGCACAGACAAAGACAATGACTTCTCCAAGGTTTTGTAATTCACAATCAGTGGCAGAACCAACATGACCAACCACGTCTGGCCAAGGCCTGTGTTTCAGCCACACCATCTGGTTGCTGCCCCTAAGGCTCAATGGGCAAGTAACAGATCACTCCGATTGCAGAGGCTTCAGAAATGCCTTCCACCATGGTACAATGGACGGTTCGCTCTCAGAAGGGGAGGCAGGGGTGGAATCAGCACACAGTTCTGCTAGGTTTCTCATGCAGGGCACAGACTATGTATTTTGTGCCTTGCTTTGCAGGTGAAATGTCTCCTGCCCCCTGTACAACAGCTTTCTTTGTCCTCTCCACATAAAAGTACAACTGAGTTCCTCAGGGGAAGGCAGTGATCACTGCCCTGTGCCACACCTGACTGATGTCCAAACAAGTGGACACACAGGCTCTTCTCTTATGGCCCAGGCTGCCCCCATCTGCTAAGCATCAAAAACTACACATAGGATTTGCAGAACATGAATGACATGGAGGTGACTGCTTTATCTCTGTTGAAAACTTACTGCACTCTCTTAAAAAAGGGAATTCAGGAAAAAAACTGAACATTTGAGGCTGGCTGGCTGTAATCTTCAGCTGCTGAGAAAGCCTCAGCTGCTCGGTTCCACTGTGGAAATCCAACTCCTCCCTCAAAGTCCAACTCAAGTACACCTCCTCTGCGGTGCAGCCTGCCTTTCCCCTTCCTCCCTTTCACAAGCATGTGTTCCCTCTGCAGTCCCAGAGCATTCTATCGCCACCTCTGGAGCCACACTGTCCCAGCCTACAGCCAGCTCAGTGCACAGCTGCCTCTCCCTTTGTGTACCTGCAGGCCCCACCTGGGCTGGAAGGCTGCCTCCTTCTTCTCCTCACACAGGCGGCACTCAGGAACTACTGAATGAGGGAGGGAGTGGATGAGCAAGATCAGCCAAGGGCTACAGGGAGTGACCTGCAGCTCCCAGCAGGAACAGCCCCTGCCCTGCCAATCCGGAGGTGCTGGCTCTGTTCTCAGCAGGGCCGCTAAAAGCTCCCTTATAACAGCTCTAGGCCACAATGGTCAACTTGGTGTCAGGCCCTAGAGACAGAGACGAAACTCCTAACAAATAAAGAGGCCACGTATGCAGCATGCTCGTTAAAAAACAGGCTTCGGGCCGGGCGGGCGGGCGGCTCAAGCCTGTAATCCCAGCACTTTGGGAGGAGGCCGAGACGGCGGGACACGAAGGAGATCGAGATCATCACAACCCCGTCTCTAAAAAAAAAAAAATCTAGCCGGGCGGGCGGATGCCTGTATGCAGCAGGCTGCTGGTTAAAAGCCCGGGAGGTGGAGCTTGCAGTGAGCAGATCCGCTTCCAGCCTGGGCGACAGAGCGAGACTCTGTCTCAAAAAAAAAAAAAAAAAAAAAAAAAAAAAAAAAAGCACAGGCTTCGGAGTCAGAGCTTGAATTCCGCTTATTATGTGACCTTGAGCAAGTTACTCAATGCATCAGTCTCATTTTGTCACCGGCAAAATGAGGACATTATCTGCCACACAGTGTTGCTGAAAAAGTAAGAGAGGTGACAGACGCAAAGTGCTTGGCACTTACTTACTCTTATTGGTTTATTACAAAGAAGAGAACACACGAGCAGCCAAATGCAAGAGATGCACAGGGCACACCACGGGGCAGAGAGGTCGGGGCTCCCATGCCGTCCCTGGAAGTGCCACCTCCCCAGCACCAAATGAGTTCACCAAACCAGAAGCTCCCCAAACCCAGTATTTAGAGGGTTTTATGGAGTTTTACAACATCAACATGATTAAGTCATGGCTACCCGTGACTAGCTCAATCTCCAGCCTGTCTCGTCTCCCCTCCCAGAGGTAGGTGTGGGGGGGACATGTCCAACTCTATAATCATGACTCATCTTTCTGGCAACCAGCCCTGATCCTGAACCTGTCTAGGGGCCGAAGCCCCCTGTCATCTCATTATCATACAAAAGACACTCCTATCACCCCAGAGATTCCCAAAGTCTTAGAAGCTCTTGTGTCAGGGATTGAAACCTAAGACCAAATATTATAACCAATGATGTTCCCAATATCACTCAGGAAATTACAAGGGTTTTTTAGAAGCTGCTGGGGCCAAAAACCGGGAAGAATACTAAATACATACACTATTGTACTATGTAGCCCACATCACAATAATTTTTTTTTTTTGAGAGAGTCTACCTCTGTTGCCCAGGTTGGAGTGCAGTGGTGCAATCTCAGCTTATGGTGCGATCTCAGCTCACTGCAACCTCCACCTCTCAGGTTCAAGCAATTCTTGTGCCTCATCCTCCTGAGTAGCTGGAACTACAGGTGTGCAACACTACAACTGACTAATTTTTGTATTTTTTAGTAGAGACGGGGTTTCACTGTGTTGGCCAGGCTGGCCTTCAACTCCTGGCCTCAAGTGATCTGCCCACCTCGGCCTCCCAAAAAAATCTGGGATAAGTCACGAGCCACCGTGCCTGGCCTCACTATCACAATAATTATACTGAGAGGATGGGGGAGAAAAACGTGGGGCAACAGGAGGAGCGGGGAAGGTAAGCAGCCTGAATCCTTGTCTTCCATAGTAGGACACCTCCCTGTCTTTCACACAATCTAGAAGAACGAGCTAAAAACATAAACACAGTAACCTCCAAGGAGCAGGGATCAGAGTGGAGAAGGGTAAGGTGGGGGATTGCTGGGTTTTGTCCTAAGCCTTGTTAATTTCTGACTCTTAGAGCTGTAGGCCTGTACAACTTTGCTAAAAATGAGTATTTACCTGTAATCCCAGCACTTTGGGAAGCCAAGGTGGGCGGATCACGAGGTCAGGAGATCGAGACCATCCTGGCTAACACGGTGAAACCCCGTCTCTACTAGAAATACAAAATATTAGCCAGGCGTGGTGGCAGGCGCCTGTAGTCCCAGCTACTCAGGAGGTTGAGGCAGGAGAATGGTGTGAACCCAGGAGGCGGAGCTTGCAGTGAGCTGAGACCATGCCACTGCACTCCAGCCTGGGCGACAGAGCGAGACTCCATCTCAAAAAAAAAAAAAAAAAAAAAAAAGTATTTAGTTTTTAAACAAAATCTGATACTTGACCAACAACAATAGTATATTAAGTGATACGGTTTTTTGGTTTTTTTTTTTTTTGAGAGAGGGTCTTGCTCTGTTGCCCGGGCTGGAGTGCGGTGGTATAATTCTAACTTACTACAGCCTCAAATTATTGGGATCAGGTGATCAACCTCTCGAGCAGCTAGAACCACAGGTGTGCACCACCATGCCCAGCAGTATTTCTCTTTTTTTTTTTTTTTTTTTTTTTTTTTGGTAGAGGTGGAGGTCTCGCTATGTTGCTGGTCTTAAATTGCTGACCTCAGTGGATCCTACTGCCTCAGCCTCCCTAAGTTCTGGGATTACAGGTGTGAGCCACCACACCAGGCCAAAGTGGTGTATTCTAAAATTTTTTGGAATCCAACCACTTTGAAAAAGTATGGAGAGCTATAAATCATCTCCCCATAAACACACATGGATGCAGATACACAAAATTGTTGCACAGGATTTTGGGGACTTCATAAAGTCCTGAAAGCCAGGTTAAAAACCTTAGGATTATACATTCTGGTTTCTTTTTTTTTTTTTTTTTTTTTTTTTTTTTTTTTTTTTCTTGCTTTGTCGTTCAGGCTGGAGTGCAGTGGCGTGATCTCCGCTCACTGCAAGCTCTGCCTCCCAGGTTCACGCCATTCTCCTGCCTCAGCCTCCCGAGTACCTGGGACTACAGGCGCCCGCCACCATGCCCGGCTAATTTTTTGTATTTTTAGTAGAGGCAGGGTTTCACCATAGCCAGGATGGTCTCAATCTCCTGACCTCGTGATCCACCCTCCTCGGTCTCCCAAAGTCTGGGATTACAGGCGTGAGCCACCGCGCCCGGCCCTAGATTCTGGTTTATTAAAGGAAATGCATTTCAAGTCAGAGTTTGTCATTTATTGCACAGGAAAATAAAAACTTAGTTAAGAAAATCAAAAACACCCACATGATAAAATGAGGTCCTACTTGGTTTTAAACTACTTGGTGACCACCATCAGTTGTTTGCTTGACCACAGGATGCACCTAATTCCTAACTATGAATAAAGGTACAAACATTGTTTATTGGGCTTTTGGCTTCAGCCTTGAAACAATCAGATTCTCTCAAACTCAGGAATGTGAATCGCTGTTGGGTTGATGCAGCTGTTTCCATTCTAGAAATGGACCTGGAATCATGTACTTTTCGCCCATGAAGAGTCCTTTGTGTAAAACTTGAAAAGGGAAGGTCCCAAATTCCCCATATGGTGTTTCTTCCAGTAGAGGAATTACTCTAATGACTTCTTAGCAAAACTTACATGATCAGGGCAGGCCATCAAAATACTCCAGAAAACAAAGTTTAGCTCCATTTCTGATGGACCTGTCTCCACTGCTATCAGTCTCACCAACAGCCTCACATCAAGTCAGAGGAACGGTTTTTTTTTTTTTTTAAGAAGGATCTTCATGGCTGGGTGTGGTCGCTCACGCCTGTAATCC
The DNA here is from genome assembly GCF_024542745.1 of Macaca thibetana thibetana. Lineage (NCBI taxonomy): Eukaryota > Metazoa > Chordata > Mammalia > Primates > Cercopithecidae > Macaca > Macaca thibetana. The sequence continues at coordinate 180,897,341 of NC_065582.1, forward strand.
CAGCACTTTGGGAGGCCAAGGCGGGCGGATCACAGGTCAGGAGTTTGTGACCAGCCTGGCCAACATACTGAAACCCCGTCTGTACTAAAAATACAAAAATTAGCCAGGCTTGGTGGCACGTGCCTGTGGTCCCAGCTACTCAGGAGGCTGAGGCAGGAGAACTGCTTGAACCTGGGAGGTGGAAGTTGTGGTGAGCCAAGACTGCACCACTGCACTTCAGCCCGGGCAAGAGAATGAGACTCCGTCTCAAAAAAAAAAAAAAAAAAAAAAAAAAAAAAAAAAAAAAAAAAAAAAATCTTCATGTTCCTGCCAATTTGCAAAAAAAAAAAAAAAAAAAAAAAAAAAAAAAAAAAATATCTGTTAACCAGAGGCAACAAAAAGCACCTCCCAGGCTGCTGTAGTAAGTGGATCGGTAACTGTGGTGGGAGATTCCAACCCCCGAGACCTGTGACTATGTCGTGCAGCAAAAGGGCTTTGCCACAGGCCTTAGGAAGAGTATCCTGGGCTATCCAGGGAGGTCCAATCTAATCCCATGAGCCTCTAAGAGCATAGAACTGGCCAGGCGCGGTGGCTCACACCTGTAATCTCCACACTTTGGAAGGCTAAGGCAGGCGGATCACGAGATCAAGAGATGGAGACCATCCTGGCTAAAATGGTGAAACCCCATCTCTACTAAAAATACAAAAATTAGTTGGACATCGTGGCGGGCAACTGTAGTCCCAGCTACTCAGGAGGCTGAAGCAGGAGAATCACTTGAACCGGGAGGTAGAGGTTGCAGTGAGCTGAGATCACGCTACTGCACTCCAGCCTGGGCAACAGTGCGAGACTCCATCTCAAAAAAAAATTTTAAAATAGGGAATAGAACTTTCTCCGAGTGCAAGAAGAGAAATGCACACAGGGGAACTGGAGAGCCTGACCAGGTCCCTGGCCTACCTAGTCCTGAGCTGATGGGACCACGTGCAAAGACCAGATAGAGGCCTCAGGAGCTGAGGGCAGCTCCCAACAGATGGAGAGCAAGGGAACAGACACCTCAGTCCTGCAACCACAAGGAACTATATTTGGCCAAAAGCACTTGGAAACAATTCTCCAGTGAGGAATGCAGCCCAGCCCACATGGTGATTTTTGCCCAGTGACATCCACGTCAGCCTTCTGCCCCATAGAACTGTGAGATGATACAATTTCAATTGTTTTAAGTCACTAAATTTGTGGAAATGTGGTAAAGCAGCAACAGAAATGAATACAGTGATTCACGTGGAAACCCCTAGAAGAGTGTCTGGCACAGTGTTGACACCTGACAAGCGTTTCCTGATTTCCTTACATCGCAAGGCAGGGCTGGCCACACTCCATCCAAAACAATAAATGATAGACTTGTTCTGACAAAACAGATTCAGTGAATTATAAATGGCCCAGAACACCTACAAATTTTAGGTTTCAGGTAAGTGATTGCCTTTCTTTTCACTTAGAAGCCTCCCAATGCTCATCTTACTGATAAACTCTAAGTACCAGGCAGGAGACTAAACACCAGACAAACCCAGCCCCAGATGCCCCAAGGGAGCCCATCCCAGCACTCACTCTCGCTGCACTGAAATGATGTCCAGGTCAGTTTATCCCACTAGACCAAGAACTCCAGCTCTCCATGTGTGAGTCACCAGTGCTGCCTCTGCATCTCTGCTTCTAGGATGGTGCTTCTGCACTTCACAGGAAATCTGTATCAATGTTTGTCAACACTATATATGACAGTGTCACTTAATATCTGCACAGAAAACATAAATTCTTTGAGGACCAGGGCCGGGTTTATTAGCCTTTGTACTCCCACTGCCACTGTCTGAGACATCAGAGGCACTCGGTAGAAGTTGGTGAAGAGAAAGAAAAGGCAGAGGAGAGAGAGGAAAGCAGGACCAACACCGCAGACACAGATTCTGAGGTGGCTGGAGGAGAGGCAGGGCAGAGAAACTTCCTGGATGCTGGAATGGGGTTCACTGTGATACCTGCTGCTGGATTTCAAATGTCAAAGGTGACGCTTTGCTGACCTTGACCTCTGACTGCCCTTTAGCTTTCCCAACCTCAACACAGGGCACTTAGAAACTGCAATGTCAAGAAATTATGCTTCATTAAGGCATGGGAATGTTATTTACATGGACGTTCATTACTGCATTTTTTTTCATGGGAATGTAAATAATTGAAGAGATTGTTAAAGACTAAATCATGCACATTCAATAACTTTGTAAAATATTAATGATAACTGAAACACAAATTTTGATGTTCCCCAAAAATGCTAAAATATAAAAAATACTGGCCAATTAAAGATAGAAAACAATCCTAATGAAGCTCCCCAACAGACACATTAAAACTTCTCTGTACATTAAACATTTGGGATTTCAAAGGAAAACCCAGATTCATTCCATTCTTAATACGGCGTTTAAAAAAAAAAAAAAAAAATCTTAGGTAATACAATATTTCATTTAAAATTTACAAAATTCCATTACATTCATAATTTCGTTTGATCCTCAAAACAATCTCCTGAGTTAGGCAGAACAGGTATTACTAACAACTAACTCCATTTTACAGGTAAGGGAACTGAAGTTCAGAAAGTACTTGGACTTAACAAAAGCTTTAATAGGGCCACATATCGAAACCAAATCCTCTGCTCAAAAGAACTAGAATAAGTTATCTTTTACATATTATTCATACTTATATCCTGTCAATATCCAAAAATGTTTTGAGGTAGCCTGCAATAATAGACACCTATCCAATAAAAACATTAAAATGAAAAACAGGGGGAAAAAAAAAAAGCAGGTGACATGGGAGACAGACGAAGGTAGATAGCAAAGACTGAGACTTATAATCTAAGAAAACTTCATCTCTGACCTTCCAGTTCCAGGGAGATAACGCTAAAGGAAACAAGATGGTTTATAGACTCAAAACTGACAAAAGAGAGGTTGCATCAGTTCTTAACTCTGAAACACTCCTAGCAGCCACAGCAAATCTCTAGGACAACATACCAATGGCATCAAAGCAAGAGTATACTTCAGTGATAGAGTGAATTAAGTTCCCTGTTTGGGACCCAGGCCAGGGCTAGAGAAAAGAACTCTGAAATGTAGAGCTCAAAAATACATCCTCTGTCGGCCAGGCGCAGTGGCTCACACCTGTAATCCCCAGCACTCTGGAAGGCCGAGGCGGGCGGCGGGCAGATCACACGAGTCAGGAGTTGGAGACCATCCTGCCTAGCACAGTGAAATCCTGTTTCTACTAAAAATACAAAAAATTAGCCGGGCATGGTGGCAGGCTGCGGTAGGAGAATGGAGTGAACCCAGGTGGCGGAGCTTACAGTGAGCCGAGATCCTGCCACTGCACTCCAGCCTGGGCAACAGAGCAAAACTCCGTCTCCAAAAAAAAAAAAAAAAAAAAAATATATATATATATATATATATATATATATATATATATATACACACACACACCCTCTGTCTTCTCCATACCCATGTGTCCCCTTCCGTGAGAGACTTCCTTTCATTTAATGCATATAAAAATCAAGCCTACTCTAAATGAAAAATACTTTGACACAGAAGCAGCATTAACTAGTTAAGTTTTATTAAGACATTAATAAAATCTAGAAAACCATAAAGAAAATCTGGTCGTGTTTTGAAGCCCTCTCCTAAGATCAGATTCCCCAAAAGAACAAAGTGCATGGGGCATATAGCAAAGATCTTTTCCTAAACTAAGATAGGAATGCAAATCAAAATAAAGGCAAAATCCTACTGAATGAAGCAATAATTGTAATTCAGTAGCTCAAGACTTGACCAAATGGCTATTTTTAATCCCTATAATCATCCAAATAACTAGGAATAGCAGAGAAATGGTTTTAAGAAACTCAAGCACATCAAATTCCCACCTTACCAAACAGATAAATTGGAAAGGAGCTTAGTATTTTATTTTTAAATTATTTATTTACCTTTTTATTTTTTAGAGAAAGGGTTTCACTCCGTCACACAGACTGGAGTGCAGTGGCATGATTATAGCTCACTGCAGCTTCTAATCTTGGGCTCAAGTGATCCTCGCACCTCAGCCTCCCAAAGCGCTGGCATTACAGGTGTAAACCACAGCACCCCCGACTATTTTAAAGAATTAATTACCATATTCCTTAGAATTGTAACTCCTTTATAGGTCATTCAACATGTGATGCAATTTTTTATAAGTGGTTTTTTTTTTTTTTTTTTTTTTTTTTTTTTTTTTTTTTTTTGGAGTCTCACTCTGTCACCTCACTCTGTCACCCAGGCTGGAGTGCAGTGGTGCAACCTCGGCTCACTGCAAGCTCCACCTCCCGGGTTCAAGTGATTCTCCTGCCTCAGCCTCCCGAGTAGCTGAGACTACAGGTGTGTGCCACCACATTCAGCTAATTTTTTGTATTTTTAGTGGAGACGGGGTTTCACCGTGTTAGCCAGGATGGTCTCCATCTTCTAACCTCGTGATCTGCCTGCCTTGCCCTCCCAAAGTGTTGGGATTACAGGTGTGAGCTACCACACCCGGCCACAAGTGGTAATTTTAAACTATGCTTCAAACCATTACACAAAGCCAAGTACATCTACTCAAGGCACTCTCAAATTTCCATTTACTCCCATTTTACTCACCAAAAAAAAAAAAGTTAAATTGGAACGTATTTCACATGACACTTAAAAGATCAACAAAATGCTCCTGAAAAGGTCTGAGCTCAACAACTCCGTTAATGAGAAAAAAAAAAAACCAACTGGATATAGGGAAGATGCTACACATAAAACACAATTGTGAAGAATATGCAAGATATTGCCAAAAAGCTGCTTAAGCTTTCATCATAGATACTTGTCCTCAACTCTGAGATAAAGTATATACTCATGTAACTAAACTCGTTTAAAAGGAAACAAAGGGGAAGAAGAAAAAGAACTTCCACTTTAGAATCCGCATTTTCAAAGGCCTCCATTATTTACACCATTGCGGGGAAGAGAATTTTTCTCTGCTATATTTGCTTGAAAGAATTAAAGGTGTAGGGCAAAAATTCTTGGAAATTATGTAGTTTATGATCCTCAAAAGTGAGAAAAATGAAGCCCAGAAGAGAAGGCCTTCCAGGAGAATTCCAGAGCCGGAGGTAGACCCAGTACATTGTTTTTGTTTTTGTTTTGAGAGGAAGTCTCACTCTATGGCCCAGGCTGGAGTGCAGTGGAGCCATTTCACTCACTGCAACCTCCGCCTCCTGGGTTCAAGCTATTCTCCTGCCTCAGCCTCCTGAGGAGCTGCGATTACAGGCGCCCACCACCACGCCCAACTAATTTTTGTATTTTTAGTAGAGACAGGGTTTCACCATGTTGGCCAGGTTGGTCTCGAACTCCTGACCTCAAGTGATCCGCCTGCCTAGACCTCCCAAAGTCCTCGGATTACAGGCGTGAGCCACCGCACCCGGCCGACCTGGTAAGTTTTAATCAAGTACTCTGAACTATGCAACAAACACTAGGAAGTAATAGAAAAAAAAAAAATCTAAAAACCCTCTGGAGAGTCAAAGAATTGCAGATTTAAAATAGCATGAATACTTGGATTTATGGTATTGAAAAAGGACCTCGCTTACCACCAGCATGCACAAACTGCCTGCGCACCTCTATCAGAGCATTTTTCAAGCTGTGCTACAGTTAACTTGTACTACCCAAAGCCAATCTGTCCCTGCAGATCATAAGCTCTTAAAGACCAGGACTTCAGGAGAACAAGCAAAACTTCAGAGAGAAGGGAGCCACAGAAACAGAGTTCATAGCAATGGGTCGGCAGGAGCTGATGACTGGAGGTGCGCGGTAGCCTTGGGGTCTGGGACAGCGGAGGGCAGAGAAGGCAAAAGGGCCTGCATGACATGCTACAGGGCTAGGAGCCACAGCTGCGGTCATTAGTTCAGTTTTGTCTCCTATGCCTGTTACTTATACACCATCTTTTGTTCAGAAAGAACTTCAGGTTGAGTATTTGGACTCCTTGAGCCTTCTGCTGTTTGTCTCCGGGACGTTTAACACTCTTAAAAGGGGAAAACTGTCCAGTTCGATTTTCCTTCCTGGGACATTACAGGTTTTTCAAAAGTTTGATGAAAGCATTCACTAAGGAGTGATTCCACTTTCTTTGGTGTCTGAGAAATACACGTCTGAGGGGCAGCATCAGGTCTCCCCACCCACGGACCTCACCCTGGCTCTCCCCTCATAAATCTGACCTCTAACTGTAACTGCCTTGGCCTCATTCCGTGGGTGTGGATGCTCCTGCTTGAAACGCATTTTCCAGCCCGCCAAATTCTTGGGAGAGTTTCTTCCACTCTCCAAGCGCTGAGAGCTACAAAGTTCAATCTGGCTTTCCAGATGTTTTTTCCTTACCATTACTAACGGAAGAAATCAAGAAGCGCGGGGCAGAAGGGCCCTGCTCCCTCCAATCAGAGCCTAGCCCGGGGCCAGAGCAGGAAGCGCGGCGGTGGGACGCGCGGTGACAGCCCCTCGCCCCCCGGGACCCGCCAGCCAGGGCAGAGGTCAGTGCGGTCTGTGTGGCCGCTGCGCGACAGCTCTGGGCCCGCGCCTCTCGCTTCCTCCCGCCAGGCAAGTGAGAGGATAAACCATGGGGCGGGGGCAGTGCGCCCCCACCAACCGCGCCCCCCGCGCACGGACCCCCACTACACGCGCGTCCCAGGCGGGGTCGACCCAGACGAGCCACGGAGCGGCGCGCAGCCCCACTAGCAGGGCGGCCAGGACCCACAGGACGCGCGCGCGGGGTCAACGCAGCCACCTATATAGGTGACAAAACACTCAGGAAGCCGTCATGCGGGGCCGGGAAAGAGCCCCCACCCTGAGTCACGGACTCCCTCGTCCGAAGGTTCGCGCAGTCCCCTCGGTGAGTCTGGCGAAGCAGTCTCGCTGCCAGGGAGGGCAGAGAGGGCGGCGGAGTCTCCCACTCGCGGTGACCCGGCCCCGCCCCACGAGTGGGACCTCGCAGGGCCCCCTCTGCCGTACGCGGGGACCAGCCACGCCGCGGGGGACCGGGCAGAAGCCAGCGCCCGGGTCCATGCAGTCCCCCCCCTCGCGACGACAGACGCGGGGAGCCGAGGAGCAGTAGGGACCGGCCCCCACCCGCAGGGCGACCAGGACCCCCGCGCGGGCCCACCCGGTATCGCAGCAGGCGCGAAGCCCCCGGTGCCACCCGAGCCCGAGACAAAGCCCAGGCGCAAGGACCCCGGATCCCGACCCGACGGACCCTGCGGAGCCCAGCTTGGAGCCGCCACGCCCGGGGCAGAGACCCCCGCCCGGTCCGGAGACCCCGTCGCCCGTCCCGCCGTCTCACCTCAGGCCGCCGCCTCGCAGCGCTAGCTCCTCGCCGCCGCGCCTGGGCCGACTGGAGCGCAGCTGAGCAGCCGACAGAGCCGCCGCAGCCTCAACAATGGAGCCCCGGGGCGGGGCCGCCGCCGCCGCTTCAGCCCGTGTTCCCCGCTCAGGATCCGGCTCGGATCAAGGAGCTGCACCTGGCGCGGGGCCCCGGCCGGGAAACACACCGCGCAGGTGCACACGGCCCCGCCCGCCCGCCCGCCCCCCGCCCCGCCCCCAGCGGTGCCGGTCGCCCAGGGCCCGCCCCCCGACCAATGGGGAGCGAGCTGCACGGAGAGGGCGGGGCCTGGGGGAACAAAGGGAGGTTGGGCGGGGCGGCGCTGGGACTGGGCGTGCGGGGTCCTGGGGGAGGACCGGACGCAAGAGCTGGCCGGATCCTGGCCTCCTAGAAGACCCAGCTCAACGTCCACCTGGAGTCTGCTCTACAGGACGCGCTCATCTCAAGCCCAGAACTCAGGCTTTTAGGGCAGAGAGCGAGAGACAGGCTTGCTTTACAAAAAGGGAAACTGAGGTCCAAGGAATAGGATGGCCTGCTGCCCGAAGTCACGTAGTCCCATTCACTCGTTCACCTTGTCATTCAGCAAACATTTGGAAGCACGTATGGTGGGCGTTAGGAGTGAAGTAGGGCCGGGCGCGGTGGCTCAGCACCTGTAATCCCAGCACTTTGTGGGGCCCAGGCAGGTGGATCACTTGAGGCCAGGAGTTCGAAACCAGCCTGGCCAACAAGATGAAACCCAATCTCTGCTAAAAATACAAAAACTTAGCCGATCGTGGTGGCGCGTACCTGTGGTTCCAGCTACTGGGAAGGCTGAGGCAGGAGAATCGTTTGAACCCGGGAGGTGGAGGTTGTAGTGAACTGAGATGGTGCCACTGCATGCGCTCCTGCCTGGGCGACAGAATGAGACTCTGTCTCCAAAAAAAAAAAAAAAATTAATAGATGGGAAGTAGAAGCGAACTTAGGGCTTCCCTGAAGGAGCTTGGCCAAGGAGTACCTGAAATGTCTCTGCATCTCTTTAAGGTCTGATAAAGGAACCAGGAGCGAGCGCTAATCACTTCCCTTTCCTGCCTCAAAGCTTTCATGTGTTTGCTGTTCCCCGCCTGAAATGCCAAGTTCCAATGGTATTTATTTATTTATAGAAATGGGGTCTCCCTATGTTGCTCAGGCTGGTCTCAAACTCCTGGCCTCAAGCTACCCTCTCGTCTCAGCCTCCCAAAGTGTTGGGATTACAGGCATGAACCACTGTCCCCAGCCCTGATCGTCTTTAAAAACGTCTTTCCTCATCTTATTTGAGCTTCCTGCTTCATGTGCCCCCACACACTTGGTTTCCCTGTACTTCCATAGCTGCTCCTCGGTGGGTCCCGGGGACCCACCCCCTTCTCTGCCCAACTTGTATATGTCTGGGCTCAGGCCAAATGCCCTTCCATTTGCAGTGGGCACTGCCACAGGAAATCTCATGCCCTTCTGGGCTTCACAAACCATCCACATGCTCTGCTGCCTGCCAGAGACATCTATCCCAGTCAGATGCCCAGCCCTGACCTTTCCCAAAGCCCCAGCTGGACACAGGGAAGCATCTCAAATTTTCTGCGGGCCAAAACAGAGTGCTTTATTAGTGTCCTAACCTGCTCATCCACATTCTTCTGATTCTCTGTAAACAGCCCCTCCATCCACCCAGCTGCTCAGGTGAAAATCTCAAATCCTCCTCCAGTCCTTCCTCCCCGAACCTCTCATGCAGCCCTCTGCCTTCCTAGGACACTGAGCACCCCTCACTCCCAGCGCCAGCTGGGGTGCTGTCTGAGTGGCTGCCACCCACGTGGCATGAAGTGTGACCTTTCGCCCGGTGTGGTGGCTTATGCCCGTAGTCACAGCACTTTGGGAGGCTGAGGCGGGCAGATCGCTTGAGGCCAGGAGACTGGGACCAGCCTGGCCAATACGGTGAAACTAAAATACAACAATTAGCCAGGCATGGTAATGCGTGCCTATCGTCCCAGCTACCCTACCCAGGAGGCTGAGGCAGGAAAATTGCTCAAACCTGGGAGGCAGAGGTTGCAGTGAGCCAAGGTGACACCACTGTGCTCCAGCCTGGGCAACAGAGTGAGACTCTGTCACAAATTAAAAAAAAAAAAAAAAAAAAAAAAAAAAAAAAAAAAAAGAAGAAAGAGAAGAAGTGTGACCTCTCTAAGGCAAGGCAGTGTCCCACTCTGATTCACTTCCATGTGTAAAACAGGACCTGCACCCTGAAGGCACTCACTCAGGGAGGCTGCTGGGATGGGTGGATGCACAGTTCAGGTCTTCATGGTGGTTGGGCCTGACCCCATCCGCATCGCTCTTCCCACACACACCTGCACACTCATCACTCCCACGCTCGCACCCACCACTGAAAACCTGGCCCCTAATCTGATTTGCCTAACAAGGTCCCCGGATGAACAACACATGCTTCCCTACCTCTCCCCTGCTAGGGCCCCACCGTGTTCTGGGATGTACTCAGGGATCAGGAGAACAAAACCTCAGGGGGTGAAAGGACATTCCAGGGTGCAGGCCTCTGCATCCCCCTCCATGCCCTCACCCCTGCCTGACACACCCTCACCCCTGTACTTGGCCAGCTCCTACCAACCCTTAAAGTCTCACCAAGTTCAGTGGTGACAGCCACACCCTAAAGTGACTGACCCCCCAATGACCTATGCCCTTGCATAGTCTTCCTGACCTTGGGTACGAGCAAAACCGGTGACTGGCTTCTAACCCATAGAGCCTGGCAAAAGCAATGGGATGTCATTGTCACAGTGCATCACCTTCCCACACTAGAGAGAAAGGTTCCGTCTGCAGGCGCTACAGGAGGGAGATGCTGTGCTGAGAAAGGACCTTTGGAGGGGCCCCGTAGGCAAGGAAGCAAAAAGCTGGGCCCTTGCTAAGCGGGTCCGAGGAAATGAATTCTGCCAGTAACCTCGGCAGACCTGGAAATGGGGATTCTGCCCTGGTGGAGCCTCAGATGAGGATGCAGCCCAGCTGCTTAGCGTGAGATCCCCAGCACAGGACCCACTAAAATGTGCTCAACTCCTAGCTTGCCAAAATTGGCTTAAAGGTGTGTGTTGTTTTAAGCTTCTAAGTGTTTAGTTATTGCCTATGAAAGTGTTAAAATATGAGACAATAACTTAGGTCCCCTACCCATCACACACATTCTGCTTTCTGGCATTCATCACAATTATACTTATTGATTTAAAATCTCCCTCTTGACTGGGTGCAGTGGCTCAGGAGTTCCAGACCAGCCTGGCCAACATGGTGAAACCCCATCTCTACTAAAAATACAAAAATTAGCTAGATGTGGTGGTGCAATCCTGTAATCCCAGCTACTCGGAAGGCTGAGGCAGGAGAATTGCTTAAATCCAGGAGGCAGAAGTTGCAGTGAGCCGAGATTACACCATTGCCCTCCAGACTGAGTGACAAGAACAAAACTCTGTCTCAAAAAAAAAAAAAAAAAAAAAAAAAAAAAAAATTGTCTCTTGCCACTAGCATGAAGGTCCCATGAGAAGAAAAATGGAAACTCTTGCTGATAACAGTGCCCCCAAATGCCCAGCACCGTGTAGCTCTAGGGCAGTTGGTCGATGGTGGACGCTGCTGGTTGGAGGGCCCAGCTGGCCCCCCCAGCTGCCTTCTCTCTGGTCATGTTCCATTATAGAGAACAGAATAGTTTCTTGCCTTTCCAGAGTCCCTCTTAGTGGGATTGGCCAAGTGACATTGTCCTGCCCCGGGAGACATAAGTGGAAGTTGGCCGAAAGGTTTCTAGCCTTGGTGTGCTGGGACGATTTGAACCAGGACATGACAGCTGACCGTCCATTGTTCGGGAATTCTGCAAGTTGGTTGTTCAACACATTCAGTACTTCAAAATATTAAATAATATAAACTCGCAAATTAAAAAATGCATTAGACCAGATGCAGTGGCCCACGTCTAACACATTGGAAGCCTGAGGCAGGAAGATCACTTGAGCCCAGGAGTTCAAGACCAGCTTAGGCAAAAAAGGAAGACCCTGTCTCTACAAAAAATTTTAAAATTAGCTAGGCATGGTGGTGTGTGCATGCAATCCTAGCCACTCAGGAGGCTGAGATGGGAGGATCGCTTGAGCCATCTGTTCAAGGCTCCAATGAGCTATGATAGTGCCACTGCACTCCAGCCTGGGTGACAGAGCCAGACCCTGTCTCAGAAATAAATATATTTCATATATTAATAAATTTATAATAAATGTATGTATATACACATTTATGTATTATAATTATATATTTAGACATAAATATAGGTATGAATATGGCTCACTGCAGCCTCCATCTCCCAGACTCAAACAATATTCCTACCTTAGCCTCCTGAGTAGCTGGGACTACAAGCACATGCCACCAAACCCAGGTAATTTTTTTGGTTTTATTTCTTTTGTAGAGATAGGGTCTTGCCATGTTGCCCAGGCTGGTCTCGAACTCCTGAGCTCAAGCAATCCTCCTGCCTCGGCCTCCCAAAGTGTTGGGATTACAGGTGTGAGCCACCATGCCCAGCTGAAACTGAAATTTTCTGATCTCTTGGGACCTCAGAAAATAAGTCAAACCCTTCTTTTCCACCATAGCCCTTCTGATGTAAAGAGTTTTCATTCTCTGGAAAAACAAATCAGGGTTTATTGATCCAAGAGTTGGACCAACCCAGTTGGTGGAAACTCCTAATCTAGTTTGATACCGTGAAGGACTAATTGCTGGAATGAGTGACCGACTGGAGACTTCTTCCCAGGCTTTTGCATTAACACATCTTTTGAGGAAAAAATATAATCACGAACTATTCATATGCCAAAGAAAGCTTCATCTCCATGACACCTTTGATGCAGTCCTCTTCAAGGGAGTAAAGCTCGCCTCTGGCACCTGGGCACCTGGTGGAGATTCTGGGCCCAGTTTAGGATGTGCTGTCAGTTCGCCAGTGCAGTCAGAGCTCACAAGGCTGCTGCATGCTTTATCGATAACTAATCGATAATCACAGTTAATAATTGCATTAGTTATTGATAATGCACGCAGTAGCCTTTCGAACTTTTATTGCCTCACCCCACCTAAAGGCTTAAAACAACTCACCTTTATTATCTCATAGTTTCTGTGGGTCAGAAGCTTAACTGGGTGCCTGTGGCTTAAGGTTTCTCCCAAGGCTGCAATCAATCCATGAGCTGGGGATGTGGTCCCATGAAAAGTCTGAACTCAGAGAAATGTTTCCAAGCTCACTCGTGTGGCTGTATGCAGGCCATATTTTCTCACCAGCTGCTGGCCTTCTTCCATTGCTGGATTAGTCCATTCTCACATTGCTAGGAAGAAATAACTGAGACGGAGTCACTTCCAAGAGAAGAGGTTTTATTGGCTCCTAGCTCTGCAGTCTGTACAGGAAGCATAGCAGCATCTGCTTTTGGGGAGACCTCAGGAGGCTTCCAATCGTGGTGGTAGGTAAAGGGGGAGCAGGCATATCACAGGGTGAAAGCAGGAGCAGGAGGATGAGGGGAGAGGCACTGCACACTTTTAAATGACCAGATTTCATGAGAACTCACTCCTTATCAGGACAGTACCCAGGGAGATAGTGCTAAACCATTCATGAGAAATCCACTCCCCACATAAGCCAATCACCTTCACCAAAACTCCACCTCCAACACTGGGGATTGTATTTCAATGTCAGATTTGAGTGGGAACACACATCCAAACTCTTATCAGTTCCTTACTGCATGAACCCCACATAGGGTAACTCACAAGAAGGCAGCCCACCTCCCCTCAGCACAAGCAGGTGGGGGAGCAAGAGAAAGCGCCTGAGATGGAAGCCACTGTCTTCTTATAACCCAGGACTGAAAGTGACATGCCATCACTTTTGCTGTCTTCTGTTCCTTAGAAGCAAGTCAGTAGGTCCAGCTCACACTCAAGGGGAGAAGACCACACAAGGGCAAAATTACTGAGGAGTGGGGATCATCGCAGGGGCCGCCTGCCACAGCTGCTGAAAACTGGTGTGTAAAACAAAATCTTGGCTTGACTTGGTGGCTCACGCCTGGAATCCCAGCACTTTGGGAGGCCAAGGTGGGCGGGCAGATCGTTTGAGCTCAGGAGTTCGAGATCACCCTTGGCAACATGGTGAAATCCCATCTCTACAAAGAATACAAAAATCAGCCAGGCACTGGGGTCCCAGGTACACAAGAGGCTGAGATGGGAGGATGGCTTGAGTCCCAGGAGGTAGAGGTTGCAGTGAGCTGACACTGGGTGACTGCGTTCCAGCCTGGGCTACAGAGCCAGACCCTGTCTCAAAAAGTAAAACCGAAAATAAAAAATGAAAAAAATCAGACGGGCTCAGTGGCTCATGCCTGTAATCCCAGCACTTTAGGAGGCTGAGGCGGGTGGATCACGAGGTCAGGAGTTCAAGACCAGCCTGACCAACGTGATGAAACCCCGTCACTACTAAAAATATAAAAATTACCCTGATGTCGTGGTGCATGCCTGTAATCCCAGCTACTCAGGAGGCTGAGGCAGGAGAATTGCTTGAACCTGGGAGACAGAGGTTGCAGTGAGCCAAGATCACACCACTGCACTCCAGCCTGGGCGACAGAGTGAGACTCCATGTCAAAAAAAAAAAAATATATATATATATATATATATATATATACACACACACACACATTAAAAGCAGCCATAGAAAACAAACATCACATCATTCTAGGCAGTAACCAAAGGAAATACAAGGGACTTCTCATTAGAAATAACGGAAGCCAGCCGGGTGCGGTGGCTCACGCCTATAATCCTAACACTTTGGGAGGCCAGGGCAGAGAGATCACCAGAGATCAAGAGTTCAAGACCAGCCTGACCAATATGGCAAAACCCCATCTCTACTAAAAATACAAAAATTAGCTGAGCGTGGTAGTGCATGCCTGTAATCCCAGCTACTTGGGAGGCTGAGGCACAAGAATCGCTTGAACCCAGGAGGCAGAGGTTGCAGTGAGCCAAGATCGTGCCATTGCATTCCAGCCTTGGTGACAGAGCGAGACTCCATCTGAAAAAAGAAAAAAGAAAAGAAATAATGGAAGCCAAAGGCAATGGAATAACAACAGTCTTGTCATGTTGAAATAGAAAGAAAAAACCTTTGTCAATCCATTTCCTGCAAAATCTACAATCTCTACTACCACTCACACACACTGTCTTCAGCCCCCTTTGTACACATGACATAATATGAAAAGAGCCACTTCCTGGCGGGCCCCAAGGAGCTCACGATTTTTACACGACTTCGCGCCTTAGCAGACTCTGGTCTATCAGGTTATTATGGTGGTGTGGTGTCTTGGCATAAGTTTGAGAGTAAAAACAATCATGTTTTGAAACCCAGTTCTAACACCTCTATGACCCTGAGCGTCTCAGCTTCTCTGAGCCTCAGCAGCTGTATCAGTAAAATATGATAATACCTGCCATGCTGGAGTTTTCTTAGAATTAAATGAGACTGTATAGGTAAATTGCCTATCACGTAGTGGTCACCTCATAGATGTAAGTTTTTGGTTTTGGTTTTTTGGGGTTTTTGGTTTGTTTGTTTGCTTGTTTTTTTGAGACAGAATCTCACTCTGTTGCCCAGGTTGGGGTGCAGTTGCGATCAGGGCTCACTGCAACCTCCACCTCCCAGATTCAAGTGATTCCCGAGTCCCTTGCCCCAGCCTCCCAAGCAGCTGGGACTATAGGCGCCCACCACCATGCCCGGCTAATTTTTGTATTTTTAGTAGAGACAGGGTTTCACTGTGTTGGCCAGGCTAGTCTCCAACTTCTGACCTCAAGTGATCTGCCCGCCTCGGCCTCCCAAAGTGCTGGGATTACACGCATGAGCCACCATGCCTGGCCAAGTTTTTGGTTTTTTCTGGCAAGCAAACTCCTACCCATTCTTCAAGACCCAGTTCTTGTCACCTCTTCCCCAAAGCTGTCCCAGCTCCTCAGAAGGGCATCCCTGCCTCTCCACCATCTCACAGCTGCCCTATCTTATCATACTTAACACCCCATACAATCACAGTCTGTTTCTAGATCTGTCTCTCCCATGCAACAGGGAACTCATCCAGGGCAGAGACTCATCCTTATCTTCCTGGCTGGCACCCACGAGGTGCCTGGCTCCATAGTACACACTCCATGAATATTTGTTATTTGATTGGAAACAGTTGGGGGTTAAAATGATCGTATGCTGAGCATTTTTATGCTGCAAACTTACCAGCCTCCCAGCCATCCTTTCCAACTCCCTTCCCTATTATCATGGAAGGAGGGACTTGCCCTCCCCAGGTTTGACTCGGTTGTCACTTTCACTGGCCACCGTGTGTTAAACAGCACCTCTCGTCACTCTCCCCCTTATCCTGCATGTTTTTCCATAGCATGTATCCTCCCCCAGCACAGGGATTGTCTGTCTGCTCCCCACACCCCGGATAGAAGCTCCAGGGTTTTATCTGTCTTGCTCACTGTCATATCTGAAGATTCTGGAGGAGTGCCTGGCACCTGGCAGGCTCTCAGTAGTTTTCTGTTGAATTAATCAATCAATCTCATGTGGCTGTCTAGAGTCTAAGTCTTCACAATAATGCCTGGCGGGACTACGCCCTCAGGCTCTCAGCACGTGCTGGTTTTGCTTCCTCTTCTTCCTCCTGCCTTCCCTCTCTCCATCCCTCCTCTTCCTCTTTCCCCTTGGTACTTGTGCGCTCAGGTCTCTCTCATTACAAGATTCTACATCAGCCACGCGTCACCCACATCAACAGGCCCTCCACCTCCCCTCCGCCCCCCATCTGCTGCCCCAGCCTCTTCACCCACCCCAGTGCAGGCACGTATGCCCTGGTGAGCTCTTCTGCAGCCCCAGGTTCTCCATATCTTCTGCCTGGGTTCTGCCACTCCACTTGACAACACTCTCCTTACCAAGGTCACTGAAACGCTTTAGGACTAAATCCAAAGGACACACTTTGGTCCTAGCTGACTTGATCTCACCTCATCGTCGCTCTCTGGGTCCCTCCTTTTCACACCTGGGACTCCTTTGCCGTCTGTTGTGCCATGCCCGCTTGAGCTACCTTCTCGGGCCTCTGCCTATCCTCCATCAAGCTCAGAAAGGCCTTGGGTTCCTCTAAGTTGCTCCACGCCCTCAGCTCTGCTTGCTCAGCTCTGTCTCCCTGAGCAATCTCACACAGGTGATGACACTGGCCATCCCTCCCAGACAGCTGTACCCACCCATCCCTGTCTACTGGGCCTCCAGCCTGTGGTTCAGTCTCTCTTGGGCACCTCCACCTGGGCGGACACAGGTGGGCACATCAAACACGACACCCAGCAGACGGAACACATCTCCTTCCGCCCACCCCAGGCTACTCTTCCCGGGTTCCTGCTCTCTGAACAGCCCCACCATCCGTCCCCTTGCTCACACCAGAAGGCAGGGCCCAGTGCATATTTGGTATTTGATTGGAAACAATATTCAGGGGTGCAAAGAGAGGCTGCACCCCTCCCCCTCCCTGTCCCCGTTCTGCATCACCGTGAGGCCAGGCGAATCTGTCCTCGGGATCCACATCCTCCTCCCCAGCCCTCGGTCCCCTCCCTGTCCCCATTCCACATCACTGTGAGGTCGGGTGTACCTGTCCTCTGGATCCATGTCGTCCTCCCCAGCCCTTCACACTTCTCCAGGCCTTTGCTTCTCTCCACAGAGGTATGACAGAAGAATCCCTCAGTCTCCCCATCTCCAGACCTGGCACCTCCAATCCATCCTCCTCAGGACAGCCCAGGGTAAAGGAAGAGGGATGGTAGTCGTCCTTCCAGAACAAATCTCAAAAGTCCTTTCCTTGAGGAAAGCAGCTGTCTAGGTCTGGGAAGCCTCTCTGGTTCCAGGAGGATGGGCTGGGGCAGAGAAGCAGATAGACAGCGGAGCTGCTCTGGAGGAACGTGCTGGCCACCAGGGTTGGGGAGCAACGCGGGGAGCAGAGGGCAAGGTGGGGGGTGGGCAGCAGGGAGGAAGAGGAAGAGGCTTGCGGGAGAGTCCCGTGGTGGGAATTGCCTGGGGCATTTTGAGAACAAGGATGTCTAAAGACCAGTCTTGCGCTCTCCCAGCTGCGAGGAAACCTCCTCCTGACTTTCATGAGCTGTACTGGGAGGGTCCTGGTACATAAAAGCGGGGTGATATGGTTTGGCTCTGTGTTCCCACCGAGATCTCATCCTGTAGCTCCCATCATTCTCATGTGTTGTGGGAGGGACCCAGTGGGAGGTAAGTGAATTATGGGGACAGGTCTTTCCCATGCTATTCTCATGATAGTGAATAAGTCTCACAAGAGCTAATGGTTTTAAAAACAGGAGTTTCCCTGCACAAGTTCTCTTCTCTTGTCTGCTGCCATGTGAGATGTGCCTTTCTGCCATGATTGTGAGGTCTCCCCAACCATGTGGAACTGTAAGTCCAATAAACCTCTTTCTTTTGTAAATTGTCCAGTCTCGGGAATGTCTTTATGAGAAACATGAAAATAGACTAATACTGGGTGGGGGCTGGTTCATGTCTGGGTCAGCTTGGAGCTGGGAGAGGGGCTGGCTGCAGGAGATGACACTTCAGTATTCTTACCAAATCCTTCAGAATTTCACACACTTTTATCCAATAAGTGGATTTAACCAGTTCAATCAAAGCCACCAACCTTTTCTGAGGTTGCAGGGTTAGTACATACATGGAATTCTGACTAGCCAGCCAAACAGTGATAAAATGCAGGTGTGGAACTCCTGCCCCCAAAAGCCTAATGATATTTCCTTCCGCAACAGCTCACAGCTCACACCAATATCTTTTTAAAAAAAATTTAGGTCCTCTGCACAAGGACTCATGCATTTAAGTTCTCACATGGGGTGTGAACCAGCTTAGAAAACCTGGGAGGTGGCATTAGGGCTCCTTCCTGGGCTTGGGGCTAGAGTAGTCTCTCTCTGCTTCCTTTGGCCTTAGGTTTTCCTCCTGCAGAGTCAGGACATGGGACTGGATGATTTCTAAAGACTCCTGTACCATGGGCACTGTCTGTGATGAATATGATTTTTTTTTTTTTTTTTTTTTTTTTTTTTGAGATGGAGTCTCGATCAGGCTGGAGTGCAGTGGCATGATACTGGCTCACTGCAAGCTCCACCTCCCAGATTCACACCATTCTCCTGCCTCAGCCTCCCAAGTAGCTGGGACTACAGGCACCCGCCACCACGCCTGGCTAATTTTTTGTATTTTTAGTAGAGATGGGGTTTCACTGTGTTGGCCAGGATGGTCTCAATCTCCTGACCTCATGATCCACCCGCCTCGGCCGCCCAAAGTGCTGGGATTACAGGTGTGAGCCACCACGCCTGGTCTGAATATTATTATTTTAATTAAGCTCTCCATCCATCCATCCATCCATCCATCCATCCATCCATCCATCCCTCCATCCCTCCATCCCTCCATCCATCCATCCATTCATCCATTCATCCATCCATCCATTCATTCAGTGTTTATCTTTTAACAGTGATAGGTGAGCTGTGCATCTTGACACAAGACAATGAGGCTGGGCACAGTGGCTTACACCGGTAATCCCAGCACTTTGGGAGGCCAATGTGGGAGGATGACCTGAGGTCAGGAGCCTGTCCAACATGGCGAAACCCTGTCTCTAGTAAAAATACAAAAATGAGTTGGGCATGCCTCTGTAATCCCAGCTACCCAGGAGGCTGATAGCTACCCAGCTATCCTGAGGCAGGAGAATTGCTTGAACCTGGGAGGTGGAGGTTGCAGTGAGCTACGACTGTGCCACTACACGCTCCAGCCTGAGCGATAGAGTGAGACTCCATCAAAAAAAAATAAAGAAAGAAAGAAAAGAAAATGATTCATACGGCACCTGTGCTAGCAACTAGTTTCCCTTTAGGGCTCTTTACTGAAGAAAATGGCTGCACAATGGGCATCATTCAGGGCTGCAGAATGCGGCCCCTGTGTGAGGAAGATGGAGAGGAGGAGGGCCCCAGGAACTGGAGAATGCGTGGGCTTAGAGCTCCGTGGTCCTGGGCTTGAATCCCATGCCGCCACTCACCAACTGTACGACTGCAGATGTTGCCTTGTGTCTCTGAGCCTCCATTTGCTCATATGTAAAATGGAATGGGTGTGCTGGTTCTGTTATGTGATGAGTCACAAAAACTCCCAGTACTGGGCCTGACATGTGGCCCACTCTCAAACACAGTGACTACAGAGCTTAAAAACATGGCTGTTGGCATCAAAGACTCTTTGCTTTGAATCCCAGATCTGCCACGTACTAGCTGCATGATCTCAGGCTGTTTACTTAGCTTCGCTGAGCCTCAGTCTCCTCATCTGTAAAGTGGAGATGATAATACCTGTTTTACAAAGCTGTTCTGAGAATTGAACTGTACAATGCTGTAAAATACCTAGCCTGGTGTCTGGCACAGAGCAAACACTGAGTTAATGGTAGTTGCTGATACATAAAGATGAGGAGGAGGAGGAGAAAGAAGAGGAGGGTGAAGACTTCTGAGAAATGAAATATGGATAGGCCTTGATTGAAAATGGTAAGGTGGCCGGGTGTGGCAGCTCACACCTGTAATCCCAGCACTTTGGGAGGCCGAGGCGGATGGATCACCTGAGTTCAGGAGTTCGAGACCAACCTGGCCAACGTGGTAAAACCCCATCTGTACTAAAAATACAAAAATTAGCCAGGTGTGGTGGTGGGCGCCTGTAATCCCAGCTACTCTGAAGGCTAAGACAGGAGAATCGCTGGAACCCAGGAAGTGGAGGTTGCAGTGAGCTGAGATTGTGCCACTGCACTCCAGCCTGGGCGACAGAGCAAGACTCTGTATCAAAAAAAAAAAAAAAAAAAAAAAAAAAAGAAAAGAAAAGAAAAAAGAAAAAAAGAAAGAAAAAGAAAAAAGAAAAAAAGAAAATGGTAGCTTTTAGATGCCTCATCTCAACAGAATGATTTTTTATTTATTTATTTATTTATTTTTTGCCTTCTGCCAACAAAACAATTTCCTTAAGGGAACATTTCCACTTCTGGTTCCCTTCAGATTCAAATTCCCTGTACATATTGTTTTCCTCTAATTACATTTTATGTGAAGCTCCCATTGATTTCAATGGGACTCCTTTAAGTACTGGCAGAAGACGTACCCTGCTTGAATGCTCTCTCGAACAGTGAAAGACAATGTCTCCGTTTTTCTCATTTCAGCAATATGTGTATGTTGAGTTTATTTATATAATTCCAACTCCCACATTTTTTTGCAGAGTTTCATGATTTCCCAAAAGTGTGTAGATATTTCTTCTAGAGACTTCTGTGAAAAACATTTTACTATACACCAATCTTGCCTATGGTTGTTAAACTCTTAAATAAAACATCAATGAAGAAAATTCAACAGTACATCAACAAATAAAATAATAAGATACTCAATTATTATATCTATTATTATATTCTATAACAATATATATTTTTCTGAGACGGAGTTTCACTTTTGTTGCCCAGGCTGGAGTGCAATGGCTCGACCTCGGCTCACTTCAACCTCCGTATCCCGGGTTCAAGAGATTCTCCTGCCTCAGCCTCCCGAGGAGCTGGGATTAGAGGCATGTGCCACCAGGCCTGGCTAATTTTGTATTTTTAGTAGAGACAGGGTTTCTTCATGTTGGTCAGGCTGGCCTCCAACTCCTGACCTCAGGTGATCTGCCCACCCTGGCCTCACAAAGTCCTGGGATTACAGGCATGAGCCACCACGCCCAGCCTATAATGATTAAAAAAAAACCAAAAGGTCTGACCAGGTAGAGTTTATACCAGGAATGCAAAGCCAGGAATGCAAATATGGCTCAATATTAGTAAATTCAGCCGGGCGCGGTGGCTCAAGCCTGTAATCCCAGCACTATGGGAGGCCGAGACGGGCGGATCACGAGGTCAGGAGATCGAGACCATTCTGGCTAACACAGTGAAACCCCGTCTCTACTAAAAATACAAAAACTTAGCCGGGCGAGGTGGCAGGCGCCTGTAGTCCCAGCTACTCGCGAGGCTGAGGCAGGAGAATGGCGTAAACCCGGGAGGCGGAGCTTGCAGTGAGCTGAGATCCGGCCACTGCACTCCAGCCTGGGTGACAAAGCGAGACTCCGTCTCAAAAAAAAAAAGAAAAAAAAAAAAAAATATATATATATATATTAGTAAATTCAGGCTGGGCACAGTGGCTCACACCTGTAATGCCAGTGCTTTGAGAGGCAGAGGCAGAATTGCTTGTGGCCAGGAGTTCAAGACCAACCTGGGCAACACAGCGAGACCCTGACTCTACAAAAATACTTTTTAAAAAATAGCTGAGTGTGGAGGCGTGTGCCTGTAGTCCTAGTTACTTGGGAGGCTGAGTTGGGAGGACTTCTTGAACTCGAAGTTCGAGGTTACAATGTGCTATGATGATTGCACCACCGCAGTCCAGCCTGAGTGACACACAGTAAGCTCGGATTTGAAAACATTAAAAAAGAAAAGAAAATTT
This sequence comes from Macaca thibetana thibetana, assembly GCF_024542745.1. NCBI lineage: Eukaryota > Metazoa > Chordata > Mammalia > Primates > Cercopithecidae > Macaca > Macaca thibetana. The sequence continues at coordinate 180,919,166 of NC_065582.1, forward strand.
ATTAATATATTAGATCACAGTAAAATAGGAGAAAAATCATGCAATCATATCCAAACATTCAATATTTCAAGGAGAAAAATCATGCAATCATATCCAAACATACAATATTCATTCTTGCTGTTTAAAAACATTCAATAAGGCTGGGCATGGTGGCTCATGCCAATACTCCCAGCACTTGGGAGGCTGAGGCAGATGGATCATTTGAGGTCAGGAGTTCGAGACCAGCCTGTCCAACACGGCAAAACCCTGTCTCTACTAAAATATACAAAAATTAGCCGAGTGTGGTGGCGTGCACCTGTAATCCCAGTGACGTGGGAGGCTGAGGCAGGAAAATCACCTGAACCCAGGAGGCAGAGGTTGCGGTAAGCCAAGATTGTGCCACTGCACTCTAGCCTGGGCAACAGAGTGAGACTTCGTTAAAAAAAAAAAAAAAAAAAAAAAAAAAAAAAAAAAAAATTTTCAATAAAATAGAACTGGATGCACATGAATGTTCCCCTAGCCTGGTATAATATAGCACTCAAAAGCCAGCATCAGGCCGGGCACAGTGGCCCACACTTGTAATCCCAGCACTTTGGAAGGCTGAGGTGGGTGGATCATTTGAGGCCAGGAGTTTGAGATCAGCCTGGCCAACATAGTGAAACTCTGTCTCTACTAAAAAAAAAAAAAAAAAAAAAAAAAAAAAAAGCCAGGCATGGTGGTGCAGGCCTGTTATCCCAGCTCCTGGAGAGGCTGAGGAACGAAAATCGCTTTTACATGGGAGCCGGAGGTTGCAGTGAGCTGAGATCATGCCACTGCACTCCCACCTGGGTGACAGAGTGAGACTCTGTCCAAAAAAAAAAAAAGAAAACAAAAAGCAAAGCAAAGCAAAGCCAGCATTAGACTTTAGGCAGGGACTTATAGAAGGATTCCAACTGAAACCCATCAACATTACCTGTATTTAAAGTTGCACTTGAGCTGTGCTGTGGAACCAGAGATAAGACTGGAGGCGGGTGGAAGAACAAGGTGGGTTATCGACAGGAATATAAGAAAGGGTGTTGGCTGGGCACAGTGGCTCACGCCTGTAATCCCAACATTTTGGGAGACTGAGGTGAGAAGATTGCTTCAGGCCAGGGGTTCCAGACCAGCCTGAGCAACATAGCAAAACCTTGTCTCTACAAAAATAAAAATAGGCCGGGCATGTAGTGGCTTATACCTCTAATCCCAGCACTTTGAGAGGCCGAGGCGGGTGGATCACCAGAGGTCAGGAGTTTGTGACTCGCCTGGCCAATATGGTGAAACTCTGTTTCTACTAAAAATACAAAAATTAGCTGGGTGTGGTGGCGGGCGCCTGTAATCCCAGCTACTCTAGAGGCTGTGGCAGGAGAATTGCTTGAACCTGGGAGACAGATGTTGCAGTGAGATGAGATCATGCCACTGCACTCCAGCCTGGGCAACAGAGCAACACTCCATCTCAAAAAATAAAAATAAATAAATAAACAGAAACATTAGCCAGCATGATGATGCGTGCTCAGGAGGCTGAGTTGGGAGGAACTCTTGAGCGTAGATGTTCATTAGCTGAGGGCTACTCTGGAATGTGCTACCTCCCTGGTACCCCAGGCCTGCCCTATACGATTGAGCAAGATCCCACAGCTGGAGACGCAGATGTCTGCATAAGAAGCCTACTGGCTACAGAGCAATGTTGAGTGCCCTGAGGCTGCAGGCATGGCGGTGTGTACAGGGAATTCTGAGCTGATACAGAAAGTGTCCTAATCAGGCACAATCAGGGCATTGTGGAGCCCTGAGGAGGGACTGACTCATGCTCTGGCCACTGTGGCATGGCTCCTGGATGTGCCGCGAAGCTTCCTGTCCTGAGGCCTTTGCCTGTGCCGTTTCCTCTGCCTGGAAGGCCCCTTCCCATCCCTTCCTGGCCGGGGCCTTGGCTGGCTGACCCCTGCTTGCCCCTTTGGATGAAGCGCCATTGGAACTTGGTGCTGGACTCCTCCCAGGTACCCGGTTTCCCTCCTGGAGAGGCTCTCTCCACACCCGTTCTGTCTACACCAGCACTGGCTGCCCGGTCGCGCTGGTGTCTGCTCCTTGGATGTCTCCTCCACCAGTCTGTGATCAGTCGTTGAGGTCAGGGATGGTGTCTTATTTATCTGCGTTATTAGCACTCAGCTCAGTAAATATTTGTGGATTAACTGTGTCAACCTTAAATAATGAGATTCAGAAAATATGATCAAGTATAGAGTTTATTTGAGCACAAAGCTTGGGTTTGGCCACCTGGGAAGGCATCCACTCTAGATGAATGCAGTCAATGTTCCCAAAGTGGAGGAGTTAAGATTCCACTTACAGAGACAGAGAAGTTCCAGTAGGGTTACAGCATTTTCCATGCAAGACCAGGTGCATATGCCACAGTGATTTAGTTGGTTACAAGTTGCTACATTCCCAGGAAGATTACTTTATTACTCTGTAAGGAGGGGTAGTGATATGAGGGGGGGTCTTATCTCTGGCGCCATGTGGTCGTAATTATTTACAGAAAAAAAACGGGCAAAAGTTGCAGCTGCATGACTGTGACTCAGGCTGCATAGTCACATCTCTTCAAGGCCTAGGAAAATTTAAGTTCCAACAGCCGTAAATTCAAATTATCTTAAGTTTGAATATTTCGTTTTGCAACCGGATTATTTGGGTATAACAGTTGTGGGAGGGGCAGTTGTGTCTCAGCTGGGTATTGAAGGATGAACAGGAATTTGCCAGAGGGGGCATTCCAGGCAGAAGGAAGAGCCTTTGCAAAGGACACAGCGTTTGAAAAGCAGGTGGGACGGTGCTGCTCAGCAAGGAAGGGTGCAAGAGGGAAGGGCCAGGAAGAGGTTGGAGAGGGAGGCAGTGGCCAGATGATGGCCAGTGAAGGAGCCGGGGCCTCAGCAAGGAAGAAATTCATGAAGTGCCCCCAATACCGCCAATCAAGTCAGCAATACACATTGCTGTGGGCTGCTGAGCAGACGATGGACTGGAGGGTGAAGGAAACCAAGATATTTCACTGCAAAATATACATCTTTTACACATTTCAAGATTGCTATTTGCAAGGGATGGAGCTGTAAGAATAGCCGGAAAACTTTTTTTCTTTTTTTTTTTTTTGAGACTGAGTCTCGCTCTGTGGCCCAGGCTGGAGTGAGGTGGCGCAATCTCGGCTCACTGCAAGCTCCGCCTCTCGGGTTCACACCATTCTCCTGCCTCAGTCTCCCGAGTAGCTGGGACTACAGGCACCCGCCACCATGCTAATTTTTTGTAATTTTTAGTAAAGACAGAGTTTCACCATGTTGGCCAGGATAGTCTCAATCTCCTGACCTTGTGATCCTCCTGCCTCGGCCTCCTTGCAAAGTGCTGGGATTACAGGCGTGAGCCACCGCGCCCAGCCACGGAAAATGTTTTTTAGACAGAGCGTTGCTCTGTTGCCCAGAGCTGGAGTGCAATGGCATGATCTCGGCTCACCACAACCTCAGCCTCCCGGGTTCAAGTGATTCTCCTGTCTCAGCCTCCCAAGTAGCTGGGATTACAGGTGCCTGCCACCACACCTAGCTAATTTTTGTATTTTTAGTAGAGACAGGATTTCACCGTATTGGCCAGGGTGGTCTTGAACTTCTGACCTCGTGATCTGCCCGCCTCGGCCTCCCAAAGTGCTGGGATTACAGGCGTGAGCCACTGTGCCCAGCCAGAAAACGGTCTTTTGTTGGGGAGATTTGCATCTGTAGGGAAACCTGCATTGACGCAGCCCAGCTTTCTCTGAGGCCTTCCTTGGTCCGCATCTAGGAAAGGTTAACTAAGTTGGACGCCTTTAGAGGCCTGAAAGAAACATTTCCCATCTATTCTCTCTGAGGGCTGCTACCTGTGAGGTTTCCTCCTCTGCCCTTCCATAACCTGTTTTGCTGAGATCCGAGCCCTTATTTTTTCTGTAACTTTAAGATGGTATAAAAACATCAACTGTCTTTCCTTTCTTTGAGAGCTTATATTTTGTTCCACAAGATAATGTTTGCCTCTCAGACCCATTCAAATTCCAAAGAGAACCCTTTACAAGTGAATGTCTTTTATTTTAGTTGTTTTAACAGGTGGGGATATTCAGCACTATACAAATAGGAGAATCATTTACAAGTTGATTTTATTCTCCCTGATGTTCAAGTCCTGCTCCTCTAAAAATTCCCTACAGGCCAGGCACGGTGACTCCTGTAATCCCAGCACTTTGGGAGGCCGAGGGTGGGTGGATCACCTGAGGTCAGGAATTTGAGACCAGCCCAGACAACATGGTGAAACCCGGTCTCTACTAAAAATACAAAAATTAGCCGGGCATGGTGGCGGGCGCTTGTAATCCCATCTACTCAGGAGGCTGAGGCAGGAGAATCACTTGAACCCAGAAAGTAGAGGTTGCAGTGAGCTGAGATTGCGCCATGCACTCCAGCCTGGGCAACAGAGTGAGATTCCGTCTCAAAAAATTCCATCTCAAAAAAAACAACAACAAAAAAATTCCCTACATTCTTTATCTCCACCCTCCCCTATGAAAAAGGGTAGAAAAGCTTCTGCACCCCACTGGGGGATTAAGGTGCTCACTCTGTTGCTCCCCACAGCCGCCCCATGCATGTGAATAAACATGGATGCCTTTTCCCCTATCAGTCTGCCTTTGTCCATTGATTTTCAGTGAGACTTCTGTGGGTGAGCAGTCCCCATGGCCCCTGTAAAGGAGTGGCACGGTATCTAAGTGTTACAGCTGAGAGAGACTCAGGGTGTTAGAGGAAGGGGAAGCTGGTAGCAGGCAGGGCTTGCTAATGGAGCTCTCAGAATCGATGCCTGGCTGAGGAATGAGCCTCACAATTGGGACATGAGAAAAGAAAGCTCTTCTATTTATGAAACCTAGTTCAGCAATAGGCCGGGCAGCCTCTGGTGGTCCCCAGGGAAGCACTGATTTCCTCTCCCATTTAATTGCTCAGAAGTGCTTTTATGCTTAGGGACTTGCTCCTCTCAGCTCTGTGGTACAGAGACTGCGGAATCCCGGACTTCTCCACAGAGCACCCGCCCTAACCCCAGCCAGTCTGCTCGAATGGGTGGGCTACTCCCCCAACACCAGCCTTCATCCCCTCCGCAAGGTGGGGTTGGGAGGAGGGCAATGGGGACCAGATTCTGGAATGATGCAGCTTTCACTTGTGTAAGTTGCATTAGCTTAAGTAATAAACGGGTCTCTGGCCGGGCGCGGTGGCTCACGCCTGCAATCCCAGAACTTTGGGAGGCCGAGGGCGGGCCCATCACGAGGTCAGGAGATTGAGACCATGCTGGCCAACATGGTGAAACCGTGTCTCTACTAAAAATACAAAAATTAGCTGGGCGTGGTGGTGGGTGCCTATAATCCCAGCTACTCAGGAGGCTGAGGCAGGAGAATCGCTTGAACCAGGGAGTCAGAGGTTGCAGTGAGCCGAGGTTGTGCCACGGCACTCCAGCCTGGTGACAGAGCGAGACTTCATCTCTACACAAATAAATAAATAAATAAATAAATAATAAAAATAAATGGGTCTTGTCTCCAGGCAATGGGGCAGCCTGGGAACCCAGAAAGGGGAGTGAGGTGGATCACAGCAAGGAGAGGTCAAAACAACAGAGTGGGGGAGGGCCCTCCACAGGCACAGAATGAAGGCAGCTTAGGGATGGCTGCTTTGGAAGGGACAAGGGAAGGGACCTAGCTGGGGTTTGGGGCCAGAAGGAAGTGTACCTGATAAAGGCATGGCCACAAGCAATGGAGCACGTGCAGTGTTCCCAGGGGGACGGAGACCATGTGGGGAGCCTCGAGAACCAAGGGTGACAGGAAGCAGCCTCCCCGACAGGGAACACTGGGCTCCACTGTCCAGCACACAATCAGCTGTTACCCTCACTAGCATGGTGGCCAGGACCCACCTGTCCACAAAGCTGGAGCCCAGGGGTCCAGCGTCAGCCCTGGTAACCTACTGAGGGAGGGGGGTATCTGGAAGGAAGCGGCCTTGCAGGACCACCCCTGGTCCCCGTCCAATGTGCCACCTGCTCCTCCCAGGCACGTGAGGGGCTTCTCTGATTGGTAAGATACCTGGCTGCCAGTGGCCCGCTGTAAGGGTGACCTGCACGCCAAGCTCTGCTCCTGGCCCCTGGGCAGGCTTGCTCAGAAACACACCTAGGCAAGATGATGCATCTTGTCACAAGCCAGAGTGTGGGGTGTGGAGTGGCGTGAATGACTGGATCTCCCACCCAGTCATTGACACCTGGGTAATCCTGAGCAAGTTACATTGCCTCGCTCTGTGCCTCAGTTTCCTCATTCATAAAGTGGGGACTCAGGAAGGGTCAGCCTCCTAGGATTCTCTGAGGACTCCGTGGGGATAAGAGCGACTTCATTTTAAATCCTAATCCAGCACGTGACTCCTGACTAACCTGAGCCCGGGAATGCCTCCAAGATGTCGAGTTGATGTATTGCTCTTTATGTAGAAACACCTCTTCACTAGCCTTTCCTCCAAAACAACCCTTGGTGTTGCACACATGATAGGCTGTGACGCCCGCAGCCACCTACACATTCCTTCCAGAGCACGTACACTTTTTCCCCAATCTGTGGGTCTGCGCGGTTGTGGTGCAGAGATCCACTGTGGCTGCCCGAGACCACATTTCTGTTTGTTAAGTTCCCCCTCATAAATCACCCTTTACTGATAAACTGGGTTCGTCTGCCTCTTTCTTTGGTTTCTTGGCTCCGTCTGCCTTTGGGGGCCAATTTGCATATACGGCCTTTTCAGGAAACAGACCCCACGTGGTCAGAGAGGAAGAAATGCATGCTGTGATGATTCTCTTCTTCACCTCCCAGGGGGGTTCCCTGGTCAGGCCCCAGGCCTGGGCTGGAGGTGGGCCTGGAGACCCATGCCCCTGGGCTTACAAGCGGATTTGGTACCATGCAGCTGCCTCTTCTTCACCCTGCACAGCCAGCTATGACCCTGGAGGGACCTAGGTCCAAGTTTGGGGCAAGGATGGGGGTGGGCCACAGTGGAAGACTTTTCTCATCTAAAATACACTGAGCAGGTGCTGGGCGTGGTGGCTCAGGCTTGTAATCCTAGCACCTTGGGAGGCTGAGGCAGGAGGATCACTTGAGGCGAGGGGTTCCAGACCAGCCTGGCCAACAACACAGTGAAACCCCATCTCCTCTAAAAATAGAAAAAATACCTGGGTGTAGTGGCGGCATGCCTGTAATCCCAGCTACTCAGGAGGCTAAGGCACGAGAATCACTTGAACCTGTGGGGAGGAGGTTGCTGTGAGCTGAGATCATGCCACTGCACTCCAGCCTGGGCAACAGAGTGAGACTCTGTCTCAAAATAAATAAATAAATAAATAAATAAATAAATAAATGAAAAATAAAATAAAATACACTGAGCAGTATCTTCCAACTCAGTCATTCCAGAAACTCTCCATTTCAGGACCCGAGGACTGGTGCATTAGGGAAACTGATCCTTTCCCTGGGCCACGATCCATCTCCTCATGCTGGTTCTCAACTCAGAACCCAGATGGTGCCAGGTGTGGTGGCTCACACCTGTAATCCCAGCACTTTGGGAAGCTGAGGCGGGTGAATCACCTGAGGTCAGGAGTTTGAGACCAGCCTGGCCAACATGGTGAAACCCCGTCTCTACTAAAAATACAAAAAATTAGCTGGGCATGGTGGCTCAAGACTGTAGTTCCAGCTACTTGGGAGGCTCAGGCAAGAGAATCACTTGAGCTCGGGAGGTGGAGGTTGCAGTGAGCCAAGATCTCACCATTGCACTCCAGCCTGGGTGACAAGAGTGAAACTCTGTCTCAGGAAAAAAAAAAAAAAAAAAAAAAAAAAAAAAAAAAGCTGGGCGTGGTGGCTCAAGCGTGTAATCCCCGCACTTTGAGAGGCCGAGGCCGGCAGATCACAAGGTCAGGAGATTGAGACCATCCTGGCTAACAGGGTGAAACCCCGTCTCTACTAAAAATACAAAAAATTAGTCGGGTGTGGTGGTGGGCACCTGTAGTCCCAGCTACTTGGGAGGTTGAGGCTAGAGAATGGCATGAACCTGGGAGGTGGAGCTCGTAGTGAGTCGAGATCACGCCACTGCACTCCAGCCTGGGTGACAGAGTGAGACTCCACCTCAAAAAAAAAAAAAAAAAAAAAGAACCCAGAGGGGAGGCAGGGTGGGCTTAAGTGCAGCCCAAGTGGTCGGCAAAGTCCACCAGACTCTGCCAGCCCCAGTGCCCTCTGGGCTCCCCCTCTTCCTCCTCTCCTGGCCAGCATCTCTCTACCCTTCTCTTTACCCATGGCCTCTGCTGGCTCAGGCTTCTGGTTGAGTGTTCCCTGCTTTGCCCACCCCCCATCAACTCCCTATTTCATGACCTCCCTGGGAGAGCTCTGGATTGAGTAGATCAATGTCCAAGTAGAGCAAAGTCTTTCCATGGGGCACAGCGTTGCCCTGGGCCACTAGAGATTCACTCTGCCGATGGCTCAGGGGCCATCCTTGGTCTGATCACCTGTGCTGGGGACAGCAGGTCACACAGGAGAACATGGTGCTCTGTGGGTGAAAGCCCTCTGGGGGGGGGTCACTGCACATGGCAGAGACTCGGTGGGTATGGGGGCCAGCATGCAGATCTGTGTGGATGAATGAGTGAATGGCTCACCCAGAGAGGATGGTGGCCAGGGCAGGGGAGGGCTCCAAGTGAGTTCCCACCAAGAGCCACCGAAGGCACTGGGGCTTGGACTTGGGGAAGAGAAGACACCCGTGTAGCCTGGGCTGTAGTTGGTAAGGCTTGCTCCCGGTTCTCATCCTCCCTCTTCTCAGACAGACAGCCTGTGCTCCCTAGACCCTTTTGCAGCTGGGCAGGGACATGTGACTAGTTTCAACCACTAGAGGTGACAAGTGTCACTTTTCAGCCGAACACTAAGACCTGTGTGAGATTGTCACGTTCTCTCGCATGGCTGCAGTGAATTCTGAAGCTTTTGGTTCCGATTTAAGTAGCTTGGAATGCACACAGCTGCCCTGGGGAGAAGGGCTGAGGACGGAGGCCCTGCAGGCGCCGATGTCTGATGTCTCCCTGCCTATCTCTCCTGGGAGTTCCTCACACAGGCCCAGGGTGGTGCTGAATTGGGAAGGTTGGTGCCACTGGCAGACACGAAGACTGGCATGGAAGACTGAGCCAAACTGGCTTAGAACCTGGGGCTCTGAGGTTCAGATGGCAGACGTCATGAGTCTGGAGGGCAAGAACTGTGCCAAGCAAACCCCTGCACCCAGGGCAGTGCCAGGCACAGATGTATGCTCAGCAAGTGCATTCTCAATGGATCCTATAGACCAGGCACCAATGAACACTCGTTGCGAGACAGGAGTGACAGATCCCAGGGCCTGTGGACATGCACGTCTAAGCTTAGGGCAGCAGCAGTTTCTAATCCTCAGGGCACTGCACTGTCTAGCACGCAGCCAGTAGCCACATGTGGCTCCTGAACTCTAAAAGAGTTACATTGAAATCTCAGTTCCACTCACATTGGCTGCATTTCAAGTGCTGGTGGCTGGCGTGTTGGACAATGCGGATGTAGAATGTCATTGTCATCACGGGCAGTGGGATTGGACAGCGCTGTTCTAGAAGCACGAGTGCCATGAGACTCTTTGGGGAAAGCATAGAAACCAGATGGGCTCCAGCCTTGCTAGGAAATACTCCAAAGACATTCCCAGTTCATAGAGCACGGTTACAAAGTCGTCAGCCCTCTCGGGCTTAGGGTTTGATGGACGGAAATGGTCAATAAAGCGAGAAAGAAGAAACTGTGGGCCGGGCGCGGTGGCTCACATCTGTAATCCCAGCACTTTGGGAGGCCGAGGAGGGCGGATCACGAGGTCAGGAGATCAAGACCATCCTGGCTAACACGGTGAAACCCCGTCTCTACTAAAAAATACAAAAAATTAGCCAGGTGTGGTGAGGCACGCCTGTAATCCCAGCTACTCGGGAGGCTGAGGCAGGAGAATCGTTTGAACCCGGGAGGTGGAGGTTGCAGTGAGCTGAGATCGCGCCATTGCACTCAAGCCTGGGTGACAGAGTGAGACTCGGTCTCAAATAAATACATACACAAATAAAATAAGATAAAATAGAAGAAACTGCTGACACACAGAGGGCATGAGGAGGTACCATGAGGAACGTCGGGATAGGTGGTAATTTGGAAAGTCAGCGGAGGGCCCTGTCTGAGAGGGGAGCTTCTGAGTTGAATTGAGAAGGAAGGGAGGGACCCTGTGTTGAGAAGCAGCAGAGCTCCCCCAGGAGGGAGATCGTGGGTGAAAACCGGCAGGCTTGGTGTCTGAAGAACTCAGAGAGAGCCACAGTTTGGGACTGTGACCATGGGGACAAACTCAGGGGCAGGGGGGTGGACGGGAATGGCAAGTGGGGTCACATAAGGCCTGGCTCTTGAAGCCACAGAAGAAGGCCGCTGGGAGCTTGGTGTGATCTGACTGATGTTTTCAAAGCATCACTCTGGCGTTGGGTGGACACAGTTTGCTCAGGGGCAAGTGTGGGAGCGGACGGCAGAGGAAGGCTGTGCAGTAGCAGGGGAGGGGCCTGAGAGTGGCCAGGGTGCCTGCATGTCCTGGCTGCCAGGGCCAGACCAGGCTTATTCCTGTGTCTAGTGTCATGGGTCAGAGTGCCACCTCCTGTTCTCAGCATGCCCCACTGGGGACGTCTGTGCAGGTGGAGAGCTGTAGGCCGATGCTTGGGAGGTGGCACTTACTAGGGCTTGTGGACAGTTGTCCTTGGGCCCGGGGTAAGAAACTGAGGACAATGCTGATTTCTGAGTGTGTAACTGGGTAGACGGTGGTGGCAGGTTGTGTGTATGGACAAGCTTTTTTGGGGAAGACTGAAAGAAAGAATCATGAATGTTATGGGAATAAGATTAGAGATGATGAGATGTTTAATCCCATGTGGGAGCCCTGCCTCCAGTCTCTTTCCTTCCACCCTTTTCCTTGGCCCTGTGTTCAGCCATAACCAGCCACCGAAATTTCCAGAACTTGGGAGGCTGTGTCCAGCCTCAGCGCCTCTGCTACTGCTGTTCCAGCTGCCCAGAATGCCTTTCCCTTATTGGGGAGTGTTTATTCCCTTATCTCCCATTTGCCAAGACTTAGTTTGGGCAGCATCTTGTCTAGAAAGCTTCCCCTGACCTGGTGGTGTATTTGGGACCTCCCTGGGGCCAGCTCCACAGAGCATCGATCAGCCTTGCTGTCCTTGTCTCCCCAATCTCCCGGGCAGGTGTGTATCAAGTTTCCCTCATCACTGCCATCAGCAGAGGGCCTGGCCCTGGTGAGGGCCCAGGAATGCATCTGTGCAAGCTGCCTCTGGGGAATATCCAATGGGAACACTTGGCCCCTTCCCAAGGCCTCGCTTGCCCCGTGAACACACCCAGCACTATGCCTGGAATGGGTGCCCTCCCCAAGCACTATTTGCAGAAGGGGCCTTGCCTTTCAAATCACACAAGTTCATAACAAGTGGTCTTGTACTGCCGCAAGTTATAATGCATCATCTTTTATTTTCCAGGCTTCCTGGGATCAGACATGACATTGCACTAATGAGAAATGGGGGTTTCCAGTTGCTCAGGCTCAGATTGCTCAATGGCAGGAAGCATATTAGGTGCTAAAAACTCCCCGTCCCTAGCCGAGCCGGGCGGGTAAGAAGCCGAGTGCGAAACGGGACTTGGCGTGTCATGGGCGCTAAGGAAGCGGAGTAAGGCCAACTCACAGGCAGGAACATCGGGACACACACAAAGAGGCAACACCCACTGCGGACAGGGAAACAGACTTTGGTGTTTCATCCACCTCTCAGCGCGCTTATCCGCATCCTGTGACGGTCGGCGCTGCACCCTAACGCACTCCTAATGACAGACACCAACGCCTTCGCTTGGGGAGCCCGGCCAGCCTCCTGCTCCAGGATGCCCTGCTGGCTTCGAAGACGAGAAGAGCCATATCTCCATCCCATCTCCATCCTTCTCTCCCCAACAGCGTGTGGTTGTCTGTTTCAGGGAGCACATCACTCCTGGGGCGGGTGGGGTTTCTGTTTCAGGCTAAGACACCGCCAGCCGCAGCACAAGGATGGTGCACCAAGAGCTGCGTCAGGTATCAGGCCGGGTACATGGAAACCCTTGATTCTGAGGCTTTGGCCGTCAGAGGAGGATGTTTTCTCTCCAAGATTTGGAAAAATAACCGCAAGGAGAACAGTGGTGGCTCTACTTCACGTGTATTTACAAAGCGTTATTTAGAGGGGTCTGTCTTTAAGGTTACCTGTGTGACAAGAAAAAGAAAAAAGAAAGAAAAAAAGAAACCAGACAGGGAGCTCCATGTATGAGACCACACCAAGAACTGACTGAAACCACACAGATCCGAGCGGTGGAGGATAAGGCTGGAGGCCGCTCCCCTGCGGAGGGACTGTAAAATTAAACTCTATATATGTCATCTCGCGTGTAAGTAGGCTATACTTTTTAATAAAATAAAAACTTCTGTGTTACTTTAAAGATATTGTGTAGGCATCTAGGGGGTGATCTGGAAGAGGAACGCAGCACATGGAGGGGCGCTGGCGGAAGGTGCCCTGTCTTGTCCCTTGTTGGCATTTGTCCCTAAAGAGACCCATCACAGACGCCTGCAAAAATCACACACCCCACTCTTGGCACTGTCCCGGACGCTCCCTGCCCTGTCTGCGAGTCTGCCCGTGAGGCCAGGCCGCCCAGGCTCCGAAGGGCCGTGTGCCCACCCCCAACAATGGTGTCAGCACCTGTCATCAACAAGTCTCACAGCTCACGTCCCAGCCACCTCCGTCTCCCACATGCCTAGCACCAGGGCCAGGGCACCTCGAGGATGCTGGGAAGGTGGACTGGGCTGCAGCCACCTGTGTGCTCCGTCTAATGCCCGACACAGCCACTCTGCAGCCTCTCCCTGACACCAAGCCACAGCGGGGAAGGGTGGTGTGAAGCTAGCCGTCTCGGCCCTAAACTACGGGCAGGAGCATCGCCGGCAGGCACAGGGGCTGCACCTGCTGGGGGACCCCCTCCCGCCCACCCCATCGACACAGAGAAGCCAGAGCAAGGTATGTGGGAGGGGTGTGCGTGGTGCTCGCCAGGGACCCCTCGCCTCGGCGCCCGGCACACACCGGTGGGGCAGGCTGGCAGCTGTCAGAACAAAAGGGCTTTCTTCTTAAGGTCATTCCTCTTCCAGAGGGCCAGGCGGTCAAACTCCTCGATGCTCATCCCAAACACTTCCTGGAACTCCTCGGGCGACAAGTGTCTCTTCAAACAAAAAGGCAAAACAGAAGGGACCAGTTAGCACGCAGCAAGGGACACCGTTGGGCCGTGTGCTGCCGCCAAGCAATGCAGGGGCAGGACTGCATTGAGGACGGGGTGGCCCTCAGTGTGCGTGGCCTCCTGGCAGTTCCTGGCACCCTCTCTGCAGTGAAAGAACTGAGCTCAGGGACGGTGACCCTGTCAGGGACACAAAGGGAACACACAGCGCCCAGTGGTGGAGCTGGAGCCAGAACTTTCCGCTCTTGACCCCTACAAAGGCATCTGCTGCTGCATGGCCCAGAGCAGGACCCCTACCTGCCCGCGGATGTCTGAGCTTTTATAGATTTCCTTTGGCGGTCATATTCGTTACTTCAGTGAGCGGTCACAGCTGCCATCTGAGAGCAGGAGGTGGAGGGTTTAACTCCCCAGACTTCATAGCCCAGGAGGCTGGGGTGTGGACAGTGAGCAACGACGCCAGGCAAGGCCCAGGCCCGGGTGCAAACCCTCCCTCCACCGGAAGGCCCTGGTGTGTGAGTGTGGGAGAGTTGTTAGGCCTCTCTGAGCCCAGCTTCTTGTCTGGAGTCACCGTGGAGAGGCACACAGCTTGGTGGTCAGGGCATGGATGCCAGTGCTTCTGGGATGCCATAGGAGTGAGTTAGCCCCTGGAGCCCTAGTCTGCTCATCTGCGTAATAAGGTCCCCCAGAGCCCACACCCTGAGCTGTGGGGAGGAAGGCGTGGACATAGGTCAGCACTGGCTGTGGACTGTACCTGTGGGTGCTGGCCGCGTGTGTTAGTATGACCTCAGCCACCGCAAGCTCTGTGGAGCTCCTCGCCAAGCAGCCACCTGCCTTCTAGCTCTGCCTTGCAGGACCTGCAACCCCTACTCTCTTGCCTGTCTTCCTCAGCAGACTGAGAAACCCCACATCCCTCAGAGCTGGCTCACGCGTCCCCTCCCAGGAGTAGCCTTTCCAGGGAGCCTGGGGCTTTCCATCCACAGGGATGCTTCCCTTGCCTCGCCTGGGCGGGGCTGAGAGAGGAACTGGAAGGAGGTTGAAGGCTAGTGGCAGGAAGAGGCCAGGCTCTGCCCGGAATCCCTGTCTGCTGCCCTCTGAAAAGTATGGCTTCAGTGCAGCTATGTGGGAGCAGTCTTCCACAGTTCTGCGACACGTTCCACACAGTTATCATATGCCCCAGCCATCCACTCTTGGACGGACACCCGGAGGAATGGAAAACAGGGACTCAGACAGATGATGGTCATCCACGTTCCTAGCAGCATTACTCAAAATCACTGCAATGTGGAAACAGGCCAGGTGTCCATCAATGGACGAATAGATACACAGAATGTGGCATGTCCATGTGACGGAATACCCTTCAGCCTTAAAAGGCCGTGAAGTTCCAACACATGCCACAGCATGGACAAGCCCCAAACATGCTTGCTGGCTCCGTGAAGGAAGCCAGACACCAAAGACCACATAATGTATGATTCTACTTCTTTGAAATGTCCAGAACAGGCAAGTCTATAGAGATAGAGCATGGATTCACAGTGGCCAGGGACTGGGGGAGAGAGGAATGGGGAGGGACTGTTTAATGGGTATGGGGTTTCCTCTTGTGGTGAAGAAAACGTTCCGGAGCTGGAATGTTCTGGAGCTGGAATGTTCCGGAGCTGGAGAGTAGGGCTGGTGGCACAATGTTGTGAATGCAGTGAACAGTACTGAATGGCACACTTTAAAATGGTTAAAATGGGCCGGGGGTGGTGGCTCATGCCTGTAATCCCAGTGCATTGGGAGGCTGAGGTGGGTGGATCACCTTAGGTCAGGAGTTCAAGACCGGCCTGGCCAATATGGCAAAACCCCATCTCTACTAAAAATACAAAAATTAGCCTGGCATGGTGGTGCATGCCTGTAATCCCAGCTACTCGGGAGGCTGAGGCGGGAGAATCGCTTGAACCCAGGAGGTAGAGGTTGCAGTGAGCTGAGATCACACCACTGCACTCCAGCTTGGGTGACAGAGTAAGACTCCATCTCCAAAAAATAAATAAAATAAAATAAAATAAAATAAAATAGTTAAAATGGTCAATTTGGATGGGCACGGTGGCTCACACCTGTAATCCCAGCACTTTGGGAGGCCAAGGCGGGCAGATCACTTGAGCTTAGGAGTTTGAGATCAGCCTGGGTAACATGGCGAGACCCCATCTCTACAAAAATTACAGAAATTAGCCGGGTGTGCTGGCATGTACCTAGAGTCCCAGCCACTGAGGAGGCTGAGGTGGGAGGATCTCTTGAGCCCAGGGGGTCAAGGCTGCAGTGAGCTGTGATCACACCACTGTACTTCAAACCTGGGTGACATAGTGAGACCCTGTCTCAAAACACAACCAACCAAAAAACTCAAGTGCTGTATTAGAATCACTGTGATTAGCAAAAGAGAAAATGGAAGTGGAGACATCTGGTCAACTATGAAAAGTGTAAACCATTGCCATTCACGCATTTCACAAAAGTCACCCAATCTGTGAGGTATGCACTGGATTTTGGAGCCCCAGTAGTTGGGGTGATCTGGAGGAGGGACTCAGGAAATCCCCCAGAATGTCATGTTTTAGTTGAATCTGTGCCCAGAGTGAGTCTCTCTCTCTCTCTCTCTCTGTCTCTATCTCACACACACACACACACACACACACACACACACACACACACACACACACACACACAGAGTATATCCAGCAAGTCCGCCAAGAAGAGGCCCTCGGCCGCCTGCTGCTATCTCGAGTTTGCGAAGAGGAAAAGAATCCTGGTGTTTGCCAGAAATGAACCACTTGCATGGTGCTGAGATCGGGGTTTCTTGGTGCTGAGAAATCCATCAGCCAGTCCACAGAAACTTAGAATTGTCATTTCAGACCGTGTCTCTTAAGACATTTAAGACACTCAATGTGTCATTTAAGATAGCAGCCCTGCACTTACAGGAACCAAATCACCATCTTCTGAATTACGGTGGAACAATCAAGACAAATGAGATCAAAGGAACGAAAAAGGAAAATCATTTCTAGCTTTATCCAAGACCTGGTGATACCAGACCTTGTTCCAGACATGGAAAGCCAGAGACATAAGGCCCCCGGCAGGGGTAGGCTGGGGTGGTGAACTGACACATAAGTAAATATGTGAACGACCGGAGGCTGACATCGAAGGGCAGGAGAGTTCAGTGCTGGCGCCTGGGGCAGGCCTCCCTGTGGCCACGTTCCTGCTTCCTGCTGGGGGAGGCTAGAGGAGGGGCACCAAGGTGCTGGCGGCAGAGAGAAGATGTCAGGGGGGTGGTGTGGCAGGATAGCTGGGCAGTGCCCCCTGCCATCTGCAATTTCGTATTTAAAGGGAGGAAGACTGGTGAGTGAACGGTCTCTTGGGTTTAGCTGGGGTCAGGTCTTTGCTGGAGGAGGGAGAAATGGAGAGGGAGCAGACGGTGGGCAGTCATGCCCCGCATGCTGGGGAAGGAGAGAAGGGCAG
Organism: Macaca thibetana thibetana; assembly: GCF_024542745.1. Lineage (NCBI taxonomy): Eukaryota > Metazoa > Chordata > Mammalia > Primates > Cercopithecidae > Macaca > Macaca thibetana. The sequence goes on from NC_065582.1 coordinate 180,935,922, forward strand.
GTGTGAGGATGACACCATGGGCTCCAGGCTGTGGGAGCCTCTGGGGAGGGCGATTCGAGGAAGAGTTGGAGCTGGCAGGCAAGCAGGAAGGCTGGCAGGGTGTTGGGAGGTGGGTGTGGGAAGCAGAGGTACCCTTGGGGATGACTGTGAGGGGCGGTGGAGGGGTGGTGTGGCTGAGGTGTTGGAGGGAGCACCTGGGCGGCTTCTGAAGTTGCTGTGAATGGTTACCTTCTCTGGGAGTGCGGCACTGGGACTGGGACACTGCATCACCAGAGGTCCCGGGGAGCAGCCTGGTTTGGCAGACCATAGCAACAGGGAGGGGCCAGGGGTGTCCTGAGCACGTGGGCTGGGCTGGGTCACTCGTTTGTGGCCTACAGGGCCCAGGACTTGGGGTCAGGGGTCTAGGGGGCTGGCAGGGATCACCTCTCCCCAGGCTCCAGTCCTGTTTGCTGTCTGCAGCGTGAGAACAGAACTTGGTTGCCTGGGTATCTGGAAGGCTGGGTGAGGGCCACATAAGGGGCTGTCCCCAGCGGGGGGTCTGTTCATCACTCTGGGCTCCAGCTATGGGATTCTGAGTGTCACACCTCACCTGGCTGAGTCTCCACTGCCTCGTGGGTGAGAAGGGCTCAAAGGTCCCCACCCCGTGGCCAGCTGCAGAACTGGCATTCAATCTCACTCGGCCAGCGGCAGGGAGGCTTTCTCCATGGGTCTGCCAGGGCGGGCAGGATGGGTGAGGCCCAGTTGACCCCAGAGGCCTGGCCAGCTTTCTGGCCTCGAGCCAGCTCCTCTGGCCCCAGGTTCCTGAAGGCCCTGCAGGAGTGCACCTCACCCCCAGGGCCTGCGCAGGCCAGGCACAGCTGGAAGGAAGCAAGCCTGGGGTGGGTGTCTCTGCAGAGGGTGGGGCGGCCTCACTGCTGAGGTGCGCTGGTTTCCCCAGGGAACATCCTGCAGGGAGGCGTTTTTGCAGCCTGGCAGGGGGACCGCCTCAGGAAGCCCAGGCTCAGAGAGGTTGTGTGACTTGCCCAAGGTCACATAGCCAAGAAGTGGCAGAGCCAGACTTGGGAGCCAGGCTAGGTGGCTTGACCTTTCCTCCACCTTACTTCCTGCCTCCCACCTGGACCTCCAGGGCCATCTCAGGTTTGCTGTGAAGCCTCAAGGACCTGTGCCACCTCCACTCCAGCAGGCACAGGTTGTCCCGGCCAACTCCCCCACCAATGTCCAGCCCTAAGTCCCCTCAGGGTACTCCCAGCTCCCCTGACCCCACCCATCTGAGGCCCCTGGGAGGAGCCTCTCTGACACCTCCTTCCTCCACACAGCCCACCAGTCACAGCCACCCCCCGCACCAGCACAGGGCTGGCTGACCGGCACCTCCTTCCTCCACACAGCCCACCAGTCACAGCCACCCCCCGCACCAGCACAGGGCTGGCTGACCGGCACCTCCTTCCTCCACACAGCCCACCAGTCACAGCCACTCCCCGCACCAGCACAGGGCTGGCTGACCGGCTGGGCCTCAGGTCCTAGCCTTGCTCAGCCTGGGCCCCCAGGGCCAGCAAGGGGCCACATTTCTCCCAAGGCCTGGGCTCCGTGGTGCATCCCACTAGCTCATGCTGCCTTGGCCTGCACAAGGAAGCCCTGCATACAGGGGTGAGTCTCACTCAAGCCGGGCCCAGGCCCCAAAGTTCCAGCCCTCCCAGCAGGAGGTCCCTGCAGGACCTACAGTGACATCACTGTCATAATGATGGTGGCCACTGTCCCTCCAGGCGAGCTCTCCCTCCACACCCCGGGACCTCTCCCACAGCCTATGGGGCAGAGAGGGGACAGTGGCTTAGCGGGGCAATGCCATGGCTATCAGGTGGCCCCAGGACCCTGCCCCTCCACAGCCTTGCACACCCTCCTCCGCTCCTCTGCTCCACGGTGTGCTGTGGAACCCCAGGGGAAGCACCACGCAGTGCTCCCTCTCCCATTCACTGGCCATTCTTCCTCATCCTACTGGTCCTGACTCAAGTGTCCCCTCCTCCTGGAGGCCCTCCTGGATTGTGCTCACCAAGCAGGCCCTGGGGCCATGCTGTGTCCCTCAAGGCTGAGTCAGTGCTGACCTTCTCTGGCTCTCAGCACCATGGGGGTGAGCACAGGCCTGTCTGCTCACAGCACTGTCCCATCCTCACTGAGGGACAAGATGTCCTGTCTGCATCTGTGAATCTAAATCTGGGCTCCCCTCTGCAGCGCTGCCTCCCAACACCTCCAGCTTCCACTGCCTGTCCTGCTCTCTGCTGTGGCGCCACGGAGCTCCCCCACCACTGTCCTGGCCTACGAGGCCCCTGCATTTGGCGTCTGCCGGCCACTCTCCTGACTCCTGACACTTTCTCCCAGCCACACAATTCTGCTTGTGTTTCTCTTCCTTGTCTTGGCCAGGGAGGCCCTAAGGTCCGGGATTCTGGTGCAAACCTATCTCTCAGACACACACATGTGGCTCCAAACCTCCTATTGTCACCCTCAGTCTACCAGGACACACCCTCCCCTCAGACCAGTTGGATGAGTTTAAACAAAGGAGATATTCTTTCACTGTGGGGCCCTTATTTTTCAGACACATTCCAACAGTTTGAGCTCTCACTGCTTGAGCAAACCCTGGTGTGCATTTGGCCTCAGGGCCTGTAAGAGGACAGTTCAAGAAACCACAGGACTCCAGCAATGAGCTGCTCCCCTTGCTGTGTGTGTGTGTGTGTGTGTATGTGTGTATAAGGTGAGGGATGGCAGGTAGGAAATGAATTCCAGGAAGAATAAAGTGTGTGTGCAAAGGCCTGGGGCAGGAGGAACCTTGGCTGCTGGGGCAAGCATAAGAAAGCTGAGGTGTTGACTGGGCACGGTGGCTCACGCCTGTAATCCCAGCAGTTTGGGAGGGTGAGGCAGGTGGATCAGGAGTTCGGGACCAGCCTGGCCAACATGGCAAAACCCCGTCTCCACTAAAAATACAAAAATTAGCCGGGCGTGGCGGTACATGCCTATAGTCCCAGCTACCCAGGAGGGTGAGGCAGGCGAATCACTGGAACCAGGGAGGTGGAGGTTGCAGTAGGCTGAGATTGTGCCATTGTACTCCAGCACCTGGGTGACAGAGCAAGACCACGTCTCAAAAAAAAAAAAAAAAAAAAAAAGAAGAAAGCTGAGGTGTCTGACCCGAGCTGGGAAAGGTGAGGACAGGATAGGCCCTGCATGGCCCTGGACTGTGTTAAGCAGTTTGGTTTTTAGCCTAACAGCAATGGCATTTATGACTAAGCGTGCAATTTACAAAAGCTCCTGTGGCTACAGCGTTGTTTTCCTGCCCTGCCTTGCCCCGCCAAGCAAGCAGAAAGGTCTCAGAGTGCGAATCCTCGAGCCACGGACCCGGGAGGGCCTCAGGCCAGACAAGAAGTCCCTTTCCACCCATTCACCTTGCGTTCTGAGACAGCTGAATTGTACGTGTTGACGTGGCTGGGCTGTGGGGCCCGGTTGTTTGGTCACGCGCTAGTCTAGATGTGAAAGTGTGCTGTAGATGCAGCTCACATTGACAGTCAGCTGACTGCAAGAAAAGGAGATTGCCCTCAAGAATGCAGGAGCCTCATGTAGTCTGTTGACAGCCTGAAGAGTAAATACTGAGGTTTCCCAGAGAAGAAGCCCAGCCTGGAATATTGACTCCTGCCTGAGTCCCTGGCTTGCTGGCCTGCCCTTCACATTGCAGAATTGTCAGCCTGCACAATTGTTTGGGCCAAGTTCTTAAAACAAATTTCTTAGTATATGGCTGTGGCTATCTATCTATCTATCTATCTATCTATCTATCTATCTATCCATCCATCCATCCATCCATCCATCCATCCATCCATCCATCCACCCAGCCACCAACCCATCTACCAATCCACCCATCCACCAATCCACCAATCCATTCACTCCTCCATTCATCCATCCATCCATCCATCCATCTATTGATCCATCCATCCACCCATCCATCTATTCATCCATCCATCCACACTCATCCACCCATCCATCCATCCACCCATCCACCCACCCATCCACCAATCCATCCACCCACCCTTCCACCCATCCATCCACCCACCCATCCACCTACCCACCCATCCACCCACTCATCCATCCACCCATCCATCTACTCATGTATCTATCCATCCATTAATCCATTCATCTGTCCACCCATGCATTCATCCACCCATCAATCACCTACCCACCTACCCATCCACCTATCCACCAATCCATCCATCCACTCCTCCATTCATCTATCCATCTATCCATCCATCCATCCATCCATCCATCCATCCATCCATCCATCCATCCATCCATCTACCCACCCACCCAACCACCCATCCACCCATCCATTCACCCACCTATCCATCCACCCACCCATCCATCTACCCACCCATCCATCCACCCATCCACCTACCCATCCATCCACCCATCCATCCACCAACCCATCCATCCACCCACTCATGCATCCATCCATCCATCCATCCATCCATCCATCTATCCATCCATCCATCCATCCATCCACCCACCCACCCATCCACCCATCCATCCACCAACCCATCCATCCACCTACCCATGCATCCACTTATCCATCTATCCATCCATCCACCTAATGGTTCTGTTTCTCTGGAAAACCCTGGTTGATACACTTTCCTATCTAAGGAGCAAAATGCCTGTCTGTACTGGGAAGTTGGGGGCACCTAAGACAGGTTAGAAATTCATTTTCAGGCTGGACACAGTGGCTCATGACTCAAATCCCAGCACTTTGGGAGGCTGAGGTGGGAGGATCACTTGAGCCCAGGAATTTAAGACCAGCCAGGGCAACATAGTAAGACTCTGTCTCTACAAAAAGTAAAAAATTAGCTGGGTGTGGTGGCACATGCCTGTAGTCCCAGCTACTCAGGAGGCTGAGGTGGGAGGATCACTTGAGCTCAGGAGGTTGAGGCTATAGTGAGCTGTGATTGTGACACTGCACTTCACCCTAGGTGACAGAGTGAGACCCTGTCTCAAAAAAATGCATTTTCCACACTGTAATTAACTCAGAAGACAGCATGTTGCAGTGGCTGCCAGTAACATCTTAGCTTGAATCTCAGGTCTGCCTCTTATGAGCTCCGTGTTCTGAACCCCACTCTGCATGTTGGTGCCACCTGATTCGTCTGACCCTCTTCCATAGGACAGCCCTCTCAGAGTGGAAGAGGATGACCATGGCTTCTCCATACTCCTCCATACATATCCACACTAACTCAACACCTACCATGTGCTGCGTGGCACCTTTCACCGCTGTGCGGCTGGGCATCCTGCATCCCCTTGGCCATGCCCCATCAGTGGGTGTTAATCACATCTGCCCACATGCTGTTCCACTAAGTGCTGGCCGCTGCATCATCCAACCTTGAAACTGAGGGATGCATCTGATCGGAACTCCAAACTTAATCTGCCTGCTTGCTTCTAGTCACTCGCGCCTTAATTTTTTAACCTATATAGCTAAAAGTCATGTGGCCAAACAATACGTAACTCAATTCCCAGTAGCTCCCTTACAGATAACACCTCTAATGTGTGGATCGCTATAGTAATGGTTGCTTAAAGTTGTTTTTTGGGAACTTACAGTTAGCTCTTGTCCATTTTAAGCCAGTAGAGACCATGAGCCCTTCAAGTAGGCCTGAGCGAATGCCCGACTTCAGAGGGCCAAAAACACCTTTCTTGGATCATGCTAACACTGTCTTTTTCTTAAACATATGTCCCATGAAGAACCATGTAGCTCAATCATGTTCACCCAAAATCCCGATGCCCTCACCCTCCGCACCAGCCAGTCATCTTTCCCATGCCTTAGATCACCCACTTCTTATTCCTCCCTAGGCCCTATTCTCTGGGAGGCAAGTTTGAGATTTGTTCTCCAGTCTCCTTGCTCAGCAGTCTTGTGCATAAAATTTTCCTCTTTTGCAAAACCCACTGTCACAGTGACTGACTGCCGCTCACAGGTGCAGAGCATCTGGCTGGGTGTCACCATCCCACCCACACAGCCGGCAGCCACACCTGGGGTGCTTTCCTATCACCAAGTTCCGCTCCCTTGACTTCCCACAGATCACCTGCATCCATCCACTTCTCACACTCACCAGTCCACAACCAGTGTCGAAGATGCCATCATGTTTTGCCCCAGACCCAAATTGCCCTGAAACAGTCTCCCTGCCTCTACGCAGCCAATCTGGGCTTCATCATGTAGCCACAGGGGTTGTTTTCAATTGCACACCTAGTCATAAATGCCATTGCTCTTAGGCTAAAAAAAAAAAAAACTGCTTAACATGGTCCAGGGCCCTGCAGGGCCTATCAGGGTTCAGGTCCAGACACCTCAGCTTCCGTATACTTCCTCCAACAGCCATGGCTCCCTCCTGTCCCAAGTCCTTTGCACGTGTACTTTGTTCTTTCTGGAATTCATTCCCTACCTGCCATCCCTCATCTTACTCACACAACACATGCACACACACACACATATCCACATGCATACACACACACACACGTATACACACGTATATACACATACACACGTATACACACATATACACATGCACACACATGTGTACATGCATACATAAACATACACATATGCACACATACATGTATACACACCCATATACACACATATCCACATGCACACACACACATACACACGTGTACACACATATACAGACACACATGTACACACATGCACACACATGTGTACATGCATACATAAACATACACATATACATGTATACACACCATATACACACACATGCACACATATCCACATACATACATACACACAGGCATGTGTATACACACATACACACTGATATAGTTTGGCCGTGTCCTCACCCAAATCTCATCTGAAATTAGAATCCCCATAATCCCCACATGTGGAGGGAGGGACTGGTGGGAGGTGACTGGGTCCTGGGGGTAGTTTCCCCCATGCTGTTCTCATGACAGTGAGTGAGTTCTCACGAGATCTGATGGTTTTGTAAGTGTTTGACAGTTCCTCCTTTGCACTCTCTCTTTCTCTCCTGCCACCATGTAAGACGTGCCTTGCTTCCCCTTCCATCATGACTGTAAGTTTCCTGAGGCCTCCCCCGTCGTGCAGAACTGCGACTGAATTAAACCTCTTTCTTTTATAAATTACCCAGTCTCGGATATTTCTTTATAGCAGTGTGAAAATGGACGAATACACACACATGCGTGCACACACATACCCACATGTATATGCACATGTACACACATGTAAACACACATGCTCACAAGTATACACACACACATATGCAAGCACACAGGCACACACACGTCCCCTGTGGGAACCACATTCCCAGTGGGCCACCACATGGCCATTTATAAGGTAGGGCAGGCTGGCATGGTGGCTCACGCCTGTAATCCTAGCACTTTGGGAGGCTGAAGTGGGCGGATCACCTGAGGTCGGGAGTTTGAGACCAGGCTGGCCAACATGGTGAAAACCCATCTCTATTAAAAACACAAAAAATTAGTGGGGTGTGGTGGTGTGCGCCTGTAGTCCCAGCTACTCAGGAGGTTGAGGCAGGAGAATCGCTTGAACCCAGGAGGCGGAGACTGTAGTGAGCTGGGATTGCACCACTGCACTCCAGCCTGGGAGACCGAGGGAGACTCTGTCTCAAAAAATAAATAAAAATAAATAAATAAAAAGTGGGGCAGATCGTCACTGACCGGCCTAGAAATATCCATGTCAAATTTGAAAGCAAAAAGCAGGATGTCAAACCTGGATATACAGCATGAGCCCTCTTGATCCAAAATAGGATTCAGTTAGCTCTGAGATGATGTGCAAAAGAGATTTCCAGAGGCATGTCTCCCACTGAGTTATCCGCTGTGACTGGGTGGGGGAATTCCTTAAGAGGTTTATGTCCTTCTTTGTATTTTTCTGGACTTTTATGACAGTTAAGAATAGTTTTTATATTAAAAATAAAGCTCTTTCCTCTGAAAGAAAAACACCAGGGGTCCCTTTCTCTCCTGCCGGGAGGTGGCCCCTCCTGAGCCCCCTCTGGCTCACATCCCACTCCCAGCCCGAGGCAGGCAGGCAGCCGCTGCTGAAGAATGAGGGACATTCCCCATATGTGGTAATATTTCCAGTTGCCTCCTGGCTTGGCTGATCCTGAGGAGGGAGGACTACGGTCGCACCCTTGGGTGTGTTCTTGGAAATCTGAGCCATTAAAACCATTACCCAGGTGTCAGAGGGTGTTTTAAAAGGATACATTTACAAATGTTAACCGCGTGTATTTTACAATTTTCATGTTGTATTATTACCAAAAAAAAGTTAAATAGAAGTCCTGTCAAGCACACTACAGTCCCAAGAGGGTCGCAGCGAGTCCCAACAGGCCCCTGGTTCCACGCTGCTGCTGGCCGGGAGCTGCCAGACATGCTGGCTGAGCTCACCTCTTGCGGTGAGAGCAATTAACTCCAGCACCATGAGACAGTCCCCAGAGGGGAAGCGCCCTTTGACCAACAACCAGCAGGAACCCTCCTGGCAGTTCCTGACCGGGTGAACCACCCACCCCACTGGAGACACCCATTTTACAACGGTCAGTAGTATTTATGCTTGGGACGGGACCTGACCATGCAGCTCACAAGGAAACAAACAGGAGCTGAAGAATGCATCCCTGCAGGCTGCTAGCGGTGTTGGAGTTCAGTTTGAGGTGCCTTCTCTGGCCACTGGGGGATGGTCACATGTGACGGTAGGCAGAGGCCACCCAGACATCTCAAGGATGAGGTAGCAGGGGCGCCTCCTGCGTGTGAGGTGGGTGGCACTGGATTTGCAGCCTCACCTGCGCACTCATTGGATTCGCAGCCTCACCTGCACATTCACTCAGCACAGATGCTGGGCTTCTCCACCCACCTGGCGCTGCCTGGACCTACGTACCAGCTTCCTAGCCGGCTCCTGCTGCCTGGCTTCCTCCTACTGTCAGGCCTCTGAGTCCAAGCCAAGCCATCGCATCCCCTGTGACTTGCATGTATATGCCCAGATGGCCAGAAGTAACTGAAGAATCACAAAAGAAGTGCAAATGCCCTGCGCTGCCTTAACTGATGACATTCCACCACAAAAGACGTGAAAATGGCCGGTCCTTGCCTTAAGCGATGACATTATCTTGTGAAATTCCTTTTCCTGGCTCATCCTGGCTCAAAAAGCTCCCCCACTGAGCACCTTGTGACCCCTACTCCTGCCCGCCAGAGAACAACCCCCCTTTGACTGTAATTTTCCTTTACCTACCCAAATCCTATAAAACGGCCCCACACTTATCTCCCTCTCTTTTGGGACTCAGCCCGCCTGCACCCGGGTGAAATAAACAGCCATGTTGCTCACACAAAGTCTGTTTGGTGGTCTCTTCACACGGACGCGCATGACATCTACTGATGACCCACGCACATCCTAACACATCAGAACTTTTGGGTGGCCTTTCCTCTTCTGTGCGGTAAAGTTCAAATGTCCCACAAGCTGCCAGCTGCCCCCACACCCCTGCAAATGGCCTTGTGCTATCTGGCTCTGTGGTTCCTTTGCTAGCACGATCCCTACCCATCTAGGTGCTCGGCGCACCCTGGGGGACTGACCGCACTGACTGGCCAAGGCAGTCAAGGGTTTGCCCTGTGGCTTCTCCCTCCTCCTCAGCCCCATCTCCCACCCTCCCACAGGCAGGCAATCACTGCCTGTGGCCCGGCGTTCTCTTCCCCATCTTCAGGAATGTGAAAACAAGTTGCTGTTCAAAATCTAAGCTGTTGGAAATTTAACATATTTTGAGCCTTAAGAGAATATGATTACAAAACCTGAGTCATGTGACAGGCAGCTGTAACCTAAGCAGCTGTCACCTTTGTTTCTCTGATTACAGATTAGTCTTTTTCCTTACCTACATTGTTTTGTAAAATGCTGTAAACGACCAAAAGGCACCAGAGAAGACCCCTTTCCTCTTAACCACTCATCTTCATTGTAGATTCACTTCCTTCTTTCCTCTCTGTGCGGAAGACTTCACGTCTCTGTGAATGACTATCACATTATCTGAGATGGAGTGTTACATGCGCCACCCAGCTCAGGTGATGTCAGCAGCCCTGTTAGCTCCCGGCATGGGCCTATGGCTAAGCCTGGCCAATTGGGGCATTGCATTCCTTGGGCCAAACTGGCTGATCAAAGGGTGGTCGTATTACCTACTCAGGGGCAGAGATGGGGCTTTTTCTGCGACTGCTGAGAGAAAGATGTGGGTCTCTTCCCTGCAGATTTAGAACCTGAGAGAGGTGAGGTAAAAGTCTATTAATAGGCCGGGCGCGGTGGCTCACGCCTGTAATCCCAGCACTTTGGGAGGCCGAGGCGGGCGGATCACAAGGTCAGGAGATCGAGACCACGGTGAAACCCCGTCTCTACTAAAAATACAAAAAATTAGCCGGGCGCGGTAGTGGGCGCCTGTAGTCCCAGCTACTCAGGAGGCTGAGGCAGGAGAATGGCGTGAACCCGGGAGGCGGAGTTTGCAGTGAGCCAAGGTCGCGCCACTGCACTCCAGCCTGGGGGACACAGCGAGACTCCGTCTCCAAAAAAAAAAAAAAAAAAAAAAAAAAGTCTATTAATAGAGCCAGCACAGAAAAAGCACAGTCAAAAGATAGAAAGAAAGAAACTGGGTGCTGGAGACATAATTGAGCCCTTGATTAAGCCACACCTGAAGGAGACATTCAGTCATGAGAGTCAGCTGTAAGCCAAAAATTAATTCTAAGCCCTGTGGCCAGCTGATGATTGAGGAGGAAAGAACCCCTCCTCTCTGCCAAGGGGATTTCAAAGAAACCTAAAAACCTAGTTCAGGCCACAAAGGGAAGAGGGGGCGAGTCAGACATGTCTCATTCTACCATCCTCCCTTCGGAATTCGGGCACAACTGATAACATTAACATTAAAACAGATATCTTAAAACTGTAGCAATAAGCCAAATTCTAGGCTGACTCTAGTAGAGCATCACATGACAGAGAGCAGGCCCTGAAAGAAATACAAATATTTTACCCCGAAATATATGTTTTTTGGCTTTTTTTTTTTTTTTTTTTTTTTGAGATGGAGTCTCACTCTGTTGCCCAGGCTGGAATGCAGTGGCCGGATCTCCACTCACTGCAAGCTCTGCCTCCCGGGTTTACGCCATTCTCCTGCCTCAGCCTCCCGAGTAGCTGGGACTACAGGCGCTCGCCACCTCGCCCGGCTAGTTTTTTGTATTTTTTAGTAGAGACGGGGTTTCACCGGGTTAGCCAGGATAGTCTTGACTTCCTGACCTCGTGATCCACCCATCTCGGCCTCCCAAAGTGCTGGGATTACAGGCTTGAGCCACCGCGCCTGGCCTTTTTGGCATATTTTAAAGTGGCTCTGCAGGCCAGGCATGATGGCTCACACCTGTAATCCCAGCACTTTGGGAGGCAGAGGCGGGCAGATTACCTGAGGTTGGGAGTTTGAGACCAGACTGGCCAACATGGTGAAACCTTGTCTCTACAAAAAATAAAAAAATTACCCAGCCATGGTGGTGGGTGCCGGTAGTCCCAGCAACTCAGGAGGCTGAGGCAGGAGAATCACTTGAGTCTGGAAGGTGGAGTTTGCAATGAGCCGAGATTGTGCCACTGCACTCCAGCCTGAGCGACGGAGTGAGACTCTGTCTCAAAGTAAAAACAAAATGACTCTGCAAAGCTGTCTCTTGTGGGGGAAATGTACATTCCAGAATCCCTTTCCCTTTCTAGGTCTTTTTCTGATCCTGAAGAGATTAGCCGAGAGTCGAGGACCTTTTAAAAGTCTGAATAGGAAACATTTGCCATCTATTGCCTCTAAGGATGGCCACTTATGAGACTTCTTTTATGTAATAAGAATCGTGGTCTTCGCAACCGCTTATCTTAACCCAGATGCTCCTTTCTGTTGATTCCAGGTCTTGAGATAATAACTCTTTCAACCAAGGGCCAATCAGAAAATCTTTGAATACACCTATGACCTGTAAGCCCCTACCTCGAGCTGTCCCACCTTTCCAGACCGAACCAATGTGTACCTTACATGTATTGATTGATGTCTTCTATCTCCCTGAAACATACAAACCAAGCGGTAACCCAACCACCATGGGCACGTGTTCTCAGGAGCTCTCAAGACTGTACCTCTCGGGTGGTCACTCACATTTGGCTCAGACGAAACCTCTTGATGTATTTTACAGTTTGACTCTTTTCATGGACACAGTAAATTCCTTCTCTGCTTAAGTCACTTTGGGTCAAGTTCCTATCGTTTGCAACAAACAGGTCAAAATGGATGCATCCACCCCCAGCGCTACAGTCACACCAGTGACCTGGTCCTCTCCCTCACTGCCACTAGCCCTGTACCGAGGGAATGCTATTTTCCAGGCCCTGGGCAAGGGCCTTTATACAGCCTCCCGTCTGCAGAGCAGCTCAGTCAGGTGCAACAATATCCTCATCTTAGAGGTGAGGAAATCACAGCTCAAGAGCACCCAGCCAGCTAGTGCAGGGCAGTGGGTGCCTGCTCAGTGTTCCTGGTAAGGACGTACCTCCTATCTGGGGACACAGCCTGTAGCACCCGCTCCCTGCCAGCCTTTGCTCAGGGGCTTCCCTGGGCCTGGAATGCCTTTCCAGACTTCCCGTTCTGAGGAGCAGCCTGGCGCCTACTCCCCTCTCTGGCACCAGCACTAGGGCACTGCTGAGTGCCCCTCAGCTGGATCCATACCCCTCCAACTCCCTCCCCAGCAGCGGACTGAGCCACTGCCCCTCAGCTGCATCCACACCCCTCCAACTCCCTCCCCAGCAGCGGACTGAGCCACTGCCCCTCAGCTGCATCCACGCCCCTCCAACTCCCTCCCCGGAAGTGGACTGAGCCACTGCCCCTCAGGGGCATCCACGCCCCTCCAACTCCCTCCCCGGAAGTGGACTGAGCCACTGCCCCTCAGCTGCATCCACGCCCTCCAACTCCCTCCCCAGCAGAGGACAACCACTGCCCCTCAGCTGCATCCACGCCCCCCAACTCCCTCCCCAGCAGCGGCCTGAGCCACTGCCCCTCAGCTGTATCCACGCCCCTCCAACTCCCTCCCCAGAAGTGGACTGAGCCACTGCCCCTCAGCTGTATCCACGCCCCTCCAACTCCCTCCCCAGAAGTGGACTGAGCCACTGCCCCTCAGCTGTATCCACGCCCCTCCAACTCCCTCCCCAGCAGCGGCCTGAGCCACTGCCCCTCAGCTGTATCCACGCCCCTCCAACTCCCTCCCCAGAAGTGGACTGAGCCACTGCCCCTCAGCTGTATCCACGCCCCCCAACTCCCTCCCCGTAAGTGGACTGAGCCACTGCCCCTCAGCTGTGTCCACGCCCCTCCAACTCCCTCCCCAGCAGAGGACAACCACTGTCCCTCAGCAGCATCCACGCCCCTCCAACTCCCTCCCCAGCAGCGGCAGCGCCCCTCAGACCACGCCCCCCAACTCCCTCCCCGAGCCACTGAGCCACTGCCCCTCAGCTGCATCCACGCCCCCCAACTCCCTCCCCAGCAGCGGACAACCACTGCCCCTCGGCTGCTGCGTCCCCCACGCCCCAGCAGCGGACAACCACTGCCCCTCAGCTGCCTCCAAACTCCCACCCCAGCAGAGGACAACCACTGCCCCTCAGCTGCGTCCACGCCCCTCCAACTCCCTCCCCGGAAGCGGACTGAGCCACTGCCCCTCAGCTGCGTCCACGCCCCTCCAACTCCCTCCCCAGCAGCGGACTGAGCCACTGCCCCTCGGCTGCGTCCACGCCCCCCAACTCCCTCCCCAGCAGCGGACAACCACTGCCCCTCAGCTGCCTCCACGCCCCTCCAACTCCCACCCCAGCAGAGGACAACCACTGCTCCTCAGCTGCGTCCACGCCCCTCCAACTCCCTCCCCGGAAGCGGACTGAGCCACTGCCCCTCAGCTGCGTCCACGCCCCTCCAACTCCCTCCCCAGCAGTGGACTGAGCCACTGCCCCTCGGCTGCGTCCACGCCCCCCAACTCCCTCCCCAGCAGCGGACAACCACTGCCCCTCAGCTGCATTCACGTCCTCCAACTCCCTCCCCAGCAGAGGACAACCACTGCCCCTCAGCTGCGTCCACGCCCCTCCAACTCCCTCCCCAGAAGTGGACTGAGCCACTGCCTGGTGGGCAGCTGGGGCATGGCCGGGCAGCTGGCCCTGTGCACATGGGGCCATACACACTCTCCAGCCTTGGGGCTCGGATGGGGCTGGGTGTCCCCTTTCCTTCAGGAGCCTCAAGACCCTTCACTCTAGCAAGAGAGTCTACTAAAAGGCAGCAGCACATTCACGGCGGGGCTCAGGAGATGAAACCCCCTGGCTGGATGCTGGGACACCACAGGGTGCTTGTGAGGAGTAATGGAGGATTGCACATGCCACTTTGGGCACATAGTAGCTACTCAACTAAGTCAGTTCTCTCAGTCAACAGATCTGATTCAAACACCTACTCTGTGCCGACATCTTGCTGGGGTTTTGAAACACACACTTGCTTTCTACATACGTCCGGTTATTTTAGATGGGTGTAAATGTGGTTGGGTGGGAAGCTGGGGCAGTTTACTCAGTCTCAGTAGGAGAGAACAGGCGCCTACTGCAGAGCTTATTCTTCTTTTTTATTTTTTTTGAGACCGAGTCTCTCTGTCGCCCAGGCTGGAGTGGAGTGGCACGGTGTTGACTCACTGCAACCTCCGCCTCCCAGGTTCAAGTGATTCTCCCTCCTCAGTATCCAAGTAGCTGGGATAACAGGCACCCGCCACCATGCCCGGCTAAGTTTTGTATTTTAAGTAGAGATGGGGTTTCACCATGTTGGCCAGGCTGGTCTCGAACTCCTGACCTCCAGTGATCTGCCCACCTCAGCCTCCGAAAGTGCTGGGATTATAGGCGTAAGCCACCGTGCCCAGCCCACAGCTCATTATTCTTACAAAGCCTTCCCTGCCCCATCCACAAACCAAGGTGGTCTTCTTTGCAAAGTCGTCAAGGTTGGAGAACATCACCATGTCGTTTGGCCTCTGAGGCAACATGGGCCCCCGACTCTGCGTCATGGCAAGGCTCTGCACTGTCCCCCACGGTGGCCCCTCGGGCAATGACCTTGACACCACAGAGGAGGCATTTGCGGAGACTCTCACACGAGAAATGAGTCCCCTGCCCCGGCAGTCCCCCCGCTTACCTCCAGTCTCGTCCGGTCCACATCCTTGGGCAGTTTCACTCGAATTCGGTTTGTGACGATGAGGGAGTCATACGGATAGATCTGTTGGGGGAGGAAATCACAGGGTCACCTCACGAAGCAAATGTGTGCTGGCACCAAAAATCTGAGCAGAAGGCCACCGAGAATACATACTTGCGTCTGCACCTGACACACACATTTCATAGGGAAAGCACAACAGAAAGGACTTTTAACCTGGGCAGGTGTGGCGCGGCACGGAGGTCAGTGTGGGAGCGGCCCCGCTTACCTTGTATTCTGTAAGAGAGAGAGAGCGGAGACCACGAGATGGTTTAGAAAGTGCGAGACGTTGTCCAAGGTGAGTGCAATCCCCACCCTGGGGTACTCCCGTCTCCCCCCTGCAGTCAGCTGGGCCATGCACGGTCCCCGAGCAGCCTGCACTGGGACTCTAATCTCAGAGCTGTAGGCGGAAGAGCTCTGAGGGCCTCCCCTAGGAAACCAGAACAGGAGGCATGGTCAGGCTGGAGGCCAGGCTGGACGCTGGAGGCCAGGCTGGTAGCCGGAGGGCGGCACTGCGCTTTTCAGCTGTGACGCTGTCTCTCTGGTGGTCTGGGCCACCCTGAGAAAGATGCCAGCCTCAGTTTACTTCCTGGGCAGTGGGCATTTCAAGGGAAACTTTTACGGGGTGTTGTGGAGACTGACATCTCGCTACAGTCTGAGTCTCTCCCAACTCTCACTGTCTTACCTTACTAACTCTGTATTTTCTCCTTTTCAAACTACTCAGCTCTGCTCCCTAATGTCTTACTTCCAGACTGAAAGCGTCTTATCACAAAAATGAAACCGTGTGGATCGTAGGGCCTCCATGCACACAGAACCCACAGAAAGCAGTTATCTACAGAACCTGGTCCTCAAGTCAGTCTCAGAAGGGAGACCCCGTGTCAGGAAGTCGGTCCCGGAGTTTCCCCACATGCCCCGTGTGGTTCTGGATCTGCCAGCTCCGAGGCCCCGGGGACCGAAGGCCACTTAGAGGGAGCAGGCTGTGGCGCACTGATGCTCTCCGTCCCCATGCAACCCAACCCAGCAGAGCAAGGTTCCCCTGCCACTCTTGGGGACAGTAGCTGACCAGGAGGTAAGCAGTGCCTTCTGCCAGGCACCTGCCACAGGACCAGGTGGCCGCTCTGGTAACACAAACCTCCTAGCAGCCCTGCTGAACCCGGAGGGTCACTCTGCATGCCAGGAGCCACACGGCGAGCGAGACGCAGGCAGGGTTTGGCCCAGCGCCGTCCCGCTCAGACCCTGGAAGCCTGTGCCTGTGACTTTGCTTCCCCAAGTGACACAGCGTGCCATACAATGCAGGACAGGGCCACCGTGGCCACGGATGGGAGAGAGGGAGCATCGCGGGTAAAGCTAGCTGGGAGTGGAACTGACTGTCGGCCGGGAGAGGCAGGGAAAGCAGCAGGCCCTCCCCTGAGGTGTTCCTGCCCCGCAGATTTCTGCAGGCTGTGGACGGGGCGGTTTCAGAAGGAGACTTGTGGAATGTGTTAGCGACCCCTGCCCCAGCCAGAGACCCACAGGGTCCCCGCTCCGTGTACCTCGCATGCCCCAGCTGGCATCCGGGTCTGCTCCACAGGGGGCCAGATTGGCATTCTGGAAGAGAAAGAGAGGTTGGGCGGCAAGAGACAGGCGGCACGAGGGCACGTGGGTGGGCGGGGAAAAGGAGATGTTGCCTCTTGGAGGCTGCGGTCCTCTCACTGCCTGGGGAGCAGGGTGTCCTGAGCACAGAGGTGGGGTGTAGGTGACAGAAGGACAGCGACGGTGGCTCAGGAAAAGGAGAATCTAGGATGCTGCGCCCGTGGGACTGGCCAGCTTTATTGCTCATAGGATGCCCACCGCCTGGGGGCTCCACAGACCCTTCCTGTGTGGACGGCTCCAACCCCGTTTGAAAGCTGCTCCCAGGTGCCTGGGTTCCCTGCTCTGCAGCTGGCGCGGATCACAGCGGGGGGCTCAGCACCATTTCTTTGTGCACGCGGCGCTAGGCGTGGCGCTCTGCGGTTCCCCATTGGTGATCTGTCCCCTCCACACGGTGGGCTCCTGAGCACAGCGCCTAGAAAGTGCTGTCCCAGGTGCTCGGGGAGCCCCAGGGTCCACCCCGGGCCCTCTGTTCCCTGTAAGATGGCCAAGAGGGAAGACTGGCTGCCATCTTCTGGCACTGTGCACGATCGTGGAACTCCTAGGGTATTCTTAGAGCTACACGGACGCACGCGGCTGTGTGTGTGAGTCAAAGTCCATCCACCCCAAATGCTCCAAAACGAGGGGGCTCCTACCTCCCTGGAAACTGTGGTACTCACGGCAGCTGTGTGTGTGACTGTTTCAAAGGTTAAAGGAGCCCCTGTCTGTAAGGCCTCTGGGATGTCACCCGGCATGTTGTAAGCGCCCATACAAGGTGGCGGTGCCTCTGACAATGACTAAGGGTGACACTCTGAGGGGTGATGGGCCCGAGAGCTCCTGCCCCTGTCTCAGGTGCTCCTGGCATTCATCAGCAAACTCTGCCACTTTAGTGCACTGCAACCATTAGTGTCTGGAACTCTTTCCCTTCTGTCCACCTGGAAGCATCATCGACACGTCCTGCAAACCTCTATGGAGGGTTCCCCACCCTCTAAAGCCTGCACTGAGACCCTGCAGGGGTCTGTCAGTCCTGCCCCTGCTCACCTCCTGCACCTCACTGGCGCCCGGGGTTTGCACTATGAACCCGGAGCCACGCTCTGTGGTGGTTGTGCCTTGGCTGCCCGCGGTGGACGGAGCCTGTTGAAGAAAATGTCTTTTTCACACTCCGTTCCCCAGCACCTGCAATGGGGTCTCAAACGGGGTCAGGGCTCTTGGCCAGCGCTGCTGAAACTGGGTACAGGGATCACATTTCAGCGGGGAGAGTTCTGCAGCCAAAGGAGAGATGGTACACTCAGCCCAGCGGGTCTGTTACAGGGGGAAGTGTTTTCAACGGGAGCTTTGCAGCAGGCGATCAGAGGAGCCGGTTATAACCTAGAAAGCATGAGAGCAGGAAGACCTCAGAGCACCGAGTCCGAAGCCCTTCACCAGAAACAGGAAAACAGAGGCTCCGAGGGAAGCCGGAGCCGGACCTTGTTCCTGACGCAGAGCTGGAGTCAGAGGGCTAGGGTCAGGCTCACGAGTTGGGTAAGCACCCAGGCAGAGGACTGGAACCAGTCTCTATTTACATTTTTGCTATTTTGTTTATCATGAATTTTTTGCATTAATTTGGATTTCTAAAAATATTGCATTAAAATCTGACTTATCTTGACTGCATTTTTTCTTTAGTGCTTTGCTCCCTCACCCTAGTTCTGGGCCTGGACCCTGAGCCAGGGCCCTCTTGCCTCCACCACTTCACAAAATAACTCTTCCCTTTAGGAGTATTCACAAATAATCTCTATTTTTCTTCGAGACAGAGCCTCGCTCTGTCACCCAGGCTAGTGTGCAATGGCGCAATCTTGGCTCAATGCAACCTCCACCTCCCGGGTTCAAGCGATTCTCCTGCCTCAGCCTCTTGAGTAGCTGGAATTACAGGCACCCGCCACTATGGCCAGATAATTTTTGTATTTTTAGTAGAGATGGGGTTTCACATGTTGGCCAAGCTGGTCTTGAACTCCTGACCTCGGGTGATCCTCCTGCCTTGGCCTCCCAAAGTGCTGGAATTACAGGCATAAGCCACTGTGCCTGGCCATGCAACTATTTTTTAATTTTTAATTTTAAGAGACAGAGTCTGGCTCTGTCACCCAGACTGGAGTGCAGTGGCACGATCTCAGCTCACTGCAACCTCCATTTCCTGGGCAATCCTCCCACCTCAGCCTTCTGAGCAGGTGGGACTACAGGAAAGCACCATCACACTTGGCTAATTTTTGTATTTTTTTTTTTTTTTTTGGTAGAGATGGAGTCTCCCTTTGTTGCCCTGGCTGGTATTAAGCTCCTGGTTTCAAGCTATCTGCCCACCTCAGCCTCCCAAAGCACTGGGATTACAGGTGTGAGCCATCCTTCCTGGCCATGCCTGGCTAATTAAAAAAAAAACAAACTGTAGAGATGGGGTCTTGTTCTGTTGCCCAGGCTGGTCTCAAACTCTTGGCCTCAAGCAATCCTCCCGCCTCAGCCTCCCAAAGCACTGGGATTACAGATATAAGCCACCGTCTCCACTCAAGAACAATGTTTTCATACATTTTCTTAGACTCAGACTAGCACCCCAGGTGCACCTGTTCTGGTCAGGGAACCTCTAGGATAAAGCTATGGCTTTGCCTTTGCCGCCTGGCACGTCTGATGTGAAAGAGAAATGCTGCCCCCTAGTGCCCGCTGCTCTGCATAATGGCCTTCCAAAACTCACAGGGCACCACCTTCACCTTGGTTGGTTGGAAACTCACTCCCCAGCAGCAAAACTAGCTTCCTTTGGTCTTCCAGGCTCTGAGATAAGATGGAGACTCTAGGGCGGAGATGAGGCATCTACCAGGTGGAGGAGGGGGAATACTTTTTAGGTCTAGAGCAGGGAAAGTGGGGTCTACTTCTGGTCTTGTAAGTGCAAAGTGGGGATGGGGTGTGCAAGGCGTTTCAGGTGCAAGGGGTCTTGAGTTACTGCCTTTATGTGTGGACCAGCAGGAGAGCTAAGTGGCCAGAGGGCACCACAAAGGCAGCACCACCAGGCATATTCCTGGCTGACTCCCCTACGCCGCTCAGTGGCAGCACCAGGGATTTTAAAAGCAATACATGATTTACCTGTCCCATTTGTTTACTACTTATTTTTATTTTATTTTTGAGCCAGAGTCTCGCTTTGTCACCCAGGCTGGAGTGCAGGGGCGTGATCTCGGCTCACTGCAACCTCCGTCTCCTGGGTTCAAGCGATTCTCCGCCTCAGCCTCTCGAGTAGCTGGGATTACAGGCATGCGCTACCACGCCTAGCTAATTTTTGTATTTTTAGTAGAGACGGGGTTTCACCATGTTGGCCAGGCTGGTCTCGAACTCCTGACCTCAGGTGATCTGCCTGCCTTGGCCTCCCAAAGTGCTGGGATTCCAGGCGTGAGCCACCACACCCAGGCTGTTTAGCACTTCTTATGTGCCTGTGGCTCTACACATACATTCTCTAACCTTTGCAGCAACTCCAGGAGGTGAGCTCTGTCATTTTACAGATGAGCCTGAGAGAGACGAAGCAACTTGCCTGAGATCATATGGCAAATACATGGGACTGTAAATATTTGAGCCCATGTGTTTTATTTTCCAAAAATTATACTGAAATTGCTAATAGGAATTGAGATTATGGCCGTTTGCCACTGGTCACCCTTCTTTTCTTGCTAAAGCTCACATTGGAATGTGTTACTTAGCAGCTAGTGGAAGCAAGATAGAGTAGGAATTGCTTTTTAAACAATTACTCATATGGGAACCATGCTATGGAGCTTATAAAAAATTTCACAACTATAATGTTATTTGTCCTCAAAAAAACCCTCAAGAGGTAAGGATAATTTTTTAAAGACTAGAGAATAAAGACTCAGAAAATTTCAGTAACTTGACCAAAAACAGAGCTGTGATTTGAACTCAAGGCTGTCTGATGCTAACGCATGTGTTCTTTGCAGCACTACAGTTTGGAAATACCAAATTTTTTAAATTTGTTAATGCCTGTCTTGTAGTCACATGCATAAACATTTTAATAAATATTTTCTGAACATGTGAAAATCCGATTCAAGAGATATATTTTTCATGTACCTATTCGATTGTTTGCTATTTGTACTATTTTTCTATGTACATAATTAATTTTTTGTTCACTAGGTACATTTGTCTTTTTTTTTTTTTTTTGAGACAGAGTTTTGCTCTGTTGCCCCAGGCTAGAGTGCAGTGAACAACCTCAGCTCACTGCAACCTCTGCTTCCCGGGTTCAAGCATTCTTTATTCTTGTGCCCAAGTAGCTGGGATATTAGGCATGTGCTACCATGCCTGGCTAATTTTTGTATTTTTAGTAGAGATGGGTTTTCACCATGTTGGCCAGACTGGTCTCAAACTCCTGGCCTCAAGTGATCCACCCACTTTGGCCTCCTAGAGTGCTGGGATTATAGGCATGAACCACTTTGCCCGGCCCCATTTGTTTTATTTATTTATTTATTTATTTTTGAGATGGAGTCTCTCTCAGTCACCCAGGCTGGAGTGCAGTAGCGTGATCTTGGCTTACTGCAAGCTCTGCCTCCTGGGTTCACGCCATTCTCCTGCCTCAGCCTCCCGAGTAGCTGGGACTACAGGCACCCGCCACCAAGCTCAGCTAATTTTTTTTTGTATTTTTAGTAGAGATGGGGTTTCACTGTGTTAGCCAGGATGGTCTCAATCTCCTGACCTCGTGATCTGCCCATCTCAGCCTCCCATAGTGTTAGGATTACAGGCATGAGCCGCCGTGCCCAGCCTCATTTGTTTTATTTCAAAAGAGTCATATTCCAATCACCCACCATACTTGTATTTAATCAAGGTATCTGGCATTGCCATGTTGCTTGGTGCATTTAAGTTGATGAATGCTATAACTGCTTTATTAAATTACGCCTTCATAATGAATTAGTGTTCCCCTTTTATACTATTAATTTTTATTAACTCCTTTTAGTCTTAACTTTCACTTTATTTGATTTACTATTGCCACTCTTGCTTGCCTTTTGTGATTTTAGTATCTTTCTTATCCTTTTGCTCATCCTTAAAAAGTAGTTTTTAAGTGTGCATCTTATGATAACACATCTGATTTAAAAAATCCAATCTGACAGTCTCTGTCTTTTAATAGCACAGCTCAGTCTCTTCACATTCAGCATCATGCTTTTTCAGAATGAGCCTTCTTCCAGGGAGCTACCACAAGGACCTGCTACCACCAGTGGTCACGTTCTGATTAACAGACAGGTGGTACCTGTCAGAGTCATTACTGCCTCATCCAC
Organism: Macaca thibetana thibetana; assembly: GCF_024542745.1. Classification (NCBI taxonomy): domain Eukaryota; kingdom Metazoa; phylum Chordata; class Mammalia; order Primates; family Cercopithecidae; genus Macaca; species Macaca thibetana. Next base: position 180,958,048 of record NC_065582.1, read on the forward strand.
AGGGAGAGCAGTAGCAGGCCTCTGTTCTCTATTCATTTCATGGGTAGGTTATGAGCGTCTACCATGCATCAGGCACTGTGGCAGGCTTGGCTATTAGGACATTTTAATGACCTTTAGGACATATTGTGCTTTGGGTCACTGGGCCCTTGTAACAAATCCTTCTGGAAGAACACCCAGGAAAGCCTTTGCTTCCCATGATGAACTAATTTCCCCTCTTCCATCAGACAGTGAGGACTACGTCACTGCCTTGATTGCCTCTATGCCTTGGCTACCAGGAAGCTCAGAGGTAAGCTTTGACAGCTTTTCTCATGTAAAAAAAAAAAAATATATATATATATATATATATATTTTTTTTTTTTTTTTTGTTTTTGAGACAAAGTCTTGGTCTGTCACCCAGGCTGGAGTGCAGTGGTGTAATACTCATTGCAACCTCTGCCTCCCAGGTTCAAACAATTCTCCTGCCTCAGTCTCCCAAGTGGCTGGGACTATAGGTACCCACCACCATACCTGGCTAATTTTTTAATTTTTGTAGAGATGGGGAGGCAGGCTGGTCTTGAACTCCTGACCTCAAGTGCTCTGCCTGCCTCGGCCTCCCAAAGTGCTGGGATTACAGGCATGAGCAACTGTGCCCTGCCTCTCAGGTAATATTTTTTTGTTTGTTTTTTGATGTAATTTTCTCCTGTAGTTTCCTTCTCTCCTCCTTTGTAATTTGGTGTTCACGGGATTTTGGTCTCACTGCATCTATGCTTGAGGTCACCCAGAATCGTTTCTGGAAGTAAAGGCAAATCAAGAAACGACCTAGCAAATGACTTAGGAGCACCGTAGGCCATCAGCAACAGGGCACGGACTCACACTCCCAGGGCATCTCCAGGGGAAGGGCATGAGTCCAGGTGCTGAGCAGGGCCACCCTGCAAAAGGCTGGTCATGTGAAAGATCAAGTATCTGGCCTTCTCACTGAGAAACAGGCATAACAGTACATAAAAGTCTTAGAAAGAGTGAAAAAATAGGAAAGAACATTAGCAGGGAAAAGAGAATCCCAAAGCAAAGTCGTTAATAATGTTCACCAATCTCCCCCAGAAGCAATGTGAAAAGCTAAGAATCTCCACGTGATGATGAATTCCGTGCATATCAGTTCTCCTAGCACATGCAGAGAGCACACCAGCTAACGCTCTCCTTCCCACCCCTTAGTCTGCAGGAGAAACACATTTACAGAAGTTTAGTTCTTAATTCTGTAAAGCTTGGGGTTCTGTTCTCAATAGTTCTAGGAGAGGGAGTGAAGACGGTCCCTGCCAGAATGTCTGGATCGGCTGTTCTCAAACAGTGCGGCATCTGGAGACCACGACTTTCTCTGCAGATGCTGAGAGGCGTCAATTTGCACCATTTTAGCACGTGAGCCTAGAGAAGAACCTTCCCAGAGGATGCACAGCCCCGGCGTCAGTGACGCAAGACTACAAACGCAGAGCGTGCTGTTCTCTCGCTTTCCTTCCATATATTGAGGAAAGTCTCCAGGACCTCACTCGGGTGGTGGAACACCTTGGCTTGGTCCAGACTGTGAACACTGCGCTCACCAGCCCCAGGGTCAGAGAACAGCTGTTCCAGGTGAGAAGGGAACATTCTAGACAGTTTTCCCACTGTCCCCAGGACCCCTAACATTGAGCTCAGGGATTTGCACATCTTGGTGTCGTAGGAGTCCTGTGGACATTGGTCCAGCTCTCTTATCTCCCCTGCTTTCCATGTGGAAGAAGACGAGTGGAGAATTCCTTTGGAGAAAATTCAAAGAAGCATGCCACATGCATGGTCCCCAGTTAGGCCCATTCCAGAATGGGAAGAGCAGTTCGTTGGGTGGGGGTGGGGTTGGCTAGAATCAAATCATGCAGAGGTGCCTGGGCCTGGGGGAGATCCAGGGAGGCTGGGCCTTGGACAAAAACACAGCAGCGGGTCTGACAGAGCCTGAAGGAGATGGAAAGAACAAATGCCGGCCCAAGAGGACACCCACGGCTTCTGGAGACGGTGTCCTGTGGCCTTGACCCTGGGGAGAGTACCTGCCTGAGGACGCCATCCAGGGGTTACACACAGCCAAGGCTGCTCCAGTGCAACAAAGACGGGGTTAGTTTTTTAGTGGCCTCTGTTGAGAGGTGAATTGCCTCCGTTTATGAACAAATTTCCAGACTACGACGACGCTGCCTTGTGCAGTGGGGAGGCCCCTGGGCTATGTGTGTGTGTCTGTGCGTTGGGAGGTCTGGGACCAGCAAGCCTGCTCCACCCTAGGGGTCCTCACCGGGGACCCCTGTGAAGCTGTGGGCAGAGGAACAAACACGAGCAGCTCTTCCTAAGGCGTTAACTGTCCTGGGGAACAGGACCTGGCCCCTCTGCAAGGCAATCAGCCCTCAGATTTTCTGGGCTCATATTCAGATGCCCCAAGAGTCAGCAAACTCAGGGTAGGAGATGGGATCGGCCTTCAGCTGGGGGCAGCCAAAGAGCCTGACTTCGAGTTAATCCAATCTCCGTGCAGCCTCAAGTAACAGCCTTGGATGCTAAGGATTATTTGGTGTAATCACAGTAACAGTAATAGCAGTGAAGGCCAGGCCATCCCAGATAAGGAGGTGGGCACTTGGCTCACACAGGCTCACCAAATGCAACAGCCCTTGAGGGTTGTCAGGCTCAGCGCCACAGGAGGAGGAAGAGGGTTAGGAGTGGCTTCTTGGAGCTGGGCCTGATCACCGTGGGTGGCCCTTGTCTCCCCTGCTCCCACACACTGAGGTCTCTCTGGGGCCGGGGGCAGGGAGGCGGGGTGGGGAGGGTGTTGCCCAGGTCTGGTCCGGTCCTGGTAGGGAAAAAGCAGTGGTGGCAGAGGCAGCCCCTGGGTGGGGCATCAGGCAGAGGCAGGTGGGCCGCAGGGTCCCCGGGGCCTCTCCTCCTGCTTCGTGGTCAAGAAGCTGTGGGAAGCGTGCTCAGCCTCACAGCCATCGTTAGTACCCCGTGGCCAGGGAGGGGTCAGTACCTACCCGCTGGTCCAAGCCATTCTTTCCATGTCCTGGGAGAGGGTCAGATTTGGAATAGGGGAATCCTGAAACAGACACAGCACAGCTTTGTCACGCGCGCAGACTAGGTGCAGCAGCGAGGGGGGTGCAGCCCTGGGGGGCTTCCCACCGAGGTGGACAAGGCTGGGCAAGTAACACAGGGGAGGCCCCCTGAGGACCACGCCCGGCCTCAGTGGTGACCTTCTGTTCCCAGGGCACTGACTGAGGAGGAAGCCACGGAGGGGTAATGTCCTGAGCCTGCCCATGACACCGGAAACGCCACAGAACCTCAGCCCAGCTGGCCCCTGTGTTCAGGAACAGGCTCTGGCCTGGGCACCACCTGGCACCTGGGCCAAGCCCCTTACTTGACAGACAGGGGAGTTGGGCAGAATCAGGAAGGGACACAGTCTCTGGAACCCTGGAGGAACAGCAGAGCTGTGCCATCCTGTGGCAAATGGAGGCCCACCAGAGGTGGCAAATGGAGGCCCACCACCAAGCACATGGGGCCTGGAGGCAATTTTATTTTAATAAACTTCTTGGCTGGGCATATTGGCTCACACCTGTAATCCTAGAGCTTTGGGAGGCCAAGGAGGGAAAATCATTTGAGGCCAGGAGTTCAAGACCATCCTGGGCAACATAGCAAGACCACCCCTGCACAAAGCAATGAGACGGCTGCAGTGGTGCACGCCTGTGGTCCTAGCTATTTGGGAGGCTAAGGTGGGAGGATCCCTTGAGCCCAGGAGCTTGAGGCTGCAGTGAGCTATGCTCACACCACTGCACTCCAGCCTGGGAGACAGAGTGACATCCTGTCTCTAAAGACAAATAAATAAATAAATAAAATCCTGAGTTGCTTGCAATTGGGGGGCTTCATATTAAAATCCAAATTTCGTGAAATAGTAGAGGGCTAGTCTGAGACAACAAATTCTGGATTCCCTGTGCAGCAAGGCTTGCTGGGGCTGCCAGGAGGGGGCAGCCTTTCCCAGCCCCCCACCGAGCTCCCTCCATCGCTCGTGTCCCTGGCTGGCCCTGGGTGGGCCTGGGAGCTTGCTGGAAGTTTGAGACCTCCAAAGTAACCTCTTCAACGTCATGTGATGGGAGAGCAGGGAGGAAGTGAACGCCTGCCTGGCTCAGAGGTGGTGTGGTTGCATTCTGGAAAGGAAGGGGCAGAGTGTGGACCCTGGAGAGGCAGGGCCCTCCACACGCAGGGAAGCATCCTTAAAAGACCTGTCCTGGGTCCCTAAACTGTCTGTCTTTCCACTAGCCTGTGGGGTCTTACAGAGCACAGCCCACACCTGCCTCATCTGGCGGTGTCACCCCAGTACCGGGCCCCAGTGGCGCAGGCCAGCCATGTACAGGGCCAGATGCCCACAGTCACTCCTGGGAGCTGCCAGGCCGCCCATGAGGCCTCCGAGGGGAAGGCGGCTCACATCCTTCAGTGCTCACAAGGCTGCACGTCTTTCGCAAGGACCGTGCCTCCAGGGGCAAGGCAGGTTCTGTGCACAGAACCGCCCACCCGCCCACTCCAGGGACCTCATTTCTGAGCAAAGGATGCTTCTCCCAGGGGTTTCATTTGGGGGTTCCTCACGGACTCAATGAGGACAGGGAAGAAATTCCATGAAGGTCATATGGGGACACAGAGAAGCCTATGGGAGGAGCCTCAGCTGGGGACTTGTTTGCAACAGGGTGGCCAGTGGAAAGGTTCCACATGTGGGTCAGGAAGGCCTTTTAAACATCAAGATCAAGGTCCTCAAACTTATCTTAGCAGAGGAACTCCCTCGACATGCGAGCTTTTATGTGAACGCTGATATGCAAAACAGGCAAATGAGGAGCCAGGAAGACAGACGTGGGGAGAGGGGTGGGGGCCAGACCTTTGGGGCTATTCCTCCCCCTCCCAGCCCCTCTGAGGCACCCCCAGGTAAAAGGCCAGCTCTTCTCATGTACAGAAGGGGAGTCAGGGCCCAGAGACGTGCAGGAACCTGCCTGAGGTCACCCAGCCAGGTAGCGGCAGCACTGGGACGCCGGACGAGGCCGCCTGCCTTGCAGTCCTGGGGTTCCTCCAGGAGACACCTGCCTCCTCCTTTATGCCCAGAGCCCGGCATGCTCTGGGATCCCGAGGGCACCTCCAGCTCAGCGGGAGGTCCTTATCAGCAAAGGTGCCACAGGGGTGGTTCTCAAATTGGCATCCCCAGCTAACAGCCCCAACCTTGCCAGGGAACTTGTCAAAAGTGCAAATTATTGGGCCCCACCCCAGACCTCCTGTGTCAGAATTCTGGGGCTGGGGTCCAGGGATCTGTGTTTTTACAAGGCTTCCAGACCATTCTGATGCACACTGGCCTACCGCCTCGAGAACAGAGAAAACCCTCGGTGGTGTCCTGCACCCCTCTTAAGCCTGAGGGCCTCCACCTGCCTGCCCCTGGAGTCACCTGGACAGCGTGTGAGGTTCCCAGTGCCCAGGCTGCTGCCAACGGGTCTTGACTTTTAACCGCTTCACACGCAGGTGGAAACCTTTCGTCCACGAAGCCTGTGTTATCCTCCCCACTTTGACTACAACTGTCTCAGGGAGGTCTTTTATTTCCTTTGAGCACCCGTATCAGATGGTTCTAGAAGTTTTGCTTCAACCATCCAATGTGATGTAAGAATATGATTCTTTCCAAGAAGAGGGCTGTCTATCACGCTTTGTCCCCGGTTTTACCTATTCCAATGTTCTTCTTTCCTTTCTGAAGTTCCAAGCCTTCTATTATCATTTCCTTTCTGTTTGGAGAAGATTCCTCAGGGGTAGGTCTGTAGGATATTTCACTGAACACAGGATTCATGCGGACACCACATGTTTCACGTGCTGTTTCAGCACGTGAAAGATGTCAGGGCACTTCCTGCTGGCCTCTGTGGTTTCTGATGAGAAATCTCGAATTGGTGTTTCCCCTCTGTTTCTTCTCTCTGGTTGCTTTCAACATTTTTTTATCCTTAATTTTCAGAAATTTAATTATGATATGTCTTGGTGCAGATTTTTGGGGTTTATCCTTTCTTTGGGACTCACTTGGTTTCTGGAACTTGTAGGTTTTTTTTTTTTTTTTTTTTGAGACGGAGTCTCGCTGTGTCGCCCAGGCTGGAGTGCAGTGGCACAATCTCGGCTCACTGCAAGCTCCGCCTCCCGGGTTTACGCCATTCTCCTGCCTCAGCCTCCGAGTAGCTGGGACTACAGGCGCCCGCCACCTCGCCCGGCTAGTTTTTTGTATTTTTAGTAGAGACGGGGTTTCACCGTGTTCGCCAGGATGGTCTCGATCTCCTGACCTCGTGATCCGCCCGTCTCGGCCTCCCAAAGTGCTGGGATTACAGGCGTGACCCACCGCGCCCGGCCTAGAACTTGTAGGTTTATGTCTCTTTCTTTTGCCAAAATTGTTACGTTTTCAGCCATTATTTTTTATATATTTATTTTTTTTGAGACGGAGTCTTGCTCTGTCGCCCAGGCTGGAGTACAGTGGCGCGATCTCAGCTCACTGCAACCTCCATCTCCCAGGTTCAGGCGATTCTCCTGCCTCAGCCTCCTGAGTAGCTGGGACTACAGGTGCCCGCCACCATGTCCAGCTAATTTTTGTGTTTTTAGTAGAGACGGGGTTTCACCATGTTGACCAGGATGGTCTTGATCTCCTGACCTCGTGATCCGCCCGCCTTGGCCTCCCAAAGTGCTGGGATTACAGGCTTGAGCCACCACGCCTGGCCTTCTGCTGTCTTTTTTCATTCAAATCATTGATCTTTGGGGTTCTTGGTGTGATGGGTAATTTTTCTACAGTATCCTGGGCATTTTGGATATTATGTTAGGAGACTGATCTTGTTAAGTGTTAAATCCTCTATTTGAGCAGGCTGTCACCCTGTTTAGGTTTCGTGTGTACGGCCTGGTCTTTTGGAGGCTCTGGTTCCAACGACAATTTGCTTTTCAGAATGCTTGCTGAAGTGCTATTCTGGTCTGCTAGATTCAGCTGGAGCTGCCGGTCCGCCCACTTGGTCCCTGCTGGTGCTGCCCGTGGGGATAAAATGCCCTTCTTGGGGTGTCCTGTGTCACCGGGTGGGGGTGGGAGATGCCTGCCATGGGTAGAGACCGTGTCCCTGGGTTCATTCTCAGGACTGCGGGGTGCCTGCTGGCCACCTGCCCATCTACTAGTGTGGCTGCGGGAGGAAAGCACCTGCATCGCCACCTTCTGCCACTGCATGGGAGGCTGGGAGGCTGCGGGCCTGGGCCACCTCCTGCCGCTGGGTGGCGGTGGGAGTGGGCATGCAGGGCTGCTGTTCCCCGAGGTCCTGAGGCTGCCTCGCCAGGCCACTTTGCTGTTCCCACCTTTAGAGTTCTCCTATGACCAACCATTTGCCGTATCATTTCCAGGTCTCTTTAGTTGTAGGTAGCAGAGAAGAACAGGGAGAAACGAGATGACGCTATCTCACCCCCTGGGCTGCTGTCTGGGCTCCTGAAGTTGGCCTCTCTTGGGGAGGACGAGCAATCCACACATTTTAAAGGTCCAGGGATCCTTTGCACAGCCAGCGCTGAGAATCACTTGTTTATTTATTTAATAGTTTGAGACGGAGTTTTGTTCTTGTTCCCCAGGCTGGAGTGCAATGGCGTGGTCTTGGCTCACTGCAACCTCCTGGGTTCAAGCGATTCTCCTGCCTCAGCCTCCTGAGTAGCTGGGATTAGAGGCGTGTGCCATCAGGCCCGGCTAATTTTGTATTTTTAGTAGAGACAAGGTTTCTCCATGTCGGTCAGGCTGATCTCGAACTCCTGACCTCAGGTGATCTGCCTGCCTTAGCCTCCCAAAATGCTGGGATTACAGGCGTGAGCCACTGCACCCAGCCAAGAATCACTGGTTTAAAAAGTCCCTTTATGTATTCAGAGATTTCACTTGACTCTCACCAGCCTACACACTAAACATGAACCCATTTTACAGATGAGAAAGTTGACACCTAATGATATCAAGTGACCTGCTCAAGGTCAGTTACTGACTAGAGAGGCTGAGATGAGGAGGGCTCCCAGCTTCAGGAACCAGTAACCCCATCTTCTCCCAAGCCAGTGTGCCCTGGTGTGGGTTTGCAGACATGTGGGTCTAATGCGTGTCAGATGGAGGCAGACAGCTTTCAAGAGGCGGGGTGTGTGTATTACAGAGAGACACCCACACGGAGAAGGCAGGTAGGGGGCCAGGCGCGTGGTGGCAACTGGGTAGTCCTGATGCCAGTTACATGAGGCCCTGCAGGCACTGGATGCCCACCCGCTCCATGCCCAAGCTCAGCCTAACCAGGCTCCCCGCTGCCTCCCCTCTGTGAAGCCTGCCATGGCCACCTTGCCCTCAGCATCCACCAGGCCTGCTCCTAGGGCCCTGAGCCTCTTCTCCACGGGTCTGTCCTCTTCCAGGCTGGCTCATCAGAAGTCAAAGTCACCGCTGGACATTCAAGGCCGGGCATCTTGTGGGCAGAGGACTGTGGCTCACACGGCGTCTGGGTCTGCTTTGCGGACACCTGACCTGTGAGCCACTTGCTTGGGCAGCTCCCATGTGCACGGGCAGGAGGCTTGGAGGCTGTGGCACTGCACAGGTTCGGGTCCCCTCTATGAGTCTTGGTGTCTCCATCTGAGGAAGGCGGGCACCCTTCATCCCTGAGCAGTGGTGAACAAGAGGCCCCTTGGCTGGTCTGACTGTGGACTTCAGAAGCAAGTGAGACGGGCCCAAGATGACCACAGAGGGCTTGCCATGGCCTGGCTTGTGAACTTGGAGGTGCTGAGCCTCAACATCCCTCGGGGTCAGCCCACAGGATCCCCGTGTGCTCACGTGCAAGCTCCTCAACCCCCACATGCTCCCTGGCAGGACTGGATCATCCCTGTTCTTACAGATGAGGGAACTTCAAACTCAGAGAGGTTTCTCTTGTACCCAAGGTCACACAGCAAGGGACGGGCTGGGATTGAATCGTGGGTGGACCAGCGCCCTCAGGCAGCGCCCAAGGTCACACAGCAAGGGACGGGCTGGGATTGAATCGTGGGTGGACCAGCGCCCTCAGGCAGCGCCCAAGGTCACACAGCAAGGGACGGGCTGGGATTGAACCGTGGGTGGACCAGCGCCCTCAGGCAGCGCTCTCTGAGGCCCCCTCATGTGCTCTTCTGGCCGGTTCTGTGGCTTTGTATTCAGGGTGGCCACCTTCATGTCCCCCACCCCACAGAACCAACGCTGGGTCCCAGGAAGGGCGGCTGCTGCTCGGGGAGCTGTCCCCGGAGCCTTTGGGAAGACGCGGCCAACCACAGGCACGGATGGTGAGGCCGCTGCCTGGGAACGGGAGGCACGGGACTCACACTGCTCCCAGGCACTAAGGGTCCACGGGGAGAAAAGCACACAGGTGACAGATCCGTGCTCCAGGGCCCTGAGCCTGTTCTCTGCGGGTCCGCCCTCTTCCAGGCTGGCTCATCAGAGGTCAAAGTCACTGCTGGACATTCAAGGCTGGGCATCTTGTGAGCAGAGGACTGTGACTTACACAGCGTCTGGGTCTGCTTTGTGGACACCTGACCCATGAGCCCCTCGCTTGGGCAGCTCCCATCCGCTCCCAGGTGCCTGGGCAGGAGGTCTGGAGGCTGTGGCGCTGCACAGGTTCGGGTCCCCTCTCTGAGCCTTGGTGTCTCCATCTGAGGAAGGCAGGCACCCCTCATCCCTGAGCGGTGGTGAAGGAGAGGCCTGTCCAGCTGGACTGGTGAGGGAGGCAGAGCTTCTGGTGTGGGATGGGGCTCTCCAGAGCCCAGGCACCATTGGAGGAGGACAGAGGAGGCCCTGTGGCTGTGGCTGTGAGATAACATAAGCTCCCAAAGGGACACAGGGTGCCACCCAGGCCTGTGCTGCTACCCGCAGAACTGGGAGGCCACACCTGTCCAGTCCCTAGGCATGGGTAAGCCTGCTGGGCACGGGGAGGCACGGGGATTCCAGCTGAAAGCTAGTCTCCAGCCAACCCGACGGCAGCGGCTGCTCCCTGGGGCTCCAGAACCCAGCATGCTCTGCCTGGGGCCACTGTCCTCAGGGTGGTGTATACCTCCAGCTATAGCATCTTTTCCTGGGCTGGGGTCCTCTCCCTGACCTCTGGACCTCCCTCTGCTCTCTCTGGGGGTCAGAGAGCACTCTGCCCACCCAGCGGGAGGCCAGGCCTTCCAGATAGGCCATCACTGTGGCCCAGCTGGCCACTCCTCCCTAATAGCCTCTGTACCAAGGGCCCTCCGGCCACCAGCTGGATGCCAAGGTGGCCACGCCTGAGCCCCAGCTCTCCCTGGGCTGTCCCTCCACGCCCTTTCCCTAGGATCGGCCCTGTTGGCCACCCCCTTCCCTGCTTCCCTGGCCCACTCCTTCTCCTGGCTTTCTCCCTCCTGGGCACTCCTCCCCACTTCCTCCGTGGAGTCTCCTGCCCGGCGATGGTACCTTCCCACCTGCCCGCTTGTCAGCACACACATGTGCTTGTTCTCTTTCTCTCTTTCTCTTCTTCTCTGTCTCCTCCCAGCATTTTGCTGAGATGGGGAGATGGGAGGATGCAGACAAGGAGTAGGCCGGGGGCCAGGCAGGAGATCACACCTTATTTGGGTCTCAGACCCTTTTTAGAAAGGAACACACACTCAGGACACAGCCACGCGCTCACAGTCACAGTGGCTGGGGCTACCAGCTCCCGTGGTTCCAGTCCTATCTGGGAGGCAGGGACCCTCAGTCTCTGCCTCCAGCCTGGACCTCTCCTCTGAGCTCCATCTGCCCGCTGGCAACCTCCCTGGACGTCTCAGGTTCTCCCAGCCAACGTGAAGACATGCATCTGTTCCCATCCCATCTCTGAGTAAAGGTGGCCTCTGCCGGCCTGTGCCAGAGCCAACCCAGTGTCTTCTTTGATTCCGTCACTCCCGCACCCAGTGGTTCCTGAGCTGCCCCCATGCGGGCCCTGCCAGTGAGATCCTTTCAGGGCCCCAGATGCTTTTGTGGGTGCCACAATTCCTCTTGCCCTGGCTGAGCAGCCTGTAGTCCACTGTGTGTGCAGCTGCCTTCTGATGTTTTAAACACAGAAAATGCAACATCTCCTCTCACACTCGTGTCGTGCCAGCGTCCCCCTCCCTGGCACTGCACTCCAGACTTTTCCTGACTGGACCTCAGCCTGCTTCCACCAGCTTCTGGCGAGTCCCACCCCCGCCACCCTTACTGTCTCGGTTTCCCAAGGATGCCCTGCTCCTGCCTCCAGACCTGCCTATAGGCTGTCTGTGCTGCTTAAACCCTGAGTCAGGCCAGGCCTGGTCCTCTCAAGGGCGCACAAATTGCTCTGTGACCCGATGCATGGCCCTCACTGTTCTTCTAGCCCACGGCCCGGCCTCCATCCTGGGGGAGATGGAATGCGCTCCCCCATACATCGGCCCTATTCAAGGCTACACCCGCTTCAAGCCGTGCCAGGCACCATCTCTCTGCCCTGACTACTTATTGCATTTGAAAGCGCACCCTTCCCCCAGCCCTCTCTAGCCCTCTTAGAACAGGGCATTGATTAACTCACTTTCAGCTTGTTTCTGTCTGTCTCGCAGCCCCCAGTAGAATGTCAGCTCCACAGACAGGGAACTTTGTCTGTTTTGGCCTCTGCTCTGTCCCCAGCACCCAGGACAGCACCAGAACACACCAAGCACTCATGAAATACAGAGAGATGCCCCTTGGCTCACCACGGGCTCATCACATCCCATAAACCCAGTAAGATGAAAAGACCATAAGTCGAAAACGCATTGAATGCACCTAGCCTAGCAAACATCATGGCTTAGCCCAGCCTGCCTTAAACATGCTCAGAAACCTGCATTAGCCTTCGGCCAAGTCATCTAGCGCACACACAGCCTGGCGCAGCATAGAGGGCTGGCAGTCTCGTGTCATCCGCTTAATGCTGCACTGAGAGTGAGAAACAGAGTGGGTGTGTGGGCACTGGAGGGTGTGTGGGTACTGGAGGGTGTGTGGGCACTGGAGGGTGTGTGGGCACTGGAGGGTGTGTGGGTACTGGAGGGTGTGTGGGCACTGGAGGGTGTGTGGGCACTGGAGGGTGTGTGGGCACTGGAGGGTGTGTGGGTACTGGAGGGTGTGTGGGCACTGGAGAGTGTGTGGGCACTGGAGGGTGTGTGGGCACTGGAGGGTGTGTGGGTACTGGAGGGTGTGTGGGTACTGGAGGGTGTGGGCACTGGAGAGGTGGTGCACTGGAGAGTGTGTGGGCACTGGAGGGTGTGTGGGCACTGGAGGGTGTGTGGGTACTGGAGGGTGTGTGGGTACTGGAGGGTGTGTGGGCACTGGAGGGTGTGTGTGTAGTGGAGGGTGTGTGGGTACTGGAGGGTGTGTGGGCACTGGAGGGTGTGTGTGGCACTGGAGGGTGTGTGCGTACTGGAGGGTGTGTGGGCACTGGAGGGTGTGTGTGTAGTGGAGGGTGTGTGGGTACTGGAGGGTGTGTGTGTAGTGGAGGGTGTGTGGGTACTGGAGGGTGTGTGGGTACTGGAGGGTGTGTGGGTACTGGAGGGTGTGTGGGTACTGGAGGGTGTGTGCGCACTGGAGGGTGTGTGGGTACTGGAGGGTGTGTGCGTACTGGAGGGTGTGTGGGTACTGGAGGGTGTGTGTGCGTACTGGAGGGTGTGTGGGCACTGGAGGGTGTGTGGGCACTGGAGGGTGTGTGGGCACTGGAGGGTGTGTGGGCACTGGAGGGTGTGTGCGTACTGGAGGGTGTATGGGTACTGGAGGGTGTGTGTGCGTACTGGAGGGTGTGTGGGCACTGGAGGGTGTGTGGGCACTGGAGGGTGTGTGCGTACTGGAGGGTGTGTGGGCACTGGAGGGTGTGTGTGTAGTGGAGGGTGTGGGCACTGGAGGGTGTGTGCGTACTGGAGGGTGTGTGGGCACTGGAGGGTGTGTGGGTACTGGAGGGTGTATGGGCACTGGAGGGTGTGTGGGTACTGGAGGGTGTGTGTGTAGTGGAGGGTGTGGGCACTGGAGGGTGTGTGCGTACTGGAGGGTGTGTGGGCACTGGAGGGTGTGTGGGTACTGGAGGGTGTATGGGCACTGGAGGGTGTGTGGGTACTGGAGGTACATTTTCTACCCAATGTACATTGCTTTCACGCCAGCGGAAAGTCACACAGTCCCACATCAGAAGTTGGGGACTGCCTGCATCTGTTCACTGGCAGCTCCCACCCACTGTCTATGGGCCGCTATGCTCTTCTTCCAGTTTTTTTTTTTTTTTTTTTTTTTTTTGAGACGGAGTCTCGCTCTGTCGCCCAGGCTGGAGTGCAGTGGCCGGATCTCAGCTCACTGCAAGCTCCGCCTCCCGGGTTTACGCCATTCTCCTGCCTCAGCCTCCCGAGTAGCTGGGACTACAGGCATCCGCCACCTCGCCCGGCTAGTTTTTTGTATTTTTTAGTAGAGACGGGGTTTCACCGTGTTAGCCAGGATGGTCTTGATCTCCTGACCTCGTGATCCGCCCGCCTCGGCCTCCCAAAGTGCTGGGATTACAGGCTTTGGCCACCGCGCCCGGCCCGTTTTTTTTTTTTTTCAGATGGAGTCTCACTCTGTTGCCCAGGCTGGAGTGCAATGGCACAATCTTGGCTCACTGTAACCTCTGCCTCCTGGGTTCAAGCTGTTCTCCTGCCTCAGCCTCCCAAGTAGCTGGGATTACAGGCATCCTCATGATCCGCCCGCCTCGGCCTCCCAAAGTGCTGGGATTACAGGTGTGAGCCACTGTGCCTGACCCTCTTGTTCCAGTTCTGATGTCTGCGAATTCCACCCCTAGGGGGTCTCACGTCTCTAAGCCTGAGCCAGGTGCCCTGCCCTTCCCACCAGATACCCTCGCGAGATTGACAGTAGCACGTCAGGGAGCCTCTTCCTTCGACCACGGACTAAGGGACGTGAGAAGAGCTCTTCTGCCCCACCTTGTAGCTCCAGAGGAGTAAAAGGAGAAAGGAGGAAGGCCACTGATGCCCCAGCCCCCACCCACCGCCTTCCCTTCTGCTCCCAGGAACAGAAAAGCTGCAGCAGGGGCGCTGTCTCCTAACCCTCCCTCCCAACAGGCTCCGAGACCTGGCAGTGGGGAGACAAGCAGAGACAAACACAACCCACCAGACACAGGACTCTGCCAGGTCCCACAGTGAGAGGACACACAGAAGGTGACAGAAAAATGCCAAGCCACAGGTAGGTTGGGGGTGAAGCGCCCCCAAATGGGACCTTCCCTGTGTTGCCGCGGAGGTTAACTCAGAGCTCTCCTCACCCCCTCTCCAGCCTGGCCAGACCACCCTTGGCTCCCATCCTCCCACCTCTCACACGTGCCTCATGTGCTGGGGTTTGAGGAAAGGGTCTTAGTCCCTTTGGAAGTGCTGGGTCCTTTCTAGGGACCACTGAGTCCTCTGGGCAGTGCCTCGAGCTGCCCAGGGGACTTGTATTATGCTCATACGCCTCTGACCTTCGAGGGCGGGATGTGGGAGACCTCAAAAGAGAGGATGGGGACTCAAGGGGCTAGGAATGTGGGACCCCAAGCAGTAGCAGGCCTGACTGCTGGGGACGCAGAGTCCATACCACCTTGTGTTTCTCCCCCAGGGCAGCGAGCCTTGTCCTAGAAAACATGTCACAACAGAAATTCAATAGCCTCCCTTCCTGTGTAGAAATCAGGTGCACTCATAATATAAACTACTCTGCACATAGTCCAGATAATGCACTATGTGTAATATAAACAGGAACAGAAAAGTAGTCAATAGTAAAATGTAGATTTCAATATGATGCCCTCTTTGGAGAGGTGGCAGTGCCTGCTGGGAACTAATGGGATGGGGATGGCTCCCTGGTTTGTCACCGCCATAGAGTCCTCTGGCTTCCCTGCTGGGGAACGGGGACTGGGCCATGCTCACCACTGCCTCTCCACTGCCTAGCACCATGTCCAGCACATAGTAGGTGCTCAGTAAGTATCTGGTGGAGGGATGGATGAAGGTCTGAATGATGAATTCAGCCTTGGGT
Organism: Macaca thibetana thibetana; assembly: GCF_024542745.1. Classification (NCBI taxonomy): domain Eukaryota; kingdom Metazoa; phylum Chordata; class Mammalia; order Primates; family Cercopithecidae; genus Macaca; species Macaca thibetana. Next base: position 180,973,052 of record NC_065582.1, read on the forward strand.
GAGATGTGCAGATGGTGGTGTGGGTGAGATGAGTTTGTGACCGGGCGCTTGCGAGGCCACAGAGGTGCCCGGCGGGCAGGCGGCGGCGGGATGCGCGTGCACTCGCTCTGTCGGCGTCTCTGCCTCTGCCAGCTCCCTGCACGCTTCTCCAGGTCAGGGGCTGTTCTCGTCTTCTCTGTCCCCCTCGGCGCCCTGCTCAGCGTCTGGCACAGAGTGGGTGCTCAATAAATACCCGTTGAATGTAACGCATTTCAATTCAACAGACATTTATTGAGTGCCCACTGTGTTGGGTGTCACAATCCTACCTTCCTTGGGCGCGCTACAGATGGACGTCCCGGGGTGCAGGTGGCGTGCCTTGCTGTGTGCAAACGCTTTGTTCAGTAAAAGTTGTGTGCAAATGGAACTGGTGCTCATGGACTCAGGTCTGGGGGCTACTTGGTGATAATCAAAAGAACCCCGAGAGAAAAGGGTGGCTGGCTGTCAGTCTCCGTGTGCTCCCCTTCCCGCCTGGATTCCTCAGGAGGCCGCAGACGGCAAGGCTCACCTGATCCAGGCTCAGCCGGCAGCCTGGGTCCTCGCTGCCATTTCCATGCAAATTGGGAAACAAGGCAATGCCATCGGGACAGAAATAAAGGCACAATCAGAATGGTTAGACACAGCGGGTTTCCTGCTCAGAGGAAGTGACATTAAAACACCAGGAGGAAGCGAAGGAAGGACAGCATCATAGCCACATCCTCACAAGCAGGCACGGCCAGGGGAAGGACAAGCATGTCTGTGCTGGAGCAGAATCTCCCCGGGGAATTCACGAGTGCGGCGCGGGCCATCGGAGTCCTGCAGACCCAGTACGCCAGGGTGGAGGCAGCTGCAGCCTGCGTATGTCTGCACAGGCAGCCTGGGAGAAGAATATGACGGCAAGAGGCGGGGCTGACACACAAGCCCTTGCCACTGAGTGACCAGCCCACCCACACACCTGTCATGGCCTCCGGGCCTCGCAGGGCCGGCCACCCACCAGGCTTGTGTGCTCCTGGGGCAACTCCAGGGCACCTACATTCTGGCATTTTCAAATGAGGAAGCAGCGCACGAGGTGAAGGCCACCTGTGCAGGTCACACAGCATATCAGGGGTACAGGGGTCACAAGGGGCAGCCCATCTCTAGTCCGGCTTCTCCCACACAGCACCCCCGCTCCTCTCTTAGTCCTGAGTCCCAGGCAGGCCACAAACGTCAGTGGGAATTCTGGGGACAGTAGTTGGCCTCCCCGAAGAGTCTGTGGGAAGTTTATCCAGTGGGGGAGGCCATCAGTATGGCCCCAGCCTTGCAGAGTTCTGCCAGCCACCTGGCAAGGGAGGGACTGAACTCAGCTGAACGATGCCACCTTGAGATCCCCAAACACTGATTTCCTGGTTCCCAGGGCAAATGCCTTGATGCTGGGACACTGAGCAAGGTGGGGAGGGTGCTGGGGAAGCTGGTGGCGAGCGTGCTGGGGTGCAAGAGGAGTTCTCCTCCTCCAAACACAACGGCATCTGACACGTGAGTGCAGAGGGCAGAGGGACCACGAGCCAGTCCAATGTTCCCTGGCCCGCAGGCAGGTGCTGCACCAGCTGGGGGCAGGGATTCCTGGGATCTGAGAGAGAGGGACCAGAGGACTGGCATGCAGCCCCCCATGGGGGCACAGGCAGGCGCACGAGGATCAGCCCCACAGCCCCCTTGCCCCGCCTGAAGATGAGATGAGCAATTCCTCCAGAAGGAGCACGCTGCTATCTGGGGCGAACCCCTCTCCCTCTGGGGGAGTTTTTTGTGGGGTGGTTTTCCCATGGCAACGTCAACCTTGTGCCTGACCTCTGGGATCCTGGTATTTACAAAGCTGCACCCCAGGCGGGGGCAGAGGCCCGAGGCGTGCACGGACATCTGCTTACAGAGATCATACACAAGCAACACACCTTCCTTTGTTTAAAGTGATTCTTTAACACATGATCGTTTCCAAGCTTCTGTATCTTCACTCTTTCCCGTCACATTGAAACACTTTTCTACTTTTGTTGTTAAGTAAGACGGTTTACAGTTTGCAGGCATGAGGATGAGGATGAGGATGAGAAACAGTTTCTGTTTACTGAGCAGCTACTATGGCCGGCCAAACGCCACACACATACCCAGTTCCAGTCTCCTAACACCTGGCCCCTGTCAGTGGTGAGCTCAGATTTGAACTTGGGACTGCCTCACTGCAAAGTCAGGTTTTTCTTCTGCTCTCACACCCCCCTCCATCCTCTTCCAGCCCCTGCTTCCGAGCTAAACCCAAGCCTTGCCCATAAAAACTGCCCCCAGCCCAGCTGAGACCCGCAGGCCACTTCTGGGAGGTGCTGAGTGAGTCTGGCCATGCTTGCTACTGGTTTTCACCTATGATTTACAGTGGCTGGAAACAAACAGCATTATCTGGAGTTTTCTCTACATTTGAACATCACTCCTGATTCAGTCTTCATAACACCCCTAGGGTCAGGCAGACGCCATCACTGTCTCTCTATGAAGCCTGAGGCCGTGCCTTGTTCAGGATGAGTCACAGGGGACAGGGATGGTGCCGTCACCAACTCCAAGTCTGCACTCATCAGCCGGACCATGCCCACGGCTGCTCTGGGGGGAACAGGCCCTGACTTCCACCCGGCAGCCCAGAGACCTTTCTCCTCAACAGCCCAGGAGCAGATCTGGGTTTCAGCATTCTTGCAGGCCCTGGAGATCTGTGAGGGGACATGCAGGCGTGGCCCTCATTAGCACACTGGCTCGGGGACAGTTCTTGGGAAGCCGGCAAACTGCAAAAGCGCCACTTTCCCATCCGGTCAGCCCTTAGATTTGTGGGCTTGCTCTTCCGCTTTTTAACAGGCAAGGCTTAGATTTGGGGGGATTGCTCTGAGTTATGGGACCCCATGTGCTGCGAGGCCTTTTGTGCACATCGCAGCTCCTTCTTCAAAAGAACCACTCACGTGAGTGAAAGCTGTCCCCTGGCATCCTTTGGAGAAGGTCTCTGTCGGTCCCGCTGCTGTGGGACAAGGACTGGGTGTCCAGGTCTGGAGAGTTGGTCCTCGTGTCTGCGTCTCCCTTGAGCATCAGCCAGCTGCTCTTCTGCTGAAGGTAAAAAACAAAGTCATGCGAATTTCAAGGTCATCTGCAACGGTGGGCACATCTCACCGGACCGTTCTTGTCACTTCCTTACTTCTAACATCCGAACTGACCCCGCTGTGAGAAAACTCATTATGTGAGAAACACAGCTTCCAATAAAAATCTCGCCATTTAGTGAGACCTATCCAGACGCTATCCAGGTACACGGAGCCTCTGGGGGAAATGGAGCTGCCCCCTCTTATGGACACAGACATTGAGGCTCTCGGAGGCCAGGGGCCCACGGGGCTCCGCACGGGGAGGATAAGGGATGCTGTCCAAGTCCAGCCTCGGGCTCTGCCCACACACAGCCCTGATTTCCAGCCCTAGCACAGGTGAAGGGAGCCAGGGACACTGAACTCAGCCCAAGTGCCAAGCCCAGCCTGCAGCCTGCTTTTGTCACGAGCGTGCTGTTGGAACACAGAGATGCCTGTTCGTGCCTCGGCTCCGGCTGCGTTCACAGAGTTCGGTAGCTGCATTAGACATGGTGCAGCCCGCAAAGCCTAAAGTACTTACTGTCTGGCCCTTTATGAAAAAGGTCTGCTGAACCTATTCTAGAATAATGGATGCCCCAGGGATGCACTTGGATTTATTTCTCTTTCACAGCACACATCTCTTCAGTCACAGAACCGTAACCAAGTCACACGGGCATATACCCAGGACATTGGTAGGAGACGTGTGCATCCTAAATGTAGGAAGGAAACTGATGGAAGGCCTCCTACCTTTGGCCTTGCAGGGCCCCTAAGGAAAAGAATGTAAGAGAAAGATTCGAAGTCTCAGTTGGAGAAGCCCTCACAAAACCGATTTCTTTCTGAGCAAGGCTGTTCTAAGCCTTCTAAGCCAGATCTGCTCCCTGGCATTACCTTCCTGTTATCCTGGTCGAAGCTTCCGTCCTCCCCATCCGATCGCCTGGCAGCTGGAAGGCAAAAATCCATTTGTAAAGGCAACACACCATTGATTGCGGGTTTCTGCCTCACCGTTTCCCATGTTACAGTTATGCTCAAAAATGAAAAATCAATCAAAGAGAAGGTCAGTAGTCCGAGTGCCTTTCAAGGGACAAGGAACAAGGTGAGCTGGAGGAAGCTCCCAGGGATCATGTACCCGGGAGCATCAGCGGCAGGGGTGTGAAGTGAGGCCGGATTTCAGTTCTAGCCAGACACTCACACAGAGTAGAGTCACGTTTTCAGATGTAGTCGCTTAGTCTTTTGATTTTGTTTTGTTTTGTTTTTTTGAGATGGAGTCTCGCTCTGTCACCCAGGCTGGAGTGCAGTGGTGTGAGCTTGGCTCACTGCAAGCTCCGCCTCCCGGGTTCAAGTGATTTTCTCGCCTCGGCGAGCCGGTAGCTGGGATTACAGGTGTGTACCACCACACCTGGCTAAGTTTTATATTTTTGGAAGAGACGGGGTTTTGCCATGTTGGCCAGGCTGGTCTTGAACTCTTGACCTCAAGTAATCCACATGCCTCAGCCTACCAAACTGCTGGGATTACAGGCATGAGCCACCGCACCTGGCCCACTTGGCCTTTTGAGAACACACATTTTAAAAACCTCCCACGTGACACAAGGTCTCAGTCGGGGAGGCCTACGTGTCTGACCTGGGCGAGGGGCTCTGGATACACCACTGACTACCCCACCCACCCCCGCAGGAAGGGGCTTCGCGCCATTTCACAGATCGGGAGACTGCAGCTCAGGGACATGGTGTACCTCGCCCAAGGTCACTGGTGAGTGGGCGGCAGAGGCCGACATGAGCCCAGTCCTTCTGAGTCCAAAGTCCTTCCCTGTCTGCCCCACCCGGCTAACTGCTGCTGGCAAACTGCAAGACGGCGACGAGGTTCTGCTACTGGAAGACGTCCACGAAGAGCAGTCAGGAAATGACAAAATTACAAAATGCAACCAGAAATGGACTCAGTGAAATAGAACAAGCAAAAGTCCATTTTGCAACAGTTCCTTTACCAAGAATACCATCTGGAGCTGAGCAACGAGGCATCTGGATTTTCCATTCGCCTTTTGTTGGGGGGTTGTCACCCAGCTGGGCTGACGTCGCCAGCCAAGAATGAGCAAATACATCACACAAGGCCATGCTGACATTTCTCGGCATCCAGTTTAGTACGTAAAGACCCACACCTTGTGTGTATCCCCTACAGAAACACTGACCCCATGCACTGAACAATTACACAAAAACCCGTCTCCGTCCCCAGCCCGCCACGAAGACCCAGGCCTCAGGAAGGACACGCCGAGGTGGGCTTCTTACCTGCAGCGGGCGGCAGGCTCGGGCCCGTCTGTCTGTTGGCGTACCCTGCCTCCTGCACCACCAAGGACAAGACTGATACCAGGCCAGAGAGCTTGGAAATTTGGGATTGGGCTACAGGACCTTGACAAGATAAGGCCAAAATTGAAGACTAAGCAGTTCCGTTCCGAATACACTGACATCTCGTAACTCTCAACGGCTACCTGTTTCTCCTTCTTCCAGGAGAGACAGTGATTTTCAGCATGAAAATACAAAGCCCTGCTCTCCCCACTCACAGAGGCAAATCAACGCCAAGCCTGCTCAAGAAGCACTTCATGGAGAGGCAGAGGGGCCAGGGAGCTCCGGGGGACGCATGCCCGCAGCTGGACTCTCCTGTTGCCCAGACAACAGCCGTCGCCCGGCAGCGGAGCCCTTGAGTGTGCGGCCATACATCAGCCATGACTCTTGGCAGCTGCCCAGCAAGTCCCGGGGAGAAGGCAGGCCAGGGGCTACTTGGAGTTCTACGAGCACAGCCATTGTCCAAGCCAGAGAAGGGCCCTGGGGCTGAGTCGGCTGGCAAAAATAAATGCACCGTTTCCTGAAAAGCCAGGAGGCTGGAAAGTGGATCACCACTCTTGGAATAATCTGCACGTGCATGGACAATTAAGTCGCTCCAGCTGAAGGGCCCTTGGGGACTTGAAATCCCAGCCCTTGGAATTCAGGCCTGGGTCCCCAGAGGCCAGCCTGGCTTCCGGGACTTTCCTCGGCCATGGAAGATGGGTTGAGCAGACACATTCTGGCTGAAAAGCCATCTCAGGTCTCAAAAACAGCCCCGCCATCTGAGAGAGGGAGGCTCTGCCAAGATTTAGCAAGTTTCCTCTGCAAACACTGCCAGCTCCTCCAGATGTGCACAGTTTAACCAGACTTGTACCAAGGGCTTTTTCAAAACCAGTTTGCTAACCCACAGAACAGATGACCTCTTGAGAACTAGGAGCTTGGGTGGGAAAAGACAGGAAACTGGCACTTCGGATTATTGGCTTGCTTCCATAACAGCTCTGAGCCTCAGTTTCCTCATCTGTAAAATGGGCGAAGGATGCCCACCCCTCCACGTTGTGAGGATCACACGAGATAACCTGCATGGATGCTGGAACATAATAGGAAACTAAGCTTACAGGTTTTAAAAATTAGGAATAAACAAGAGGCTAAACTTTGAGGCTAATTTGCAGCATGCTGCTTTGGGATGTCAGAAAAAGATCAACTCAGGACAATAAGAGAAAGAGAGTTTAATGTGTCTTTTGTGTCCCACAGGCCGCTCCTTCTGAGTTCTGGAATGCATTTGCCAATGAGGAGCCCTCTTGGCAAAGGCTGACTTTCTACTCCCTGTGTTCCTTGGGGAATCTTCAGTTGGAGGCATCTGAATGAAAGTAAGAGGCCTCGAATTTTTTTCCAGATACAGAACTGGCCTCTGCCTTTCCTCCTTCCCAAACCCCATCTTACCATTCATTCATGTCTGAACATCCATGCCAGCCTGTGTGCATCCCTTACTCCTTTATTCCTTTCCATACACTTATTCATGCACCCTTTTACCTACTTATCCATGCACCCACTCACTCCTTTAACTATCTGTCCATTCATCCAGCCATCCATCCACTAGTCCATTCATACATCCATCCACCCATTTATTCATCTAACGACTCATTCATCCATCTACCCATCCACCCACCTATACATCCATCTGTCCATTCATCCAGCCAGCCAGCCAGCCACCCACCACCCATCCATCCACCCATCCTTCACCCATCCATCCATCTATCCATCCACCCACCTATCCACCCATCTATTCATCTATCTACCCATCCATCCATCTACCTATACATCCATCTGTCCATTCATCTGTTCACCCACCCGCCCACCTATCAACCCATCCATTCATCCATTTACCATTGATCCATTCATCCTTCACTCATCCATCCATTCATCCATCCACCCACCCACCCATCCACCCATCTATTAATCCATCCATCCACCCACTCACCCGTTTATCCATCCACTGCCCATCCATCCACCCATCCTTCCACCCATCCATCCATTCCAGCCACCCAACCATCCATCTACCCATCCATTCACCCACCACTCATCCATCCATCTATCCATCCACTTGTGCATCCACTTATTTTGATATTTATTCATCCAGCTTCCGCTTATCTACTCACTCACCTACCCATCCATTCATCCGTCCATCCATCCATCCATCCGCCCACCCACACCCACCCATTCATCCATTCCTCTCTTTGTCCACTTCATTTCTTTGTCCACTGATGCATCCATTCATACAGGTAGCCCTTAATTCATTGATCAGTCCATCTACCCTCTGTTCACCCTTAGCCCCTCAACCTTTATCCCCATCTCCCTGTGCTGAGTACCTGCTGTGCACTGTCCTGTCTTAAGAATGCGGGATGAAAAAAAAAACTCAGACATGACCCTTGTCTTTCAGAAGTTCATAGGCCAGTGACGTTGAGGCAGAGGTGGATGAGAAGGTTTCTACACATAACAAGAGCTTTGATGGGAGGAGCAAAGTCAACACAGAGGCACTTCCCTGAGAACATGCATGTGATAAGCACTTACTGAATACCTGCTCCTCAGATAAGCACTGTATTGTGGTCTGGATAAACATTTTTCCTTTGTTTTTTTGAGACAGATTCTCACTCTGTCACCCAGGCTGGAGTGCAATGGCACAATCTTGGCTCACTGCAGCCTCTGTCTCCAGGGTTCAAGCGATTCTCCTACCTCAGCCTCCCGAGTAGCTAGGATTACAGATACCCGCCACCATGCCTGGCTAACTTTGTATTTTCAGTTGAGACAGGGTTTTGCCATGTTGGTCAGGCTGGTCTTGAACTCCCGACCTCAGATGATCCACCCGCCTCAGCCTCGCAAAGTGCTGGGATTACAGGTGTGAGTCACTGTGCCCGGCCCTTGGGTAAACATTTGTAAAGAATGTCAACAGATAATAATAGATGCTATGAACCTCATTTACAGATGAGGAGACTGAGGGCCGGAGTCTAAGGCCACATAGCTGGTAATTGGAACCTTGTCTGTCTGACCCTGAGGCCAGAGCTGCAGCCACTTTGTCCTCCATGTCAGATGTGTAAATTTTCAGACTCAGTGCTGCATCGCCACCAACTGTGCTTCCTGTGTCTTGTACAAATCCACTTCCCCACGGAGCAGCTGAAGAGATGCTTCCCGGGAAAGGGCTGCATCTGATGAGTCTCTGCACTCCCTTCGGTGACCAACGTGCCAACCTGCAGCCTCAGGTGCACGGAGGAAGTGAGTGAGATGGGCATGGCACAGGGTCCTGTATTTCCAAGGGAGGGCCCTACCAGCTCCCTCTTTGCTGGTATCAACACACTGACAGCTCTAACCTCCAAGGATCTCTTGCCCACGTCCAGGGGGCCAGCAGAGGTGTGGGGGCTGTTCCACCACCATGCCAGGGGTGCCAGCCAAGGCTCTGCAGCCAGCAAGCGGTCTCTGCCATGCTCCTCACCAGTTTTCTCTGCCTCCAGTGCAGAATCATTCCTGAGATTGCAAGAGCCTGAGGCAAGTCTGGGACTCTGGCAGTCAGGAGCCAGGACCAGGGGGCACCCCAGCAGGTGCTCTCTCTGGCAAGGGAAGGAGCTGATAGTAACTGGGGAAGGTGCTTGGGGCTTCATCCCTTAGGCCAGAGGGAGACGTCCTCTCCAGAGGGACGTCCTCTCCACTCCTGGGACTTTGAATAGCTCTGCAGGAGGTTTTGAGGATTTGTCTTCTCCTGTGTCTTCCAGACTCAGCCTCCAAGGAGTAGACCCATCAACAGGATTTTTTTCTGTTCTTCTCAGAATTATCTCTATCTCTACAATTCACATTGAATCGGAATGACATTGAGAGGGAGAGAGAGAGGCAGAGGGAGGGAGAGAATGTGAGTGTGTGTATGTGAGTGAGTGTGTAGGCGGGGCCCAGAGCATGGGCGCTGGAAACTAGAAACCTTGCTTAGCCTCTCACCTGTCTGGCTGTCGCAAATCCACTAGAATCTCAGCTCCACATGATCAGGGGCAATGCAGGGTCACCCATGTATCCCCAGCACTGGGACACAGCCTAGCACATAGTGGGGTGGATGCTTGAAAAACATCCCTTGGACGAACTAATGAAAAAGTCACTTAAATCCCTCCACACTGGGGTTTCTCCTCTCTTGAGTCAGAATAAGAACCTCTGCTCCCTGGTTGATGTCAGGATGGAAAAAGACTCCAGAGGATGAGGAAAGTGGGCCTGGAATCTCGGCCCCAGCCAATGCCTTTGCCTCCCTCCCTTTCTCCTTCCAGCCTCCCTCTTTTCCACTTTTATTTCTTTTTTTTTTTTTTTTTTTTTGAGACAGAGTCTTGCTCTGTCGCCCAGCCTGGAGTGCAGTGGTCGGATCTCGGCTCACTGCAAGCTCCGCCTCCTGGGTTTATGCCATTCTCCTGCCTCAGCCTCCTGAGTAGCTGGAGCCACCTCGCCCGGCTAGTTTTTTGTATTTTTTAGTAGAGACGGGGTTTCACCGTGTTAGCTAGGATGGTCTCGATCTCCTGACCTCGTGATCCGCCTGTCTCGGCCTCCCAAAGTGCTGGGATTACAGGCTTGAGCCACCGCGCCCGGCCTCCACTTTTATTTCTTTCTTTTCTTTTCTTTTTTTCAGATGGAGTCTCCTGTCACCCAGGCTAGAGTGCAATGGCACTATCTCAGCTCACTGCAATCTCCGCCTCCCAGGTTCAAGCAATTCTCGTACTTCAGACTCCCAAGTAGCTGGGATTACAGGTGCCCACTACCACACCCAGCTAATTTTGGTATTTTTAGTAGAGATGGGGTTTCCCCATGTTGACCAGGCTGGTCTCAAATGCCTGACCTCAGGTGATCCATTCATCTTGGCCTCCCAAAGTGCTGGGATTACAGGCGTGAGCCACCACGCCCGGCCCGTCTTCCACCTTTCTAGGATGGCCTCTCTGCGTTCTCTGCACTGCAGAAGGAGAGGTTAGCATGTCTTTTGTACCACACAGACAGTTCCTTCTGAGCCCTGGCATGCATTGGCCATGAGGAACCCTCTAGGGAGAGGCTGAGTTCCTATTCCCTAGCTCCCCTAGGGAGCCTCAGCAGGGACTTCCCAGTGCAATCCTCCCTCTGGACACAGGCTGCCTTTCCTCCCCATCCCGCTGGTCCCCAAACCAAAATGAGACTCCACCATTTTGGGTCAAAAAGGACCCAAAACCAAAATGAAACTCAACCCCACTAGAATCTGGAATCCCAGACAGACACCACAAGGAGTGATTAATTCCTGCTTTAAACCAGGGCACAAAGACACAGGGAACAACGCATGCCCCATGGGGTCACTTCCACAGTCAGCTTTGGGTGGGCAGGAGTGATAGCCCCCACCTGCCGGGCAAGTGGTGGGAGGTGTGTGTTGAGGGATGAGTGGGGAGCTGCACTGCCATCTGGTGGCTCATGTCTGCTTAGCAACGAAACAGCAAATCTGGTGATCTATGAGGACTGTCCCTGCATCTGGACAGTCGAACTTACTGGGAAATGTTGGGGAACCATCATTTTTCCTTCATGAATTCATTTTATCTTATTTTTTATTTTTATTTTTGAATTGTTCATCTTTTATGCATATTTTCCTAAATTTTATATAGCAAATAGATGATAAAACCACGACTACACTTCCTCAATTTTATAAGTTCAAATCAGATACGAGACTATTGTAAAGCTACTATTCTTATCTAAGAGGTGATTTCTTTTCTTTATTTTTTTTTTTTGAGACGGAGTCTTACTCTGTTGCCCAGGCTGGAGTGCAGTGGTGCGATCTCAGCTCACTGCAACTTCTGCCTCCTGGGTTCAAGCAATTCTCCTGCCTCAGCCTCCCAAGTAGCTGGGATTACAGGCATGCACCACCATGCCAGGCTAATTTTTGTATTTTTAGTAGAGATGGGGTTTTGTCATGTTGGCCAGGCTGGTCTCAAACTCCTGACCTCAGGTGGTCCACCTGCCTTGGCCTCCCAAAGTGCTGGGATTACAGGCGTGAGCCACTGCACCTGGTCACTCATGAATTCATTTTAAACTGCACACAGCTTCCCTCCCCTGAGGGGATCGATCAACAGAAGGTCCCTGCCCGGTGCCAAGTGTCGTGTGTCATCTCCCTGAAACTTCCTCAAAGCCCCACGGGCTATACGGCCTTGAGTCCCATTTTCCGGGGGAGACAGACTCTGAGAAAGGAAGCTCCCCACGATGTAGCTGGAAGCCGGGGGCTGTGGTTTGCACTAGGTCTGCCTCCTGGGAGGGTTGCAGGTCCCAGGATGAAATCACTTATTGTCAGACCAGACAAGCTAGAGCCAGGAAGCCATGAGGCAGGACATCTCCTGCCTGCATGCTGGAGATAAAGACTGTCTCGAGGACATTCCACAATAACCTCACCAGAAATCCCTTCTCAAGGACTGCAGCAACGGAGATAAGATGCTCTCCAAAGAATACCTGCCCAGCGATGGGGTCTCCACCAACGAACGGACCTCAGCTCCGGCCTCAAGCCTCTGCAGCCGATGAACTCTGTTTCTAGACAGCTTATTTGAAAGGTTTTTGCTAAGAAGAGCTTCCCTTTACGTGCTCCTCTTCGGGTGCACACATGGCTTGCCACAGCCATGCATCTCAGATTAGAATCCTCTTTTCCGTACATTCAACATATTTGGAGATACTTTTCTCCGCTTTGTTTTTTAGGTCGACACTCCTAAAAGTAACTGGGTTTAATACCATGAGTGACCCTAGATGGTGCATGGAAACACAAAAATGTGCACACTTATACCTGACCTGTTAAACTTCCTGAAAGTTCAGCCCTTGAGTAGATGACACACTGGTGGGTGGGAGACCCCCTGCGCCGCCTCCTCCCAGGCCCTCACACAACTAGCCCTGCTTCACGTCCATTCCTGACTGTCCAGGGAGGTGCTCTATTCTTGCCTGTCTTGTGTTCCTCCTTCCCTTTTTTAAAATTTTTATTAATTTTTTTCAGAGGGAGTCTCGCTCTGTCACCCAGGCTGGAGTGCAGTGGCACAATCTCTGCTCACTGCAACCTCTGCCTCCTGGGTTCAAGCCATTCTCCTGTCTCAGCCTCCCAAGTAACCGGGACTACAGGCGCACACTGTCACACCAGGCTTTTTTTTTTTTTGTATTTTAATAGAGATAGGGCTTCACCATGTTGCCCAGGCTGGTCTCCAACTCCTGAGCTCAGGCAATCCGCCTGCCTCTGCCTCACAAAGTGCTGGGATTACAGGTGTGAGCCACCACGCCCGGCTTATAGCAAAATTTTGGAATAAAAGAGTTTTGGTCATTGCTCAGGGTTTAATCAAAGAGGAATTAATTTGCCTTTGGATAGGAGAATCATGCATAGCCCGATTTTAAAGAATGCACAAAGATGGCCAGGTGGCTCACCCCTGTAATCCCAGCACTTTGGGAGGCTGAGGCGGGTGGATCACCAGGTCAAGAGATTGAGACCTTCCTGGCCAACATGGTGAAGCCCATCTCTACTAAAAATACAAGAAAAAAAAAATAGCTGGACATGGTGGTGGGCACCTGTAGTCCCAGGTACTCAGGAAGCTGAGGCCAGAGAATTACTTGAACCCAGGAGGCGGAGGTTGCAGTGAGCCAAGATCATGCCACTGCACTCCAGCCTGGTGACAAAGCAAGACTCCATCTCAAAAAAAAAAAAAAAAAAAAAAAAGCACAAAGATGTTCACTGGAGACAGTAAAATCTAATCTCCCCACTGGATGGTTCAGTTAAAGGATTGAGGTCGAAGTTCTTTGTCTTAGACCTGGGTCTGTTGGATGGCAATAAGCAATTTCATAACCTGGTTTGCTCTCTTCCCCTTTCTAAGGGGCAGACCCTCTCCTGTCTTGCACATGTTAATCACACATTTTAAGGCACCAATCTGAGACAAAGTAGGGGGTTAATAAAAGGTCAAGGTAGTCAATCCCAATCTTGTGGCCCCACCAGCTCAGAACACACAGCCCTCCAGTTCAGGCCTGGTGCCATGATGGAAAGCCAGTCACTTACTGTGGCTGCTCCTTCTTCCAGCCAGGCCTTAGTTTCCCCACTTGTAACCCAAGGGAGCTGGTCTGGACAATTTCTAAGGGCCCTAGAGTCTATGCAGCCCATCCCGCTCCTATCCCTCTCGGAGGTTTGTGCTCTACGCTTCTCTGGTGGAAAGGTAATGGTAGAAGTCATCATTTCTGGAAACTCAAGAGATTTCATTCCTTTTTTCCTTCTTGGGAAGAGGAAAAAATGCACAAAGTACAGGACCTATGGCCACGATGGAGAAAATATTTTAAAAGTTTGTACAACCTGATCACTGATTTGTCGGCAAGTCACAGGAAACACACTTTCTATAAGATTCCGTCTAAAAGTGTCCATCCAGTTGTCAATGTGGGACGTGGCTGTTTGCTTTAAATACATCTGGACAAGAACATTTAATATGGAAATGCCTTTTCCCATCGCCAGTGACTTGATAACAGTTCCCATCGTGTGCACAGCACTTTACAGTTTAGAATGCACTTCCACATTCAGTATCCCATGAGGTTCCCACAGTCAGCCTGTGGAAAGGGCGGGGTGGAGGGGATGGGTCCTGTTTTGCAGATGAGTAAACCGAGGCTCAGGATGGTGAAGCAACCTGCTGTCAATCACCGAGAAATTCCAGGAGGAAAGAGAGGGGAGACCATGTGGCCCTGATTCCTGCTCCATGGCCCAAGCAAGCTGCTCCCTGCACACCTCCCAGGCAGGTTCACGTGGAGCAGAGCCGGGCATCAGCCCCTATTTGCTTATGCAACAAATCTCTGTAACTGAAGGCAAGGTCACCCATCCCATCATCAGTAATTCTCAAACACAAGACTAAAGTCTCCCTAAGGAATAAACGAGTGATTCACGTTTGTTCTGTATTCCAAAGATCAGGCCTGGATCAGACTGTGGTTCGAGAAGCCTCTGTCCCTCACCATCTTGGCTGAAGTCACTCTGGCTGCATAATTGAAGGCGCCACCACCAGGCTCTTGGCTACAAACCCCCATCCCAAGCCCTGGCTGACGTGCATCAGCCTCGGCGTCACAACACACAGAAGTGTCCTTACTCAGACATACCCTTCATCGTAATTTATAAGAAGAGGACTCTCAGGAGGCTGCTAGTGAATTTGCATTTAATAGTCAGACTGCTAAGGGCCTTGGTGGTGCCTTCACTGCATTTATCAGAACACAACAAAAGGATGCATTCAGAAGCAGATGGGTATTGACAGGCATGCGGGGCAAACCACAGCAGCGGGAGGAATCCAACCGTACCATGCTGTCTGTAGATAGGGGGTTTCCTATAGATGTTATCTTTTACGCCAGTGTCTGGGGAAGAAGAAAGAAGAAAAAAAAAAAAAAAAAGGAGAGAACAGGAGGGTAAGCAGCAAGTTGTGATGGTTTCTGTTCTACAGCTTTTTGTAAGCAACAAGCACTCACCCAGATTTAGAATCACCAGGCAGGAACTGGCACCCAGCAAGCGACAGACACCCAGGCCCCAGATCAAGCCTCCCTGATTCCAGATGCCACCCCCATCTGCAGGGGATGGGGCAGCAGCCAGGAACCTTGTGGCCCCCCGGGAAGTGCAGCCAGCTCAGACAGCCCTTTTCCTTCACCCCATTCCCAGGAGGACAAGCGCGTCTCCCTGCCGTTTGTGGGACTTTGGAAGAAACTCAAACGCACATTGGTTTGGGGTTGTGAAAACCCGTCTGATGGTTTTAAAGAATCTCAGTGTCTGGGGAGCAGTGGAGGAGCCTGGAGTGTTGTCTGGCACCTGCTGAGTAAGGCAAGCTGACAGTTTGGGTGTGGCCAGACGCTGGGTGTGAGGAGCCCAGCCGGTGTGTCCCGGAGCCTACCTGGGACGTGGAAGTGGCGAGGCGCCTGCTGGTAGGTGGAGGGGGGCGGCTTGCTGTCAGAGAGCACGGAGAGGCTGGGGGTGCTCCGGCCACTTTCACTGCCTCCAGACGGAAGGGCAAAGGCAGCAGATAGAAGGGGAAACGGGAAAGCAAAGTAGAATATTTCAAGCATGAAAAGCTTATTCGCAGCGAGCCCCATCTCTCCTGTCTGGTGGAGCAGCCCAGACCCCCTGCCCAGGGGAGGGAGTGTGGGCCTCATCCACATTCCCAGACTGTGTCCAAGGACTTGCTAATCCAACCCTGAGTTGAACTCTGTCCAGGGTCCCAAGGCAGAGGAGCGACACTGCTGCGGGCACACGGCTGGGCGGTGAACTAAGAACACCTTAGGGGGCTCACCCCATCTGCACCCCTGTGTCCTGGCTGGTGTTTGAATCCAGCCAACTGCAAATTCGCCAAAACAAAGGCCCCTCTTCCTAATTATCCTTGTATATAAACATGCTGTTTTCCTTGAGAATCTACAAATTAGCCATTCAGAATAGGATTAAAGCACTAAAATGATCAAAATTATCCTTAAAAGCCATTGAGTAAAATTTTTCCAGCTGCAGAAAAAAAGAATAGTATCCATCCATTACCACTTTTTTTTTTTTTTTTTTTTTTTTTTTTTTTTTTTTTTTTTGGGACAGGGTCTCGCTGTGTCACCCAGGCTGGAGTGCAGTGGCATGATCATGGCTCTGCAGGGTGCAGGTTCCACCTCCTGGGCTCAAGCTATCCTCCCACCTTGGCCTCCCAAGTTGCTGGGACCACAGGTGTGCGCCACCCACCGCGCCTGGCTAATTGTTTAAATTTTGTAAAGATAGGGTTTTGCCATGTTGCTCAGGCTGGTCTTGAACTCCTGGGCTCAAGCAATCTGCCCACCTCTACCTCCCAAGGTGCTGGGATTACAAGCGTGAGCCACCGTGCCCTGGCCACATTCTTAAATACAACTGGTTTTGGGCAGATTAAATGGAAAGCATCCTCTGACCTTGCTTCAATTGCTGAGATCACCTGGAACTATAATTCTGTTTTGTGAACAAGGTTGGATTACCAAGTCACGCATCCAGAGGGCTGAGGTGACCTGGGTAACGCCCCTCCCCCCACACCTGTTCGGGGAATGAGTTGACAGACAGATGCAGGGTATTGAACGCTCGTGATGAGAAGGTGTACGCTCGCTACAGAACACACTCCAAGGCCCTGTTCCTCCCGCCCACCAGCCCCAGGAAGCCCCCTCAGCACTAGGCAACCGGCTGCAAGGGGAAAGGCGCTCTTGACCTGAGAACGTTCCCTCAAGCTGCACAGCCTTTCAGAGCAGCAGGACCCTGCGGTGACACAGAAATGAAACAGAAACAGAACCTCTGCAGTGGGTGAGTGGTGTACTGGGCCTGGAGGGGGACTGGCCAGGAACCCCGCAGTGGACTCATGAGGAGGGCTCAACAGACCCCGACCCACAGGGGGCTCTTGCCTGGTGGTGGGCTGTGTGCAGCGGGAGGTCACCGAGGAGCAGGGTGGCTCCAGCTAGGCTGATGCCATAGAAGGGACTGTAGACTCTAACTTTGAGCATTTTCTCACACCTGGGCATGGGTGCTGATTTTGCCTGTCAATGCTGATGGAGCATCAGATAACTGCTCTTCCCTTAGCGACCTCCCTCCAGAACAGCATGGAAACTTCTAGAGCCTCAGTCGGCTCTACAGGTGCCCTTGCTGGCCGTGGCACCCTTGCTGGTCGGGTCATGCTCGTCAGGTTTCTCCACGGTGGACTCCTGCACCTCCCAGTGGCAGCAGGGGCCTCACAGCAGGGAGACCGGACTCAACGTGCCAGGAAAGGACACCGCGGGTCCCTCCTACTGACTACGGCTGTGCTAGACCCATCCCCAGCAGCAGCAAAACAGGGCGGGTTTTAAAAACTGCACCCATACGAACTCTGAACAGAGGAAGATGGTTCGCTTCTGGCACCGTCTCCAAGCTGCATGTGCTCTTGGCACAGTCCGTGGACCTGGGAGGCCTGGAAGGGCTTGTTTCTTCCCATCTGGAATCATGGCTCCTGATCTGTCTCGGCCCCCACTCAGTGGGCTGAGGATCTAACACATCACAGGGTACCTGTCCCTCCCCAGTTCCCAGCCACAGAGCAGTATCCCCTGAAGTTTCAAACCCGAGTCTGTGGACACATGTGCATGTCTATTTGAGGAGGGTCTGGAGACTCATCAGCTTTCATCAGATGTTTGGAGGGGCCTGAGGCTGCAGGGAAGCTGGGGACACAGCCATGGTGGCCCACCTCACTTCTGCCCCCTGGGGCCCTCTAACATCAGCCCGAGTCCTGCAGCCTCGGTCCCTCCCTCCCAGCACCCCACCCCTCGATGAGTGTCCTCTCCAGGGCTTCCCACCTGTCCAGATCCTTCCTGGGTCCAGGTTCAGGCTCTGCCTTCTCTGCTCAGCCTTCTGGAAGGACTCGGTCTATGAGGACCTCTCCCTTCTCTGCACTCATGCCTGCCTGCTCCCTGTGAGGCTTCGTTGGAACAAAATGCATTGCCAGCTTCCACCTGGAGCACTGTGCTGCCAGGCTCACATCCTAGGGGGCTTCTGATATGCTCCAGAGGGGGGTGTGTCAGCATCCTTTAACCTGGGATGGTCCCTGTTAGCAGAGGAGCAGCCTCAGCCCTTTTGAAAAGTCTTCCTTCTCCTCCTCTTCCTCCTCCACTTTTTCCTTTCTCCTCCTCCTTATCCTCCTCCTCCTCCTCTTCCTTCTCTGCTTTTTCCTCTTCCTCCTCCTCCTCTCCTCTTCCATCTTTTTTTAAATTTCAGTAAATGTTTCATTTGGAACAGCTTCAGGTAGTCCAGGGGTCTCCGTACCCTCCCCAGCCGACATCCCTGCCGTCCCCTCTCCCAGCACTAGGGCATGCCCAAAGATTGGTGCCACCTGCATGCCACATAGGATTCAGGTTTCCCTGGGTGTCACCTGATGTTCTTCTGCTCCAGGATCCCACCCAGGAAACATGATGTTTTGCTGGCACATCTCCCGAGGCTCTTCTCGGTTGCGACCTTTTGCAGACGTTCCTTGTGTTTGAGGACTCTGGCAGTTTTGAGGAGGGCTGCTGAGGGATTTTGCCTGATGTTTTCTCATGGAGATACTGGGCTTACGGGGTTGGGAAGGAAGCCCACGAGGTGAAGTGTCCTCACCACGTCCTATCAAGGGCACCTGCTGTCAGCAGAGTGGATCACTGACCGCGGTGGCCTTGCTGACCGGGTCATGCTCGTCAGGATTCTCCAGGGTGGACTTGCTCCTTCTCTCCCCTCCCACATGGCACTCTCGGGAAGGAGCCACTCTGTGCAGCCCACGCTTGTCCACACGTCAGGAGTGGGAGTTACAACCCCTCCTGGCGGACAAGGCATCTGCTCACGTTATTTGGAATTCCTCTGTGTGGGAGATCTCGCTTTCTCTCTATTTATTTGTTTACTCAACATTTATGTAGATCCGTGCGGACTGACCGCTCTTGCTATTATACTGTAGTTTACAATCCAATGCCACATCCTTCATCTTGGTGCTCCCAGTGGCCCAGCGTGTCCCTGGTGCTGGCTCAGCTGGCTCCTGTGGAGCCTCCTCCAGGTGACGCCACAGAGAGGCCAGCTGGCAGCCACGGGCAGGCCAGGTAGGATGACGCCCATACTGCAACGCACAGCCACATCCTGGGTCCTCAACCACAATCACCCTGAGGACGATGCTTCAGGGATGAGGCCCTTTTGCAGCTGAGGGAATGGCCGCTCAGCACGATGAAGAGGCACTGCCGGGGTCCGGGCAGTGGAGGGTGTGGGCCAGACCTGAGGCTCCATCCCAGGGCCCCTCCCTCCTTCCTTCTCAGGCCAGGGGTTCAGAGTGGGCCCACCGCTCAGCGCATGGAGGCTGCCTGGCCAGCAGCCTCAGCAGCACCAACTCCCCTCCCAGCCTGCACCTGCCTGTCCCTGCTGCCAGCTCCTCTGCAGGGGACCCACCAGGGACTGAAATTCACACAAAAGTGCCCACGGCTGTGGCCAGCACCTCTCCGGAAGCTGGGTCTTGGTGGGAAGGTGTGTCGGGGGTGGGGCCCTGCCAGCATTCGGTGGGGGTGGGGCCAGGCCTTGCCTCAGGGAGCCGCCCCCCTACAGTGCTGTCCTGAGGGAAATGTCCACTGGGAGGGGCCAGAGATGCCAGAGGAGCCCGTGGAGCAAACAGGAAGGGCTTTCCCAGAGGGCAGGCGATGCTGCGTGGTGTCCAGCTGACCCCGGGGGCTGCCACCAGGAGGTCCTAGGCTGGGACACACTGGAGCCCATGCTGCAGAGGAGGACAGGTGCCTTCCTGTGGCCTCCGAGGTCGACCCAGGACCCGAGGGTGAACACACTTGTGAACGGAGCCCCAGGTTCTGACCTTGGGCTCTGCCGGAAGGAGCTTTGAGGGCCACTCTGGGTTTTGGCCAGTGGTTTTTTTCTGAGCCTCAGTTCCCTCAGGAGTACATTCTGGAAATAGGGTGGGTGTTCCCAAGGTCACGGACAGCCAGGGGAGATGAGTAGGGGCAGACCATGGGGGTGCCAGGCTCCCCCACACTGGACACCAGAGGGGAGGTCAGGCGGCTTTGTGTGATTTTTTTCTCTTTTTTTTTTTTTTTGAGATGTACTCTCACTCCGTCGCCCAGGCTGGAGTGCAGTGGCTCAGTCTCAGCTCACTGCAACCTCCGCCTCCTGGGTTCAAGCAATCCTCCCGCCTCAGACTCCCTAATAGCTGGGACTACAGGTGTGCCACCATGCCTGGCTATTTTTTTTTTTTTTTAATTTCTAGTAGAGATGTGGTTTCACCATGTTCGCCAGGCTGGTCTCGAACTCCTGACCTCAGGTGATCCACCCACCTTGGCCTTCCAAAGTGCTGGGATTACAGGTGTGAGCCACCACGCCTGGCCTCGTGTGATTTCTGAATGAAGGGCACTGGCAGGCAATGTGGCCGGGGGAACCAGGGCAGAGATGGGCATCAAAGAGGCAAAAACCTGTCCCCAACCAGGGGAGGTCTCAAAGGGATGGTGCCTCTTGACCCAGGAGATGCCCTTGGAGGGGCTGTGGCATAGACGGCTTTGGAGCCGCATTGTGGTGGCGGGGTGGGTAGGTGGGCAGCCTCCAAACTCTCTCTTCTGCTACAAGGCGTGGAAGGAAGGGGAGGGGCTGCCAGTCCTTGGCTTCTCTCCTTAGCTGTCTGGGGAGCTGAGGAGGGGGCTGCTCCCCAGGGGGCCTGTCCTGGGCCTTCCTCACCCTGAACTATAAGAATTAGACGGTGGACACTCAGGACGGGGCCGGGGGGGAGGGTCACCAGGGCCGGCTCTGGCTCTAGGCCCCACAGAGGCTGCTCACACGGGCTGCCTGGGAAGTGGGGTGAGCCTGCCCTTGGCTCTGGCCATGCCCCTCTCAGGGACCCACAGTTGGGACAGCCACACCAGAAGGAGGGCTGAAGGTAGGAGGAGAGCCAGGTGTCCAGGGCCTCCTGGCACAGAGCAACAGGAGCAGCAGTATCTCCTGGGGTGACCTGCTGTGACTCACCCAAATGGTTAGATTCACACTGGGTTTTGGGAGTTCCCCCTGCCACACGACTGCCGTGGACCACACACAACAAAGGCCCTGCTGGCCATGCTCCTGCTCTGGGGAGGTGCTCTTTCTGGCTTTGCTTCTTTTGTTTGTTTGTTATTGTCTGAGACAGGGTCTTGCTCTGTTGCCCAGGCTGGCATGGAGTGGCACGATCATAGCTCACTGTGGCTTCACACTCCTGGGCTGAAGCAATCCTCCCGTCTCAGCCTCCCAAGGAGTTGGGATTACAGGCATGCACCACCATGCCTGGCTTTTTTTTTTTTTTTTTTTTTCAGACAAGGGGTCTCACTAGGTTTCCCAGGCTAGTCTTAAACTCCTGGCCTCAAGTGATTCTCCTGCTTTGGCCTCTCAAAGCAGTGGGATTACAGGTATGAGCCATTGAACCCGGCTGAGGACTTTGCTTCTTCTCAAAGGAGTCAGATCATCCCAAAGCTGTAGGGACAGGTCCCCAGAAAAATGAGGACGGCCATGTCCATCAATGGCCAGGAACTCTCTTCTCAGTAGGCCATGGGGCCTGCCCAGAGCAATGATGATGAGGTACACAGAGAGGTGTGCAGGTCCGAATGAACCCCGTTTGGTGACCATCCAATGACGGAGGGTCCAGCTGCCTGCCCCACCTTCTCACTCCCCGTGGCCTGGGAGGTTTTTTCCAGAGACATGCCCCCTCAGCAGCTGCTCAGGATGGGGAATTATTGCATTGCTTGGGGAACTGGTGAGAACATCGTCGCTGCCTCCTCTAATGCTCTGAGTCTTTCTGTGGTGCGCTGGCCAGCTGGGGCTGTGTCACAAAATACCACAGCCCGCGTGGCTTAAACAACAGGCATATTTCCCCTCACAGCGCTGCAGGCTGGACATCTCTGAGCCGGGTCTGGCAGGGCGTGGCTTCTCCTGAGACTGTTTTTCCTGGCTTGCAGACAGCACTGTGTCGGCAGCGGCCTTTTATTTCAGTGTGCGTGTCTGCAGTGGCCTTTTATCTGAGTGTGAGTGTCTGGAGTGGCCTTTTATCTGAGTGTGCGTGTCTGCAGTGGCCTTTTATCTGAGTGTGCGTGTCTGGAGTGGTCTTTTATCTGAGTGTGCGTGTCTGCAGTGGTCTTTTATCTGAGTGTGCATGTCTGCAGTGGTCTTTTATCTGAGTGTGCGTGTCTGCAGTGGCCTTTTACCTGAGGGTGCGTGTCTGCAGTGGCCTTTTATCTGAGTGTGCGTGTCTGGAGTGGTCTTTTATCTGAGTGTGCGTGTCTGCAGTGGCCTTTTACCTGAGTGTGCGTGTCTGCAGTGGCCTTTTACCTGAGGGTGCGTGTCTGGAGTGGTCTTTCACCTGTGTGTGCGTGTCTGCAGTGGCCTTTCACCTGAGTGTACGTGTCTGCAGTGGCCTTTCACCTGAGTGTGCGTGTCTGCAGTGGTCTTTTATCTGAGTGTGCGTGTCTGCAGTGGTCTTTTACCTGAGTGTGCGTGTCTGCAGTGGCCTTTTACCTGAGTGTGCGTGTCTGCAGTGGTCTTTTATCTGAGTGTGCGTGTCTGCAGTGGTCTTTTACCTGAGTGTGCGTGTCTGCAGTGGCCTTTTACCTGAGTGTGCGTGTCTGGAGTGGTCTTTTATCTGAGTGTGCGTGTCTGCAGTGGTCTTTTATCTGAGTGTGCGTGTCTGCAGTGGTCTTTTATCTGAGTGTGCGTGTCTGCAGTGGTCTTTTATCTGAGTGTACGTGTCTGCAGTGGTCTTTTATCTGTGTGTGCGTGTCTGCAGTGGTCTTTTATCTGAGTGTGCGTGTCTGCAGTGGTCTTTTATCTGAGTGTGCGTGTCTGCAGTGGTCTTTCATCTGAGTGTGCGTGTCTGGAGTGGTCTTTCACCTGTGTGTGCGTGTCTGCAGTGGCCTTTTACCTGAGTGTGCGTGTCTGCAGTGGCCTTTCACCTGTGTGTGCGTGTCTGCAGTGGCCTTTTACCTGAGTGTGCGTGTCTGCAGTGGCCTTTTACCTGAGTGTGCGTGTCTGCAGTGGTCTTTTATCTGAGTGTGCGTGTCTGCAGTGGTCTTTTATCTGAGTGTGCGTGTCTGCAGTGGTCTTTTATCTGAGTGTGCGTGTCTGCAGTGGTCTTTTATCTGAGTGTGCGTGTCTGGAGTGGTCTTTCACCTGTGTGTGCGTGTCTGCAGTGGCCTTTTATCTGAGTGTGCGTGTCTGCAGTGGCCTTTTATCTGACTGTGCGTGTCTGCAGTGGCCTTTCACCTGAGTGTGCGTGTCTGCAGTGGCCTTTTATCTGAGTGTGTGGCCCTGCGGGCCCTGCATGTGGGTGCCCGTGCAGGGATGTGGGTGCCCGTGCAGGGATGTGGGTGCCCGTGCAGGGATGTGGGTGGCTCATCCACTCCTGGAAGAGCCGAGAGTTGGAGCCACACTGGGTGTGAACCCTGCCCTGGGCCCCAGAAGCCTGGGGCTGTGGAAGAGTCAGGGCCCTCTGCATAGCGCAGCTTCCGCTCCTGAACACAAACCCTGAGAGCACCTGTGCCCCCGGCTGACGCATGAAATCAGAGGTGGTGACTTGGGTGAGGGTTCTGAAGACAAAGCTTGTGGGTGGGTGTGCGGGAACCCTGGTGCCCTCTTCCTGTAGCTTTCCAAGCCCTCTCTCTCTTCTGTTCCTTTATGTAACAAGGTACCTAAGTTTTCCTTCCAGGAAAATTTGCACACGGACACACAGAGCCAGACGCACAAGACACACACAGTGAGGGGCACAGGGCATGAAACAGGGGCTCCGGTGAAGCCATGCGGCAGACATGGACAGCGAGCACATAGACGCCAGGCGTGGACACCCGTGAGCACCCACAGCCCACAGCACTGCGCGCCTTACCTCGGAAGTAGGGGATGTAATGATGTCTGAACACGGATGTAGGGCTTGGGTGTTGGGACAGGGAGAGGCAGCTACTGGTACCCACACTCACAGTACCAGCTACGGGGTAACAGAGAGCAAGTCAGAGTCAACCTGGGCTGGCTGGTGCAAAGCCACACATATTCCTCATCCCCACCCTGCTAGGAACACTGTTGCTTCCTCTCTCGAGGAATGCACACCTTTTTGCACCTGAAGGGGGTCACCAAACACGTTTTAGACCACTCTCCTCCAGGTACGGAGCGAGGAAACCGGACCTCAGAGGACCAGGCAGAGGCCCCGGCTGCTGCATAGGAGCCTTGGGCCGGGGTTCCCCGGGGGTGTTGGGTCCCCAGCCAGGCCTGTCGCTTAGCACTGGGGGTCTCCTGGGGATCAAGGACTCAGCTGGAAAGCAGTTCAGGGAGTGGTCTGCCACCAGATATCCTCACCGGACTTGCCCGGCAAGATGCAACCTTGGCTCTTGGGTTAGCCCGGGCCAAGTGCAGTCAACAAGCCCAGGCTGTCCTTGTGCTATGGCAGCTGAGCCAGCAAAGGGCCCTTAGGACGAGGAGCTCAATAAAGTTGACTGCCTTTAACTCACCTGCTCGCTCACTCACTCATTTCTTCACTCATTCATTCACTCAGTCATTCACTCACTCCCTTGCTTGCTCACTTACTCATTCAATCACTCATTCACTCACTCACTCATTCCCTTATTTGCTCACTCACTCATTCAATCACTTATTTACTCACTGACTCATTCACTCATTCATTCATTCACTCATCAATTCACTCATTCATTCACTTGCTCACTCACTCATTCAATCACTCATTCACTCACTCACTCATTCCCTTATTTGCTCACTCACTCATTCAATCACTTATTTACTCACTGACTCATTCACTCATTCATTCATTCACTCATCAATTCACTCATTCATTCACTTGCTCACTCACTCATTCAATCACTCATTCACTCACCCACTCATTCCCTTATTTGCTCACTCATTCAATCACTCATTCACTCACTGACTCATTCACTTGTTCACTCATTCATTCATTCACTTGCTCACTTATTCATTCACTCACTAATTCACTCATTCATGCACTCATTCACTCATTTACCACTCACTCACTCATGCACGCACCTCCTTTACCCACTTTCTCAACATTTATTGAGCAGAATGTACCAGGTGCATTGCAAGGAGTCAATGGAAATAACTTTGCAAATGAATGAGTTTTGATTTTTCCACAAAGGCTGCAAAAATAAGAGCCATAGTCCATGGATGTATAAATGGAGCCATGCAGCAGCTGGCCAGGAAGGAAGCAGCTTGGAAAAATCCCTCAAAAGGCAGTGTCTGTGTGGAGCGTCCCCGTCGTGGCTTTGACACGCTCAGGGGGTTGAGGAGTTTCACAGCTACAGGGATTGATAACACAGCTGGACGCCAGGCAGGGGATGAGGTGATACATGTGGAGAGGACCTGCCTCGGGGCTCCCTCCTGACTGGCGGGGGCCTCTCACCCATTCTCCCACGAGGACAGCTGTCACTGGGTGACCAACCTACCCACAGGTGAAATGTTAATGGGCTTAATTTTTCCACTACTGACTTTGTTTTCCCAGCTTGAGTCTTCTGAGACCCACATGAGTTTGCAGCCGGCCGACGTCTGCTCTCCTAACACATGTGCTGTCTTATCGTCCTGACATCTCTTGCCACCAAATCATTAGCTGGAATCGAAGTGCTCAGTGTGTGCTCCCCAGGACGTGTGCCCCACAGAGGGCTCCACCAACCCGCAGGGCAGCCTCTGCAGCTCACCTCACCCCAAGGTACAAGGAGGTCCTTTTCTTTATGCCACTAAATGAACAGGTTCTAGCCACCCACCTGCTGACAATCCCACCCATTTCCATCATGTCTCCAGTTGCATAAGAAAAAGGCCACTTATAAAAGAAAAACAACAACAACAACAACAACAAGGAGAAAGACAGCATCCTGGGGGCTCAGAGGAACCAGGGGGCCAAGTACCTGGACGGCTGTAGTGCTGTGGTGACCGTGAAGTCGGGGTATAGCGCCCGAGGCTGACCGACCCAGTGGAGCTTGGGCTGGAGGTCCGGCACTGCTTGTAGGACCGGTCATCCTGATCCCCCTGGGAGGGAAGATGTAGCTTGTGAACATCCAGGCTGGGAGCACTGCCCACCCCTTTCCACCCATCTCCCCACACCATTTGGTGTTTGCCCTCCTGATCCAGCGGATGACTCAACATGGCCCCATGTGGGAATCTCCTGCACCTGTCAGGGCAGGTCTGCAGAGCCAAGTGGGGCTGGTGTGGTGCAGACACAGTCCCCGCTGTGGCTGCTGGATCCTTGCCACAGGGTGTGGTACAGGGACCCACTGGCGAGGATCCTCATCTTCCCCTGCTGCAGGTCGGGGCTCCAGCTTCATCCTCTGGGTCTCCTCCTGCCTGACCCTTGCCAGCGCCCAGCTCTTAGAACACAGTGTGAGAAGCACAGAGACTCCCCCAGTCCTGAGGGGGGCTTCTCACGTGTGAACTGGGGTCTCTAACGGCCCTGGAGGCACATTTGGAGGTAGAAAGGTACTCCATCCCAGGCCGGGAAGCCCAGTTGAGTCAAACCCACAAGCAATGACATGGCAGACTTCATCCAAGCAGGAGCAGCTGTTTGCAGCAGGCAGAGCGGGAGGCAGGTGGCGTGGCGTGGCACCATGGCACGGGGGAGAGCAGGCTGCCCGGCCCACCACAGCTTGGCATGCTGGCCTGGGTCATTACATGGCCCAGCCCAGTGTCCTGCTGCAGGGTGGATGCTGCTGTTTTGCCCTCAAGGCCAGCACTGTGATGAGCAAAGGAATTCCTGGTCTAGGCCCATGGCTCTCCTGGCCTGTTGGAGCATGTCTCCCACCCCAAGGTGTGCTGTCCCTAACACCTGCCTAGTGCGCCACCTCCATGTGCTCAGGCCAGCCCTCATGCTAGGTTCCTACCTGGGCTTCGCCCTGCACCCTTTGGTGACTGTCTAACCCCAGCCAGGGGCATACTCTCTCGGGCTGGCTAGTGCCCTGTCTCTCTACCCCGGGTGTCCTCTGCACAGCCCTGTCCACCTTACAGGTGTCCTGGCTCCTTGTTCAGCCTGGACTCAGGGCTTGCCAGCTCCACGCAGGTTCAGCAGCTAGGTGCAAGTGGCCCATTGCGTGTTTGGCCGTCACATCCCTGGATCCAAGGGTTTGATGCCCCGCTGCTGCTGGCCGTGTTCTTCCAGCAGAACAGCACCACCAAGGCCCACACTTGCCCTGTTCCTCTACCGTCCCCCAGCGCAGTGTCTATGGGGACAGGCTAAGGAGTCAAGCAGAGAAGCCAGGCAGGGGGCTCTGCAGAAGATTCCGGTTCTCCAAAGCTGTCAGGAGCTGGGGAGGAACTCAGCCTCAGACCACTCCTAAGGGCTGGATTGGGAATCCTGGCTCTGGGCAGGGAAGGCAGGAAGCAGGCAAGTCCCAATGAGGCTGGCCGAGGTCCTGTGACCACAGTGACCACCTCTGGACCAGAAGCTTGCAGGCTGTGCATGGCTGTGCAGCCTCCCACTGAGCAAGTGTGCGTGCTTTTGTGCCCCACTCTGGGGTACAGCCCGAGACAGGGACCTCTGCAGGGAGACCAGGCTCTTTCCAGGAGTGTGCTCTGGGTCAGGCAGACCCTTCACCTCATCTGGAAGGGGAGCTGACATCCCTCCCTCAGGGGTTCCCTGTGCAGGTAAATGAGGAGATGAAACGATGCCTGGCCCCAGGCCTGGGACATCAAAAGTCACCGGTACATAGGAATCACTGCCCTAGGGATATAGCACCCAGGTACCACGGCCGTCACAGCTCCCGTGGGGCAGGCCGTCTGGAGCAGGAGGCTGGAGAGCCCAGTGGGTGAGCACAGGCTCTGAGTCACCCGCTGGGCTGAAATCCTCCCGCACCTCAGAGTGCATGACCCTGGAAAGGTTATGTGACTTCCCTGTGCCTCAGTTTCTCTGCGGTAAACTGGGGAAAATCACAGAACTTGCCTCTGGGGGTCGTGGTGGGGGATGAATAAATATATATATATATATATATTTTTTTTTTTTTTTGAGACAGAGTCTTGCTCTATCACCCAGGCTGGAATGTAGTGGTGTGATCTCATCTCACTGCAACCTCTGTCTCCTGGGTTTAAGCAATTCTCCTGGCTCAGCCTCCTAAGTAGCTGGGATTACAGGCACGTGTCACCACGCCTGGGTAATTTTTGTATTTTTAGTGGAGGCGGGGTTTCACTATGTTTTGGCCAGGCTGGTCTCGAACTCCTGACCTCAGGTGATCTGCTCACCTTGGCCTCCCAAAGTGCTGGGATTACAGGTGTGAGCCACCACGCCCAGCCTATAAAATGTTTACAACGGCACCAAGCACAGGGGAAGAGCTCAGGGCACGGCCGCTGCCTGGGCTCTCTGTTCCTGGCTACCATGACATGTTTCTGCTGCGGCCACCTGTGCGGCCGCACAGACTGCAGTCTGATTGGCAGCTGTCTATGTCACTGATGAATTTTGAGAAACAAAAAAAAAAAAAAAAAAAAAAAAAAAAAAAACAACTAGACCACTAACAGTAAAAGCTCTTTTGTAGAGAGACATGTCCAGTGTTTCTCCACGAGGACTGGGTGCTTCCCATACATCCCACGTGGAGAGGCAGGAGGCAGAAAGCGCTCCCAGGCTCAGCCAGGCTCAGTCAGGCTCCTGAATTTTCCCCTAAAGGAAGCCACAGCCCAGACCACGATCTGCTTAGGGGAGACCCGCGTCCCAGGCGGCCACATCGGCAGGGCTGGCAGACACACGGGGGAGGCATGCAGGTGCGGTGTGATCATAAAAATAACCAGCAGCCAGGAGGATGCCCCACGTCACAAGGGCCGTGGCCCGGGGCCCTGTGGTGAAGAGCCACCAAGGAGGCCCTTCCCGGGGGTCAGCTGGGCGGTTATGTTTATAACCTGGGCGGCAGCGCCACGGCAAGCGGGGGCAGGCGAGAGGGTGGTGGTTACCTCGGTCGGCGTTGGCGAGAGCAACTGAGGGGACTGTGGACACAACACACAAAGTGGCCGTTAGTGCTGGCGCCAGGCAGAGAGGGAGAGAGCGGTTCCGTGACTGGCAGGCAACACGGGCGCAAACACCCACACGGAGCCCTGATCCTCCAGACAGGAAAAGAACTCTACCCAAGAGACACCAGACAGGGCTCCAGAACCTTCTCTTTGGAGAAACGTGGTTAATTCTTCCCAGAGAAAGAAGCCCCTGGGGAAACTGATTTCGTGCCAATGAGCCCAGAGCTTGTCTCCACCTGGCCACCCCCATGTCCCACTGTTCTCCACGAAGACGTATTTTCCCAAAAGGAAGACCCTGGCTCAGGGCACGGGCAGCAACGTCCTGAGGGCCCATCGCCTTGGTTTTCCCTGGACAAGAGAGAAAAGGTGCGCAGCAGACAGAGGGCGATCAGGAGCCTTTGGGTTGGAGCCGGCTCTGCCGCAGGGGCCCTGGGGACCTAGACAGTAGGCTGACCCGTCTCCCCAGGCTGGCACCCCATCCACCACCACCTGCACGTATGTTCAGTGAGGGTCATGGAGGTAGAAGGGGCCCAGAAAGAGCACAGCCCTTGTGAGGTGAGCAAGCAGTGGGAAAGAGAATACCGTTCCCACGGCAGAGCGGGGAGGCACTCTGTTCACAGGAACCATGGTTATTACACAGCAATAACTTGACGGCCTCTGGGAGGCTGCCACAGGCCCTGTGCCGCCCCGTGCCATGGGAGGTGGGAAGCTGAAGGCTATGGGTGAAATGATGGAATCGAGGGAGAACCCTCAGGCTGCTCCTGGCCATCGGCGTAGAGGAAGCTCTCTATGGACACACCTGACCCAGGCACCCGGCCCTGCCCACCTGCCGAGGCAGGCCCCACGGGGTGGCACTTTATGGCTGAGCTCACACAGGTGCCAGGGTTTAGCAGAGTGGGGAGGCCATCCCAGGTCTCCCCAGAGGGAGAGGGTGACTCCCAAGTCACAGCCCCTTCCTTCCTGCCCCTTCTCTGCTCTCTGGGGACAGGTCCTGGGGTCAGGATCATCCATGGTTCACACATGTCCTGCCATTTGAGGGGCGCAGCCCCAGAGAGGCTGAAAGAAACCTCAGTGACAACAGCTAAGGGCCCATGTCCACTTGGGCCTGGAAGCTGTGTCCTGGTCACGCCATGAGACCCCTGGGAGCAGGACAGGGAGTGATACCAGCCCACTCCCACACACATCACCCCTGCATTATGGCCCTTCATGGCCACAGAGCCCTCCTGCAGGGACACACGCACTCAAACCAGGAAAGGGTGTGCCCAATGCCCCAAGGCTGTCAGGAGTTGGAGGAGGAGCACGAGACCAACTCCTCCTCCTCCAGCACATCCTGTGGTCTTTGCAGGGAAGAAGGGACTGGATTTGGGTGTCAACCCTATGGCCAAGTTGCGAGTCCTCACGGACTGTCTTCCAGTGCCTGGTACAGGTGCAGACCAGATGTTGGACCATAAAGCCCACACCCAGCCTGGGCAGGGTAGATGGGTACAGGTGGGTGGTGGGTGGGTACAGGTGAGTGCAGGTAGGTGGGTGTAAGTGGGCACAGGTAGGTGGGTGGTAGGTGGTGGTAGGTGGGTGCAGGTGGGTGGGTGGTGAGTGGTAGGTGGGTACAGGTAGGTGGGTGGTAGGTGGTGGTAGGTGGGTGCAAGTGGGTGGGAGGGTGGTGGGTGGGTGCAGGTGGTGTGTAGGTGGGTGGGCGGGTGGTAGGTGGGTGGTGGGTGGGTGCAGGTGGGTGTAGGTGGGTGGGCGGGTGGTAGGTGGGTGGTGGGTGGGTGCAGGTGGGTGTAGGTGGGTGGGCGGGTGGTAGGTGGGTGGTGGGGTGGGTGCAGGTGGGTGGTAGATAGGTGCGTGTGGGTGGGTGCAGGTGGTGGGTGGTAGGTGGTGGGTGGTGGGGTGGGTTCAGGCAGGTGGGTGCAAGGGGGGGGAGGTGGGTGGTGGGTGGGTGCAGGGGGGTGCAGGTAGTGGGGGGTGGGGGGGGGGGGGGTGGGTGCAGGTGGGGTGGGGGTGCAGGTGGGTGGGTGCAGGGGGTGCAGGTAAGTGGGGGGTGGGTGCAGGGGGGTGCAGGTGGGTGGTGGGTGGGTGCAGGGGGTGCAGGTGGGTGGCTGGTAGGTGGGTGCAGAAAGGTGGGTGCAAGTATGTGGCTGGTAGGTGGGTGCAGGTGGGTGGGTGCGTGTGGGTGCAGGTGGATGCGGGTCGGGATGCCCTCCCTTAGCTCCCCCCACTGGTCCCTCATTATCAGTGGGGTTTGTCACCCACATCCTCAAATTCTGTGATCCCCAGGGACAGAAGCAAGTCAGGAGGGCACCTGCCAGCCCTGAGCTCTTCTCACCCTCCCTGCACAGCCCTTGAGCTCGGCAGGTGCACCCAGCAGCCATGGCTTTCTCCCCTCACACCATCCACATCAAACATGCTGCCCTGGAGTCTCAGCTCTTGCTTCCCTAGAGGCCCTTGTTGAAGTCTCAAAACGAGAAGGCCCAAGGGAAACGTGTTTGAGAGGACTGAGCTTCCCCATCCCGGGGAGCCCCACGCCTGGCGGCACGCATGTCAAAAGCACACGCACTCGGGCCAACAGCCTGGCAATGCCTCCTTCTACCCCAGGCAGCCACGGTCATGTTGAAACCTCAGAACCACAAGAGGAAAAGCAAAAACCAACAATGCATTCCACAGGAAATGGACAGAGCAGCTCTAAATAAGAAACCTCTAAGGAGTAAGGAACGCCGTCCACAGGCGTGCCAGGAAATAAATAATCTGCGGTTCGACCAGGTTGGTCACATTGGCTCATGAACTCATGGGGCAGAGGAGCATGGGGCAGAAGCATGGCAGTGAGGGTGGCCAGGGCCAAGAGTCTTCTACAGAGGAAATGCATCTCATGCTTTATGAAAATAATCTAATGCTTAAGAAAATTAGGAGATTTTCACTGAGTTGCTGTCATCTTTGCTACAAATCAGCATGCTTCCTACTTTCTGCTCCAGTTAAGGAGGCTTCCAGGCTCACTCCTTCAGCAATGGCAGCTTTGGGGCCACAGTGCCTTGGGCGTTACTGAAATCGGACATGCAAGTGGCTCTCTGATGGGCATGAAGAGGCTGAGCATGTGGGTGAAGATGGAAGTGGCTCTGGCCCCATCGGACACAGCTAGGGATGACGCCTGTCCTGCAGGGCAGCACTTGGGGGCACAGGTGTC
This sequence comes from Macaca thibetana thibetana, assembly GCF_024542745.1. Taxonomy (NCBI): domain Eukaryota; kingdom Metazoa; phylum Chordata; class Mammalia; order Primates; family Cercopithecidae; genus Macaca; species Macaca thibetana. Next base: position 181,005,111 of record NC_065582.1, read on the forward strand.
CAGGGCCATGTGGGCAGGGTACATACCTCGCCGTAGCTCTGCCTATCCCCTGCAGAGTGGCTGATGTAAGGTGAGTAGGAGATCATGTCGGGGCGGTCGATGTCATAGATGGCCTTATTTTTAGGAAGGGCTGCCAAGTCCCTGTAGTCCAGGATCTCACCACCAAGCTTGGCCTGAGGGGGGAAAGAGAATAGGGGAGGGGACAGTCAGACCCACATCCCAGAGGGCAGTGCTCCCAAAGCCAGATGCATCCCACAGGACAGTGCCCCCAAAACCAGAGGGCAGTGGCTGTTCAGCAGCCATGAGGAGAGTGCTGGGGTCACAGCACTTCGGGCAGAGTCTGAGCTCACCCCCAGCTCCTGGTATAGGTGAAATGGGGACAGGATCAAAAGCACAGGGAACTCCAGAGCAGGCGGGCCTGGGTCCTGAGGCCCAGCCACAAAAGAGCCAGTAGGCCTTGCGGAAGTGTCTTCTCTAAGCCTCAGTTTCCTTCTGCACAAAGTGAGGGAAATGATCACATACGAAGGCTCTGGGGTCAAGGAGGCCACACCTGTGATGTGCCTGGCACGGGGTCGGCTCATTGAATTCATGGGGCAGGGAGCATCGGGCAGAAGCATGCAGTGAGGGTGGCCAGGGCCAAGAGTCTTCTACAGCAGACTCAGTTCATGGCTTAAACATGTGTACATGCATGCACACGTACAAACACAGACACACACATGCAAACACACACACAAACACACACATAGGCAAACACATACGCATTCCTTACTATTCATGTGAGATTGGTCCCGGGACCCTTCTCAAATCCCCAAATCCTCAAATGCTCAGGTTGTTAAATAAAATTACGTGGTATTTGCATGTAGCCTGTGCACATCCTCCCATTTGCTTAAAATCATCTCTTGGTGATTTGTAATGCCTAACACAATGCAAATGCTGGGTAAATGGATGCTATGCTGTATTCTTTTATTTGTATAAATAAAATACTGTATTTTTTTTTTGAGACGGAGTCTCGCTCTGTCACCCAGGCTGGAGTGCAGTGGCCGGATCTCAGCTCACTGCAAGCTCCGCCTCCCGGGTTCACGCCATTCTCCCGCCTCAGCCTCCCAAGTAGCTGGGACTACAGGCGCCCGCCACCACGCCCAGCTAGTTTTTTTTGTATTTTTAGTAGAGACGGGGTTTCACCATGTTAGCCAGGATAGTCTCGATCTCCTGACCTCGTGATCCACCCGCCTCGGCCTCCCAAAGTGCTGGGATTACAGGCTTGAGCCACCGCGCCCGGCTTTTTTTTCTTTTTTTTTTTTTTTTTTGAGACGGGAGTCTCACGCTGTTGCCCAGGCTGGAGTGCAGTGGCGCGATCTCGGCTCACTGCAAGCTCCGCCTCCTGGGTTCACGCCATTTACCTGCCTCAGCCTCCTGACGTACAAACTGGGACTACAAGCGCCCGCCACCGCGCCCGGCTAATTTTTTGTATTTTTCTAGTAGAGACGGGGTTTCACTGTGGTCTCGATCTCCTGACCTTGTGATCCGCCCGCCTCGGCCTCCCAAAGTGCTGGGATTACAGGCTTGAGCCACCGCGCCCGGCCTAATACTGTATTATTTTTATATTATTTTATTTGTATTAACTTTTATTGTTGTTTGCTATTTTTATTGTTTTGTAAGAATATTTTCAATCTGAGGTTGGTTGACTCTGCAGATGTGGAACCCATGGATACAAAGGGCGATGATATATACCTACATATACATGTGCACACATATGCACACACATGCACACACACACATGCATGCATACACATGCAGGCACACACATGCACTACACACATATGCACGCATACCCCCACACAGAAAACGTGTCTGTCTGAGACTGTGGAGGTACAGACACCCCCTCACATCCTGGCCCACTCCCACATACTAGCATACATGTGTCCACACCCACACACTGACACGTGTTCACACATGCAATCACTCCCCAGGCCCACAGCTCACTCACACACATCCAGCACACCCCCCACACCGGCACACACACCTGCACACCCATACTCACCCACAAACGTGCAGACACACCTGCCCACACGTACTTGCACACAATCACCCCACCACCACCAAGCAAGTTCACATTCACCGCCCCCCATGCCCACACGCACTCACATACATTCACATGCACTCCGGCAGCAAAGCACCTAGCATCTGACAGGCCAGCTGGGACACCCCCTCAGCAGGGTCGGGGGCCCTTCTGTCTTGTCTACCCCTGGCCCACCCTGGCCCGCAGAGGCGCTCCTGCCCTTGCTGAATGAATGTGGAATGCCGGGAGAACCCGTGTCTGCTCAGGCAGGTCCAGCTGGTGCGTGCTGCTCTCTGCTCTGATTCTGCCCAGCCTTCCCCTGCAGTACCCCACTGTGCACTGTGCACACACTCTTGCCCCTGCGTGTCCCCTTCTCCCTGGCTCTGGGCTCTCCAGGAGCTGCCTGGGGCATTTTCCAGCCACAGGTGACTCTGGTAGAGATTGCTGTTGCTGCTTCTCGATCCAGCCTCAGCCTCCTCTGGACACAATGAGCTCTCTACCCCAAGACATGCACTGAGCTGAGCCCTCCATCATCTTCACAAAACACAATGATGCCAAGAAGGGGTGCTCACAGAAGCTCCTTTTCACAATGTAGAAGCCAGAGCCCAGAGAGGTTGGGTAACTTGCCCAGAGTCACAGAGCCAGGAGGGTGGAGGGCAGGACGTGACCCTGGCTGTCTGACTCCAGAGCCCGTGCTCCCCACCACAGCTCTCCCCTTTCCAGGCCTCACTGCCAGGGGAACGCCTCTCAGGCCCAGATGCATCCCAGTGTTCTCAGCTCAAACCTTCTGGGAGCCCGTCCTTGGCTGGACAGTGCCAGTCCTCATTATGGCCCCCAAAACTTGGCCCTCCTGTTCCTGGCAGCTTCACCCTAAGCTGTCTCTTCCCCATGTCCCCAACTGTGCCAGGTTCAGCCCCCTACTCCAGCTTTCCTGTATTCTTCCAGCTCTGTTAGCCCCAGCCCACCTCCTCCATGAAGTCTTCCCCGATCACCAGGCTTGAGGTTCTCCTGAGATGTTGGGTCTTGGGGTGAACCCTGTCATTTGCGATGTGCATGAAGAGAATGAAGTTCTGACGTCTCAGACCTGTGGCTGCCCCTTTGGAGCCTGGGGCAGGGTTCAAAAGACCTGAGATCCAATCCTGAGTCAGTCATTTGTAGATCTGATCCTGTAGGATTTTCAGCAATTCCCCTCTGCCTTCTGGGAAATTGGAACTCTGGTGCTTGTTTACCCACTTATCCATGCCACTTGGCACTCAAGTCCTTACAGCTCCCAGTCACCCACAGCCTGGGGGCTTTGCACCTGCTGTTCTCTCTCTGGGACGTGCCCTTTCCACACACCTTCCCTGAGCTCCACCTCTGTTCCTTCCAAACTCAGTGGAGGCCCCCCTGCCCCAAGTTAGTGTTGATCTTCATCTGTTGAGTCATCCTGTATCCCCCCAAGACTGTGGCTCCTGGAGGTCCAGGATTCATTACTGAGTCCCTTGCCCGGCTGTGAGCTTGACAGCGGGCTTGTGAATTGAACGAAAGCCAATCAAGCATTTGCAAAAGTCAGGTGAACTCTCAGCCAGATGCCTGGAGAGGTGAGTGTTGCATCCTCCCTTCCCCACCTCCGTCCCCTCCCAGCAGCGATGATCACAGCATTCATCTGTCCAGCCCCACAGCATAGGGGGCCGCCTTGCCCTGGGTTATTTCCCAGCCTTCCTCAGGCTTCCCTGAACCACCCGGCCCTGATGGCAGGGGTCAGAGAGGGCAGCCTGCAGGATGCCAACAGCCCCTGCCCAACCCCCTAGACAGGTTGCTAAGTAGCCTTGCAGATCCACTTCTCCCCATGCCAAGTCCTTGGGTGGTTGCCATGACAACAGACGGCACTCTCTAATTGGCAGAAGGCCTCTCGAGTATGTGTAAAGGGTTTTTCCTCTTTGCTTTCTTCCCTGCCACACTCCACCCAGCACAATACACACTAATATGGCCACCTACGACAGTATCATTACCATATAACCCAGTCAATGATAACACAGAATGGAAGCATGCTGCTTTTATACTCTGCACTACTGACATGTTGAAATAAAGGTTACAAAATAATATGTTCAGGGTGACTCCATGTTATAAAAATTATACACACACAGAAGCGAGACCTGAAGGGTGCCTCAGAAGCATCGGCAGGGCCACTGTGGCTGGCAGGATGTAAACGCTTTCATTTCCTCTGGTGTGCTGAGTACTGTTGTTTTTTTTTTTTCATTTTTTAAAATAAATGCAGATTGCCTTTGGAATAAAGAAAAGAGCAGTGAAATAGGTGATGTCCAAAAGCCACGTGGTTTATGGAGGGTCTACCGTGTGTGCACGTTTTATCCTGGAAACTAAGATGAACGAGGCCCAGCCCCTGCCCACCAAGCCCTCACGGTCCGTGGAGGAGATGCAGTCACTTGGTGGATTCTGGTCCATTCCTGTGTACGTGAATGGCAGGGGGAGCTGGTCTCTTCCTGACGGTGAAGGAAGGGGATGCTGCATTTCACAACCACCCACAGCAGGCAGGTCCGGGCAACTGCAACCTGCAAAGCACCACGATGGGGGCATGGAACGGCCCCTTTCTGAGACGGTGGGAGTGCTCAGCACAAAGCAGGGGGGCAGGCACACAGTAGGTTGATGACAGACACCAGCAGAGGTGAGATGAAAAGCAGAGCAGGCCAGGTGCGGTGGCTCACACCCGTACTCTCAGCACTTTGGGAGGCCAAGGCAGGTGGGTCACCTGAGGCCAGGAGTTTGAGACCAGCCCGGCCAACATGGTGAGACCCCTCTACTAAAAATACAAAAGTTAGCCAGGCATGGTGGCATGTGCCTGTAATCCCAGTGACTTGGGAGCCTGAGGCAGGCGAATTGCTTGAACCTGGGAGGTGGAGGTTGCAGTGAGCCAAGATTGTGCCACTGCACTCCAGCCTGGGCAACAGAGGAGACTCCGTCAAAAAAAAAAAAAAAAAAAAAAAAAAAAAAAAAAAAAAAAAAGAAAAAAAGAAAAGCGGGACACAACCCTGGGATAAGGAGGGCTTGCCCACCAAATCACATCATCTCGGTGAAGAGCCAGACTGTGTGCACTGCCCACTCGTGTGGCACCAACCCCAAGGTGGGAGAGAGAGAAGGGCTGCCCTGGCTTCTGGCCTGTGTGACCCCTGGGAGGGCTGGGATGCAGCCAGGCTGGGTGCTGACCATGGTACTTGGAGCACGCGCCAGAATTAGGAGCATGTGTCCTTGGATTATGGCTCCACCACTTAGAGGCTGCAAAGTCAGCGCATATCTCAGAGTGGCATCAGCAACGTGGCATCAGCAACGTGGGCACACTGATGGCAGGTCCCTGGACAGCTCTGAGGCCAAGAGGAGGCAGCATGGCACTCCACACATTCTCTCTTGTGTCAAACTAAGGGCCGGGAGACTGGATTAATTTATTCGAGGCCTTCTGTTTAAAACTGGAATTGTGAGCACACCTACTTGGCCAAGCGGGAAGTCTCTCAAAGCGGAGACACAGTGCACCAGGCTGCAGTCAACCTGTGTTAAGTGCACGCCCCGCTGGTGCAGAAATTCTTCACCCACCAACATCCTGCCCCGTCCCTTGGCAGGCGTCCCACCTGAAACCCGCACTTGGGTCTGCCCCGATCTCTCCTGTGGACAGGAACCCCTTCCCCTACCCAGAACCGGGATGCCATCTGGCCTGGCTGGGTCCCCAGAGCTCCACAGGGAGCTTGTGTTCGCCCATGTGCTGCCTGATGCAAGAAGAAAAGGAGCCACCACGGCTGTTCACAACACTGAACAGTGGGTTCTCCTGGAAAAACCCAAGTCTCAGAGTCATGGAGACCTGTGGGCTCCAAGCCCAGCTCTGCCTTGAAAAAGTGCTGCATGGCCTTGAAAGTGGGACCATGACAACAGAGGCTGCTGTCACTGCTTACTGAGTGCACACACAGTCACCACCACCCCACGCCCCTTGCAAATGCCAGTTTGTTTAAAAAAAAAAAATGAGCTCATATTTAATGAGCAGTTATTATGTGCCATACAGGTTCCAACAACAACAACAACAACAGCAGCAACAACAGCAACAGCAACAGCAACAGCAACAGCTACCATGAATGAGCGCTTAGTAGGCACCAAGCCAGATGCCGAGTACTTTGCACATGTTGGGGCTCAGAAAACACTACCCCAAAGTACAGAGCCCCAGCTTACTGAGGACTTTGACCTAAGGGAGAGTGGAAGGCCTTGGAAGCAGGGTCTCTCTGACCGCCTCCTGCCCTCCTGTCTCTCACCCTCTTCCTTCCTGCCCCCCACTGAAGTGAGCCATAGAAACCAGAGTTCCTCTTCCCCAAGGCGGGTCATAGAAACTAGAAGCACCTCCCCAAAGCCAGCCATGAAGCCTAGAAACATGAGTCTAACCTTTCCCTCATTCTGTGCACGACCTGGCCATGGAGACGTTCTCTGACCTAGCTTGCCTGAGGGTGGGTCCTAAGACCCCCCGCCCTATACCTGGAGGAAAAGGGCTCCCCAGAGAGGAGAAGCATCTGAGCGGACGGCCCTGCTGTTTCCCCACTCGGTCTATTCCCACCAGATCACACACTTTTTGTCCAGTCACGTTTCTACATGGCCATCCAGTTATCATCCAATATAAGCATAAAAATAGGCCGGGCGCGGTGGCTCACGCCTGTAACCCCAGCACTGTGGGAGACCGAAGCGAGTGGATCACCTGAGGTCAGGAGTTTGAGACCAGCCTAACCAACATGGAGAAACCCCATCTCTAGTAAAAATACAAAATTAGCTGGGTGTGGTGGCGCATGCCTATAATCCTAGCTACTTGAGAGGCTGAGGCAGGAGAACTGCCTAAACCCAGGGAGTGGAGGTTGCAGTGAGCTGAGATCGAGCCATGGCACTCCAGCCTAGGCAAGAGTGAAACTCCATCTCAAAAAAAAAAAAAAAAAAAAAAAAAGAGAGGGTTGGCCAGGCATGGTGACTCACACCTGTAATCCCAGCACTTTGGGAGGCTGAGACAGGTGGATTGCTTGAGGCCAGGAGTTCAATACCAGCCTGGGCAACATAAAAGTATCTCATCTCAACAAAAAATGCAAAAACTAGCCAGGTGTGATGGTGCGTGCCTGTAGTCCCAGCTACTCAGAAGGCTGAGGTGGGAGGATCGCCTGAGCCCGGGAGGTTGAGGCTGCCGTGAGCCACGATCTCACCATTGCACTCCGGCCTGGGCGAGAGAGCGAGACCTTGTCTCTAAACCAAAATTAAAAAGGACAGTCCTCCCTGGGTCTTTGCACCTTCGTTTCTGAAGGCTCTTGTGTCACCTAAAACTTTGATTAAATACATTTTCTCTTGTGAACTTGTCTTTTGTTATAGGAGCGTTAGCTGCGACCCTTTCAACGGTTGAGGAAACAGACCACACTTTTGTGGCCCTACACAAACATGATCTCATTCACATGATAACTGTCATAACCATTATTCATGAGGATGCTGATGGTATTATGGGCTGACCTGTGTCTCCCCGAATTCCCATGTCGGTAAAATCCTAACCCACAGGATCTCAGAAGGTGACTGCATTTGGAGGCAGGGCCTTAAGAGAGGTCATCAAGTTAAAATGAGGCCGTTAGGGTGGGTCCAATCCAATCTGCCTGGTGTGCTCATGGGAAGAAATCAGGACCCGGATGCACACAGACGACCCGTGAGGACGCAAGGAGAGGACGGACACCTGCGGGCCAGGGATGGGGAGACCAACCCTGCCGACTCCTTGATCCTGGGTTTCCAGGCTCTGGAACTTTGAGACAATTTATTTCCGTTGTTCAAGCCCCTGGGAGGTCGACACAGATGATGGTAATGGTAACGGCAGTGAGCATCTCCCACAGCCTTCTTCTGGGCAGGCGCTGTGCTCACTGTCACCCAGGCAGTGCCTCAGTGAGCCCTGGACCGAAGGTACCCGGGGGTCTCCACGGCTTACTGAGGCACTCCCAGAGGCACCAGGCGGGTGGCACCTCGTCCAGGGCGCGCAGCCAACCTGGTGCCTTCATGCACCCGCCTAAGCTTTGGAGTGCACGTCCCAAGGGCCACAGTGCCACTCACCCTCCAGGCCAGCAGTGCATCACGGTAACTGAGGACTCGTGTGCTCCTCACGGGCACTCTCAGGATTAAGGTCAGGAAGGACCCTGTGACCCTCTGTCCAACCACTACAAGCGAGGAGGGCAGAAAAGAAGCACAGCAGAGAGCGGATCCAATACATTGTCTCAAAGTTCCAGAGCCTGGAAACCCAGCGGATCCAGCCTCCGCTGAGGCAGAGAGAACCCAGGTCCTGGCCTGGTGGGGACGGGGAGGGGAGAAGGGGCTTGTCCCACGTCACCAGCCATTCCAGTGCTGGGTTCTGGTGCAGGGGCAGCCTACGCAGCAGTCCTGGGTGGCCCCTGGTTACCACCGCATCAGCCATCCCTCACCTGGTGCTGGGGGTCCTCGCCTAGATAAGTAATTTTGGTATTTACACAGCAATATTAGCAAATAATAGTAACAATAATCTCCCATCTCGAATCCCACCACCCAGAGGAAATTTCTGGTAATGACTTGTTAAAATGTTTTCAATCATTTTTATATTTGTGTGTGTTTATGGAAGCATGTGAGGCGTGCACACGCACACACACACACACACACACACACACACACACACACACACACAGAGTCTCTCTCTCTTTAACGAAAACGGGATCACATAATTTACATCACCCTTAGTGTGCTTCTTTTAGGGAGGCGTCGGGAGCACGTGCGTGCTGGTCTACACAGATCTGGGCCGTGGTTTGCAAAACCTGCAGGGTCCGCCTGGGTGCCTGGCAAGCCCTGACTGTCAGCCGTTGATGTGACGTGTTTGCGCCACTATAAACAGCAGCTGTGTACATACCACCGTGTGGCTCTTGTCACCAGATAGTTGGGGAGAGGTTCCCAGGGGAATTGCCAGGTCAAACAAACATTCTGTGTTTCAGGTTTTCAGTCAAACTCATAAAGCCTGTACCGACCTCCACCCCGAAGCAGGGACAAGAGCAATGGCCGTACCTTGGGCCCCAGATGACAGCTCTCAGGGAACTCTCTTAGGGGCAGGCTCAGCCATGGCCACCGGGCCCCCCTTCTCTTTCCACCCTCCCACTGCCATCCCCATAAAAAAGGCCCCGACTTACATAAATCACACGGCTCGGAGACCCTGAGGTGCTGGAAGCAGGGACAGAAATGATGCTCTCTGAGGAAGTTCTGGTTTCCTGAGAAAGGAGAGAGGAAGAGATTGAAGCCAGGTACCAACATTCGGGGCCTCCAGAGGTGACTGTCGGGAGTTCCACTCCAGCAGCCACGCCAGTGCACTGGGGTGTTTCTTTAAAGTTGGGGCTGGGTCGGGCGCGGTGGCTCACGCCTGCAATCCCAGCACTTCGGGAGGCGGAGGTGGGCGGATCACGAGGTCAGGAGTTCGAGATCAGCCTGACCAACATGGTGAAACCCCGTCATTACTAAAAATACAAAAATTAGCTGGGTGTGGTAGCGCACATTCTGTAATCCCAGCTACTCAGGAGGCTGAGGCAGGAGAATCGCTTGAACCCGGGAGGCGGAGCTCAGTGAGCCGAGATCGTGCCACTGTACTCCAGTCTGGGTGACAGAGAGAGACTCCATCTCAATAAATAAACAGATAAATAAATAAATAAATAAATAAATAAAGTTGGGGCTGAAGGAATTCTTAGAATAAACCCACAAGCTTGGCTGAATGACTGAAAAGCTAGCATCAGACAGATGCGGCGGGCCACATGGGAGCAGAGTGACACACAAGCCGTTCCACAAACTCCAGTTATACTCAGGGACGCCATTTTCCACCGGGATTATGGGGACTCGCTACAGCTGAGTCCACTGGCCCAGGTTCTTGGGAACATGGGACCATTTTGGTCACCCTCAAGACCCTCTCTAGCTTGGCCCCCAGCTCTGTTCTCCATGCCCTCTGACCCTCCCATGGTCCCCCAAGGCTGTCTTAGCTCAAGGAGCACCTGCTCCCACCTGACACACAACTTAGAAACGGCCCTTCGGAGGCCCCTGGCAGCCACTCTCTCCACCGCACCTCTGGGCTTGTCCTGGCCTTTTTGCTGCCGTCACCCCGGGACCTGTGTCCTCCTTGCATGCTTGCTGCTGTCTGGTCCACTCCTCCCTCCCAGACTACACCTGCTGTGTCCCCTGGGCTGATGGTTTTCATGACTGTCCTGCCTCTTCCCCCACCTCAGCCCCTTCCAGCCCTGTGGACACGCTCCTTCTGTGGTCCCCACACCCCTGGCTGCACCTGCTGTCCCTCCCGACCTGCAGGGAAGGGGTCTCTCCTGGTTCAGGCCTCACTCCTGGGCCACCTGCCTGGCCTTCCCCACGCCTCCTATTCACCCTGTCCAAAAGGAGCCCATCTCCACAGAGGCCTCCCCAGCCCTCAGCAGCCAAGAGCTCGACCCTCACTCTCCCCACGGCCCCCACGTCCTCTGCTGCGTCGATGGTTTCCCACCCCGACCACAGCCCCCACTGCAGCTCCCTCCTCTCTCATTTTCTGAGCAGACCCTTTTCTTGCCACCCCCAACAATTCTGTCCCGCCCATCTCAGGGGTCCATCCATGCAGCCCGGGAGGCATCACAGTGGACGGGCTGATCTGTGACAACATTCGTAGGTTGAATCCTAACCCCCCAGGACCTCAGAATGTGGCTGTATTTGGAGACAGCGTTTTTAAAAGGCCACTAGGATGGGCCCTAATCCGTTATGCCTGGGGTTTCTACGAGCAGAGATCAGGACACAGACACACAGAGGGAGGCCACGTGGAGGCGCAGGCAGCATCTACGAGCCAACGAGGGAGAAACCACCCCAGCTAACGCTGTGATCCCGGCCTTTTGGGCTCCAGAGCTGTGGGAAGGTGGGTTTCTGCTGTGCAAGCCGCCCAGGCCAGGTGCGTTTATCGGGGAAGCCCCAGCTGCCTGACTCAGGCTGGGCACGGTGCGGCGGCTGGCGTGGGTGACAACCAGTGCCTCCTACACTCAGCGCACACCAACGAGGATGGGCAACACCAGCGCGGGACGTGGGGCCACGTGCAGCAGCGGGAGGACAGCCCTGTGAGGCATGCGGGTGGTGCCCGGGCAACCCTGAGTGCAAACTTGATTCTGCATCTAGAAAGGAAGGAGAGGAGGGAGTGGGCATGACACTCCACCGCCTGTCTGCCACCTCTGCACTTGCCCCGCTCAACTGGCCCAGTTCCTCTCTATGCCCCGTGTCTCCTCATATCCTAAGCTTGGCAGCTGCCGCCGCCTCTGCCGCCTCCTCCTCTAGGAGGCCTGCCTAGCTTCCTTGGGCCTCCCTCAGGCCTGGGGCTACATGCCAGGTGGGCATCAACTCTGGGGTCTGCCTGCCCCCTGGGACCACAGATTTCTGCAGGCTGGCAAGGGTTGGGTCCTCAGTCATGCCCAGGATGGCCCAACACCACCTGCTGTTTGCAAAGTGGACAGCTAGTTCTGAGGTCCACTGTTCCTGGGCCAGGTGGAATGTTTTACAGGCCAAGATGACAGTTGCATACATTTTATATGAATACATCGAAACACCCTTTGAGTCTCAGCGTCCTTCTCCATCCCCCGGCACCGCCTCCCTGAGGGGTTTTCCGTTTCTGAGGATTAGATCAGGGATGAGGCACGTGAGGTGCTTAGCACTGAAAAATTCTCCCCACTATTATTTCAGCTCAAGGTGGGCGCAGGAGATGACCTTGACAGAGAACCGTCTTCTCTGCAAAGCAGACGAACATTGGGTGTTTTAGAAGAAAGATTCCCTTAAGCTGAGCACACCAACAGCAGCGCAAGAAAGTCTCGCAGGCTCCGGAGGAATGTTTCACAGCCTCCAACTGTGCCTTGGTACAAATGGGAGGGAGGGAGTGTTGGCCGGTTTCAGCACCGGGCCAGGGGTGGGGATTGCTCTCTGCATGTTTGAGGGAATTGGGCGGGGCAGCCAGGTCACTGTCTTCATTCCCCTCCCTGGGCTCAGTCTCCAGCTCTGTGATGGGTGGGGAGGAGTCAGAAGGGAGCTGAGTAGGCCTGATTTTCCCCAGTGGGAGGAGGCTGGAGCTTTTTCTGACTTTCTCCCTACCCGACTCCACTCGCACAAAGGTGCTTGGCAATGGAACTTAACATCCGTATGTTCTCCCAGGCCCCAGTACAAGCGCCTTGTTCAGACCCACAGAGATGGAAGGGCTGGGAGCTCACCTGGCTCCAATCCCCACCAGCTTTGCCTGGCCCCAGGGAGGCAGCTGTCCTTCTATAGCCACTGGGGAGGCCTGTCATTAGGGTCACATGGTCTGACCCCTCTCATCTCCATGTGAAAGCCGAGGGGCTGAGGCTCAGAGAGGGCTAGTGACTTGCACCAGGTCACACAGCTGGGAGGAGGCAGAGCAGAACTCCAATGCCAAGCCTTGCTCTACTGCTCTTGGCCACCGCTGAGAATTGCCAGGACCGTCTCGCTCCCATTCAGCTGGAACGGCCCTATGTTTGGTCTCAAGAAGCCTGTTTCCTTCTTCCTCAACGGCCCCCACAGTCTCCAGCTTCCTCCTGGGCTCCCACCCACGGTAGCCATCATGGAGGCCTCTGTGCACGGGTGAGGCCTCACTCTTAACTTTTCCAAAGGATACCCACCTTGGAAACCCACAGCCTAAGGGACCAGCCTGGCCAGTCCAGGCTTCCTCCACTGAAGTCACCCAGCCCCTGGCCAGAGCAGGGACCCCTCTGAGCTGAGCTGTCCCTGTGGCCACCTTCATTGTTCTTGGGGGTTACCTTGGGCTACTCACAGGCACAGGGCCACCCCCTTCCCACCCCAGGGTCCTGAAACCCACGTTCAGTCCCCTGAAGATCACTGGCTTCTCAGACACACCACCCAGAGCCAGAACCAGACTGGGCCATCAGCCACAGCTCCAGGAAGCCACCTGTGACCACCACCAGCTGGGCCTGGGCCCCTCTCGGTCACAGCACCTCTGAGCATCCTGCACATCATGCCTGTCCATCCACATCTGTCTCCCCTACCAGACGGGGGCTCCTTGGGGGCAGGGACCCCTCAGGTCTTATTCACCTCTCTGTTCACAGTGCCCAATCCCAGAGCGCACATGGTAGGTGCTTCGTGGCTTGTGTGTCAAATGACCATATGATCAAACGCCCGAGGCAGGCGGCACTGGGGACAGGGCAGCTAGGACCACATCCTTCTCACCTCCGCTGAGCACCCTGGCCAGATGCCAGGGATGTCTGACTTGCCGTCTGTAAACCAAAAATTAAATGCTAGGGCTCCCCGGCCATCTCAATGGACTCTATCCAGTTGGCCAGGGCACCCCAAAGTTAACCTAGAAGACTAGATCTGGCCATGATGGGAAGCAGGGTTCAGACAGGCCTCACTATGCCTGCCTCCCTTTGGAATTCAGGAAAAGCCCACCAGCATTTAACATCAACACAGACCTTAAGTCTGATGAGAAACATTTACAGTCTATTCTCTCTGAAGCCTGCTACCTGGAGGCTTCATCTGCGTGACGAAACCTTAGACGCCACAAAGAGACATTCCTTTCTATAGATATTAGCTCTTTCAACCAACTGCCAATCAGAACATTTTATGTTTATTTTTTGAGACAGGGTCTCACTCTGTTGCCCAGACTGGAGTGCAATGCCACAATCTCGACTCACTGCAACCTCCGCCTCCCGTCTCAAGCGATTCTTGTGCCTCAGCCACCTGAATAGATGAGATTACAAGCATGTGCCACCATGCCTGGCTAAGTTTTATATTTTTGGTAGAGAGCAGGTTTCACCATGTTGGCCAGGCTGGTCTCGAACTCCTGACCTCAAATGATCCACCCACCTCAGCCTCTACTGTGAGCCACCGCGCACAGTTAATCAGAATGTTTTAAAATCTACCTATAACCTGGAAGCCCCTGCTTTGAGTTGTCCCACTTTCTGGACCAAACCGATGTCAATCTTACATGTATTCTGACTGATGTCTCATGTCTTCCTGACATGTATAAAATCAAGCTGCATCCCAAACACCTTGGGGGCCTATTCTCAGGGTCACACGAGGGCTGTCATGGGACATGGTCACTCATATTTGACTCAGAATGAATCTCTTCCAGTACTTTACAGTTTCCCTCTTTCCGTGGACAGGTCCTTGTCCTCGGAGAGCTCCCATCCCCATGGTGCGGAAGGGGCAGCCATGCGATCAGGGCCACCTTCTAGGCTGTGGAGAACAGTGAGTACTCCCTCCTCCCTACTGCAATCTTGCCTGGGGCAAGGGGCTCAGAGGTCAGTCTCTTGCTGAAAAGCAACCCTGAGGCAGGGACAGACTGGCTCCTGTGAGGGTCCCGGAGCCCTGCAGGCGCCAGCACAGAGGGGTTAGGACCCGGAGTCACTTCTCCTCTTGGACTAGCAGGTAGCATGGAGAAGCCACTTCCGGCTGGGTGTCGAGTTTCCAAGAGCAAGTGAGGTCGACGCCCCCAGGAGTGGTCCAGGCCCGCCTGCCTTCTGTATACTCTCTCCTTAACTGGTTTGCGCCTGACGGAACAACACAGAGCAGGATGGCTCTCCCTCCCACCCCCAGGCCAGGAAGCGCCAGGCCCTCCAGGGACAATCAGCTCCAAGGGGACCTCAGATGTGTACGGTACGAGAACCATTAGGCCGGGAGCCATGCCAGTCCCTGGACTCGGTGCTAAGAGGCCAACCGTTCTCAGGCTGCGCCGCCCCCATGTGTTGGCAGAGGCCAACTAGCCCTCTGTTAAAAATAACTGCTTCAAAAGCAACTGCAAACAGAGCCCAGGAAACAAGGACGTCTGAACAGGCCCCGAGCACAAGGACGCCTTCCTCGTCTGCTGGCAGCATCGGTGGTTAAGTGACCCCCGCCCATTAGACCAGTGACCCGGAGATCAGCACGGGCTGGCATCAGTGTGGGGGGTGGAACTGCTGCTGCCGCCTGGCCAGAGTCAGGCCTCCTGCAGGTCCCACGGCCAGTTCCACAGCAGGGGCCAGACCCAGGAGCTGGAGCCAGCCGCCCCCCACCCCGCCCTTGAGGGGACCTGGCTGTGGTCGTGGAGTTCCCTTTTCCAGCCCTGGTCAGTCTCAGTGTGGTAGGAGTTACTAAAAAATTATTTTAAGGGCTGGGCATGGTGGCTCACGCCTGTAATCCCAGCACTTTGGGAGGCCGAGGCAGGTGGATCACGAGGTCAAGAGATCGAGACCATCCTGGCCAACATAATGAAACCCCTGGCCAACATAATGAAACCCCGTCTAATAAAAAACATAAAAATTAGCTGGGTGTGGTGGCACACGGCTGTAGTTCCAGCTACTTGGGAGGCTGAGGCTGAAGAATCACTTGAACCCGGGAGGCAGAGGTTGCAGTAAGCTGAGATTGCGCCACTGCACTCCAGCTTGGTGACAGAGCAAGACTCCGTCTCAAAAAAAAAAAAAAAAAAAAGAAATTATTTTAGGCAGATAGAAAGGAAAAGGGGTCCTTGGGCAGTTTTCGTTTTCAAAGCAGTTCCTAGAGCCAGGCTGGCATCCTTTGATATGCAAAGGCAGGCCACTAGAAACCGGGTCCACCCAAACATGGCGATTCCTGCGGCCTTCTTGCCCTTGCCCCACATGTTCCTGGCAGCGGGGCCGCACTCACATATCCCCATGTATGTAGAACATCATGGCGCCCTGCATTTGCATATTAAAAGGCTAGGGTGGGAGGGCCAGCTTTTCCATGGGCTACGTGAATGACATGCCTGGTCAAACCAACCCCTGAGACCTGTTGAACCTCTATATATACCTGGCTGGTGTCCACCCCACTTGGGGTTCCTTCCCTTGGCTTTGGGGCCCCCCTCCCTCTTTCTCTGTACTAGGGAACTTCTTCCCTCTTTTCTTGCCTATTAAACTCTCCACTCCTTAAAACTACTCCACGTGTGTCTGCGTTGTTTTTTCTAATTCAACTTGAGACGAAGACCCTGGTATTCCTCCACTCATTGGAGCCGCATCATCAGGAGGCAGGGTGGTGTCCCCATGCACACATGCAAGCCACAGTGTGGTCTGGTGGCCTCGGCATGAGAGGCTCCCTCGCTCAGGTCCCTTCCACAGGCCTTCCGTGGGCACGGAAGGATCTCACAAATGGTGTCGGCCCTGTGGTCACATCAGAGTCACACACCATGGCTTGCTGAGGGAAGGGCTGCTGCCTTGCTCATCTCTGAGACCCAGGGCAGCCTTGGGGTAGCTTGTAGAATGAATCACGGACTGTAGCCACCATTTGAGAGGACGACAAAATTCACAATGTGCCAGCTAGCTGCTGCCATCCTGGCCAAGCTCACAGCGGGATTTCATCGCATGACTCTTCTGCCACCGTGGAAGGCAAAAAAGGGTAGATTTCCCCTGGGGCCCCTCCCCTGCCCAAAGCAGAGCCGCTAGGAGAGCATCAGGGACACAGGTGGGAAGCCAGGGCCCCTGCTTGCCCCTTTGCGGGCCTCCAGCCCTGCCTGTTCCGCTGGCCAGCAGGGCAACTGCCCTTCCAGGAGGAGTCCGGATGCCGGGCATCCTGCAGCTTCACTCAGACAGGCCTCCATGCGAACGCTGTCCTGAACCCCATCAGACACTCTGAATGCCCCACTCTGTTCCCTGCAGGCACAGCTGCTCAAACAAGAGCCCACACCTGCCGCTATAGGACATCAGAGTCACTCAGGACCCCCAAGGTAGCCTGCGTGGTGGACTGGATGAGGCCTCCAGGACACCCCACATTCGGGAGGAAATGGGAGGCCAGGGGTTGCTGAGATCCACAGCAGGAGCAGGATCAGGACGTGGCCTGACGTGTGGGCCTTAGGGGTGTCCTCAGGTCCTGGACCACCAGTCAGATGGGGCCATAGACCACCCTCGGGTCCCAGACCACCAGCCAGATGGGGCCTGCCCCAAATCACTAAGCTAAAGGGAAAAGTCCAGCTGGGAACTGCTTGGGGCCAACCTGCCTCCCATTCTATTCAAAGTCACTCCTCTGCTCACTGAGATAAATGCAGATCTGATTCCTCCTTTCAGAACTCCGAAGAATGCAATCACTTTATCTACCTAGGACCTGGAAGCCCCTCCATGCTTTGAGTCATCCTGCCTTTGCTTTGAGCTGTCCCGCCTTTCCAGACTGAACCAATGTTCATCTTACATATGTTGATTGACGTCTCATGTCTCCCTAAAACGTATAAAACCAAGCTGTGCTCTGACCACCTTGGACACATGTCGTCAGGACCTCCTGAGGCTGTGTCATGGGCACACATCCTCAACCTTGGCAAAATAAACTTTCTAAATTAACTGAGACCTGTCTCAGATTTTCGGGGTTCACAGACGTGAGGGTGGTCTTGGGGACTGTTTGGGGCCCCCAACACTGTCGTTGTCCGCCAATTTTCACGGCCATTGGAGTTCATCAAGTGAGTGAAAAGGTCAGCAGGACAGTCCACAAAGGCTCTTAGATGCCTCTTTGCTGTGTGCACTCCAAAATTTGTGTGTTGGAAACTTGGTGTCCCTTGCGACGGTGTTGGAGGTGAGGCCTTTGGGAAGTGACTGTTCATGAGGGCTCTGCCTTCCTGAATGGATTGATGCCGTTACTGTGGGAGTGGGTTAGTTATCTCGGGAGTTTGACCCCCTTTTTCCTCTTTGTTCACGAGCTCTCGCCCTGTCTCCCCCTCCTGCCATGGGACGGCTCTCACCAGATGCCGCACCACGCTCCTGGATTTCCCCTCCTCCAGAACCATGAGCCGAATCAACTTATTTTTAAATAGATTACCTAGCCTGTGGTATTCTGTGATATCAACAGAAAACAAAGATGCCCTTGTTCCCCCTGTATTATTGCTCACCTGTCTACCTGTTTACCCTCCCCACCTCCTAAGCCTCACTGCCCCCATCCTGCAGCCTGTGGGACTGGACAACGAGCCTGTAGAACCTGGTCAGTGTCCTCTTAACTGTACAGAGATTGTGCAGGAGCAGTGAAGAGTACATCAGAGACACCAGTAAATGCCACCAACCTTGTTTCTGTCTTCAGTTCTGGCTGCTTGTCGACATGCCGGATGCCAGATGGAGGAACCTGTTGACAAATTCCCAAGAGGGAAATGATTAGAGTTATTTTCCACGTTGCAGGGGCCTGTGTGGAAACACAGAAGAGGGAGCAGGACATGTACAGACGTGCACTCGGACTCCACCCTTCAAGCGTCCCTGAGCATCCTCTCTGTGCTGGAGTTAGTGCCGGGCAGTGGGTACCTAGATCCCAGTCCCCGCCCCCAGGGGCTGCTGTGCACAACTGCTCCCACAGGAGGAGGTGTAGGGTCTTGAGGAACCTGGGGGGCAGGTGGAAGATTCTTCTCTGAGGAGGGGGTGTTTGAAGGGGTTTCAAGTCCCTGGCTAGGATGTAGGATTGACTGCCTGCATGTTGAGGGCAATGGCTGGGCCCACCTGCAGAGACAGCTGGGGCTGCAACCTGGGTGGGAGCCAGCCTTGGGGAGGAGGACTTGGGGGGCAGGGCTCTAAGCTGAGAGGTGGGAAGAGCGAACCTCAGCTGGGAAGTGGGCCTGCTCCTTAGGGTATGGGGTGAAGAACAGGTGTGTTCGGTGGGAGCTGGGCACAATGCTCAAACACTGGCCCCGCCCTGTCACTAATTTACTCAATCTCTGTGGCTTCTTGTGCCTCAGTTTCTCTAGCTGTCAGCTCTGCCCAGCCACCCATGTCAACAGCCACTACCATCAACATAACAAGGTCACCCAGCACCAAGCGCCCCCAACATCCCTGGCACTCTGGTGTCTTCTAATTCAACCTCAAACTGCCTCAAGTCTTCGGTTTTCTTTTTTATTTTATATTTTCCACCTACGAATGAGCTAATACGAATTCTACCTTGTCAGGTCACTGGATGAATTTAATAAAATTAAGCAGAGGTAATAAAGCATCAGAAAAGTGCTTTGTGAGTTGTTGTATATAAATGCTAGTTGCATTAGTGCAACCCTTCTTGTGCATGGGGGACTCAGTGAATGTCAGCTCTCTCTGCCCACCTGAACCTGGGACACTTGCACCTTGAGCCATCCTTACAGAACCTGGGGAGACGGGCTTGCACCTCCACACCCAGCCTCCCTGAGCCTCAGACGGGCTGGCACCGCTCACACACCCAGCCTACCCGCCGCCCCCCGAGCTGGCACCGCGCTCGCACACCCAGCCTGACCCGCCGCCCCCCGAGACGGGCTGGCACCGCGCTCACACACCCAGCCTGACCCGCCGCCCCCCGAGACGGGCTGGCACCGCGCTCACACACCCAGCCTGACCCGCCGCCCCCCGAGACGGGCTGGCACCGCGCTCACACACCCAGCCTGACCCGCCGCCCCCCACCGCGAGACGGGCTGGCACCCGCCGCCCCCTGAGATGGGCTGGCACACACCCCAGCCTGACCCGCTGCCCCCCGAGACGGGCTGGCACCGCGCTCACACACCCAGCCTGACCCGCCGCCCCCTGAGATGGGCTGGTACCGCGCTCACACACCCAGCCTGACCCGCCGCCCCCCGAGACGGGCTGGCACCGCGCTCACACACCCAGCCTGAACTGCCGCCCCCTGCGATGGGCTGGCACCCCAGCCTGAACTGCCGCCCCCTGCGATGGGCTGGCACCGCGCTCGCACACCCAGCCTGACCCGCCGCCCCCCGAGACGGGCTGGCACCGCGCTCACACACCCAGCCTGAACTGCCGCCCCCTGAGACGGGCTGGCACCACGCTCACACACCCAGCCTGAACTGCCGCCCCCTGCGATGGGCTGACACTATGCTCTCACACCCTCTGCTAGTTGCGTGGCTGCATCTCCATCTCTCACCTGCCACTCCCACGAAGGTGAAGGCTGCAGCCAACTTGCGTATCCCACAAACAAGACATACAGGCTAGCACATGGTAGGGGCTGAAAAGTGTGTGTGCAATGAAGGAACTTATCCCATCTCCTGCCTGCAAAGCCCTCGGGGTCACGTAGATTTCATGGCGGCTCCTTTCTGAGGACAGAGCAGCAACTCGGAGCTCTGAGAGATGGTGACTGGGTTCCATGCGTGAGTGCATAGAAAACATTTCTTGTTTATAAATTTAAAAAAATATATATGGCCATAAACGTAATAGGGCCGGGCGAGGTGGCTCATGCCTATAATCCCAGCACTTTGGAAGGCCGAGGTGGGTGGATCACCTGAGGCCAGGAGTTCAAGACCAGCCTGACCAACATGGCGAAACCCCGTGTCTATTAAAAATACAAAAATTAGACAGGCGTTGTGGTGGGCGCCTGTAATCCCAGCTATTTGGGAGGCTGAGGCAGGAGAATTGCTTGAACCCAGGAGGCAGAGGTTGCAGTGAGCCAAGATTGTACCACTGCACTCCAGCCCGGGCAACAAAGAGAGACTCTGACTCAAAAAAAAAAGTAATAGATGTCTCTTATTAAAAGTCATAGAAATCATTAAAAAAGTGTAAATGAAATCAAAATAATTTCTAATCTATCACTCGCTTTTTGTTGGCTGCCTTCTAGTATAGGTGTACCTACAAATGGAAGGGGTTCAGTGTACTTACACAATCTTTCTTTTTTGTTTTTTTTGAGACAGGGTCTCACTCTGTCACCCAGCCTGCATGCAGTGGTGCAAACACAGCTCACTGCAGCCCCCACCTCCTGGGCTCAAGCAATCCTCCTGCCTCAGCCTCCCAAGTGACTGGGACTAAAGGCGCATAGCACCACACGCAGCTAATTTTTCATTTTTTGTAGAGATGGGGTCTCACTATGTTGACCAGGCTGGTCTCGAACTCCTGGGCTCAAGCAATCTGCCTGCCTCGGCCTCCCAAAGTGCTGAGATTACAGGTGTGAGCCACTACACCCAGCCCACAGACACAATTTCATATCCTACATATTTGCTTAAAAATGTCTTGAACATTTCCTCAGTTAATTAAATATCAAAACATGCAACTTTAAGGGCTACACAAAATGGATAGATAAGAATTTTATCTCTCTACTCCTCTCCTGATCTTTCTTTCTTTCTTTTTTTTAAGACAGACTCTCTCTGTTGCCCAGGTTGGAGTGCAGTTACGTGATCCCAGCTCACTACAACCTTTGCCTCCCAGGTTCAAGAGACTCTCGTGCCTCAGCCTTCTGAGTAGCTGGGATTATAGGCATGTACCACCGCATCCAGTCTTTTTTTGTTTTGTTTTGTTTTTTGAGATGGAGTCTCGCTCTGTCACCCAGGCTGGAGTGGAGTGGTGGGATCTCGGTTTACTGCAAGCTCCGCCTCCCAGGTTCATGCCATTCTTCTGCCTCAGCCTTCTGAGTAGCTGGGACTACAGGCGCCCACCACCACGCCTGGCTAATTTTTTGTATTTTTAGTAGAGACAGGGTTTCACCGTGTTAGCCGGGATGGTCTTGATCTCCTGACCTCATGATCTCCCTCCTTGGCCTCCCAAAGTGTTGGGATTACAGGCGTGAGCCACTGCACCCGGCCCACACTATTTTAGTAGATACGGGATTTCACCATGTCCTGAACTTCTGACCTCAGGTGACCCATCCACCTCAGCCTCCCAAAGTGCTGGAATTACAGGCATGAGCCACTGCACCTGGCCTCCTCTCCTGATCTTTCTAACATTTTATTTGTTTCTAACTAACATTGCAAGGGCTCCATTGCACACAACTGGCACATACTTCCTGTAAATGGAGTATTGGCTCAAAGAGAGGGGTCACGTTTAGGGCTCTTGAGATTTTTCTGGCAATTTCCCAATTTTCACCCCTACTAGCTGCGTAAGAAGCCTGTGTCCTTGACTTCTAACCAACATGGGGCTCACACTTCCTTTTTATCTTTTTATCCCAGCAGGAAAAAGGAGTATCTCATTATTTTAATACGGGCATCTCAACAATTAGCGGGATCTAACGCCCCACCCCATGTTTACGGGAAAGTCCACGGCAGGAGTGGTGGTGGACTGTGGGGGTTGGCCTAGCCTCATCGCCCCGGAGACTGTGGGGGTTGCTGGGGCCCATGCTTTTCAGAGCTTTTATTGCAGCAGGATTTGCCAGCCAAATAACATCTGCACAGAGCCGCGACATCCCTGGAGGCCACACAGAGGGTCTCAGGATGACCAGGCAGGGTGGGGGCCCCAAGGAGGCCTGTGCCAGGGAGCAGAGCCTCAAAGCCACACAGCTGGTCAGACCTGTCATCATTCAGACTGAGAAATCCAAGTTAGGAGAGGGGGTGGGCCTGGGTTTGACACCCCACAGAACCTCACAGCAGAAGTGGGGGCCGGCCTCAGGCCCGTCCTGAAGGGCGCCTTTGTTCCTGAGATGAGGTTACCCTTGATGTCAACTTGTGTCCCTGAGCTGCCCTCCCAAGGCCATTGTGCTCAGCGTCCACCGGGCCCCACTGTCTAAGGATGCTCTTTACTGTGGGGCCAAGCCCCATGCAGAGCAAGGCCCCTGGCCAGACAGCCTGGCACTGCTGGGACGGTCCCAAAGGACCCTTTGACGGGTTCTCGAGCAGACTCAAGGAACAGGCGACACTGGGGACGAGGCTGTCCTGTCTGACATCACCCTGCTGGGTTCTGCCTGAGAAAGGGAGGTCTGTGTGACCCACGGCCCTGTGACGATGGCTACATGAGGTCATTCAACAGCCTGCAGGCACCTGCCCGGCAGATGCTCTGACAGCCGCTCTCCCCCACCCGGCCTGGCCCAGCTGGCTTCTGGGAGCACTAAAGACGGAGAATCTTCAAAAGGGAGCTGTGGCTAAAGAGATGAAGCCTCAAGACCAGACCCGTCCTCGCCAGGGCCCCTCTGCCCCATCCCATCCATCATCAGGCTTGGGGGCCGCACTCCAACACACAGCCCTGTCCCACCAGTGCTCCCCGGACCAGGCCCTTGGGTCAGACTCCTCTGAACCCTCTTCTCAATTAGGCCTCGACTTTTACCCAGGTCTCCACCATCACCCTCCCAACCCATCCAGTCTTAGGCCTGCCTGGCCCCGTTTCTGCGAGAATCCTGCAAAATTAGTTTGGCAGGAATCCCCGGGCCTAGAAACCTAATCTCCCGCCACTTCTGATTGAGTTCCTCTCCTTTCTTTGATGTCTCAGTCCTTAGCCCGTCTTTGGCAAGCATCTCGTGGGGTCAGTTCAGCAAGAAGCCCAGGACTTCGAGCGACTTTCCACCCGCCACCCCATCGCTTCTCATTGGCTGCGATCCCCACTGTCTGCCGTATTCAGAATCTCATCCCCTCTCTCGTCCCTTGCGATGGTCCTGACTCCTGTTGGGAAGAGTCTTCCTTACCGGTTTTAATGAGTGCCAGAATAATTTTCTTTAGCAGGGAGGGCTCAGGGAATGCATAAGCAATACATAGAGGGGTGGTCGGAGTGATAAGATGAAGCATAACTCTAGGGGCCTCTCTGCAAGGAGAGTGATGGGGCTCAGAACATGCCACCCCAAACAGGACTAGCAGGCCAGAATGTGCCACCCCTAACATGCCCCTTTGGCATAAGGGTTATTTTGAGTTGATTACTGAGGGAAACGGTAGACTCAGAAAAGCATTGAAAACCAAGTAGAAGTGACCATTTTATAAGGGGAATTGAGATCTCCAAAAGAAACCTCCAACTCTAAGGGTGTCTCCTTTCTGCACCAGGAAGATGAGGGTGACCCGAAGTCCCTGGGTCTCTTCTCAGTGGAGAAGGCACACAGCATACCTCCCCCTTGCCTAAGGTGCCCCCCTGTCCCCTCCCACCCCCCCACTCAACATAACTGTGCCTCCCCACACCCTTCCTTCTTCGTTGTAGGGAATGCTGTTGTTTCAGACTGAGGTCAAAACTGCCTCTGACGGCTGGGTGTGGTGGATTACACCTGTAATTTCAGCACTTTGGGAGGCCAAGGTGGGCAGATCGCCTGAGGTCAGGAGTTCAAGACTAGCCTGACCAACATGGTGAAACCCCATCTCTACTAAAAATACACACAAAAAAATTAGCTGGGTGTGGTGATATATGTCTGTAGTCCCAGCTACTTGGAAGGCTGAGGCAGGAGAATTGCTTGAACCCAGGAGGCGGAGGTTGCAGTGAGCCAAGATCTTGCCACTGCACTCCAGTCTGGGCAACAGAGCAAGACTCCGATTCAAAAAAAAAAAAGGAAAAGAAAAGAAAACCCCAAAAACAGAAGCAAAAAACCCCAAACTGCCTCTTGGAGATCTGCCCCTGCGTGTCCTCATTTCTCTGGGCTACCTTTGCACATACACAAGGTGCATGTGTTAATAAGCTTCTGTTCTTCTGTTCATCCTTATCTTATTAATCTGTCTTTTGTTACAGGATCTGTCCCAACTAAGAACTATAAAAGGTAGAAAATTATGTTTCTTCCCCTTCTAGGAGTCATTGTCTCCCTCCTCCCCTCTCACTGGATACCTACATTGTGAAGGAATAAAGAGTGGCTGAATGCTACCATCAGAAGGTTAATTTAATTGTGAAAATGAGAAGCAATGAGCTAAAAAAGGTTAATCTGGGAGGAGGAGAGACGACCAGTCCTCGAGTCTCGCTCTTTCATCAGGTCTGGCAGCCCACAGGACACCCCGCCTTTGTGATGACAGTGATTTTTAATGGTGAGTGGGCTTGGGGCATTTCCCATGGGGCCCGTTAGAAGTCTGCTACGTTTTCCTCCAAACCCTCCTTTCACCAACGCTCTGTGGGGCTGGCTCTTCCCTTGCTCCTGGAAGAAAGCCTCGGCTGCTGCCAGTGCCCTCAGTACCTCGTTACCCACCTCCTTTGTGGACAGAGGGGTTGCAGCAGGCTGGGTGGCTGGGGCAGGAAACACCTAAAACTCCTAACTCAGACTCCCTGAGCTGGCGTGGCTGTCCAGAAGGGGCCTGAAGTGGCAATGGATGTGAACAGGCTGTATTTGTTTAAGCTTTGCTACTTGCAGCCAAATAGCTAGCACTTCTGCATGCTGGTCTTTGGCTCGGCCCTTTTCCTTTCTTGCTGGTCTCGGGCTCGCTGAGGTCACTGGACAGACAAGGCAGGCTGAGGAGGCTGGCCTGGCACGTGCCCCCACCCTGCCCTGCCGGCTCCCCGCTGTGGCTGGGCTGTTCGTGACCTAGCGAGCTGACGCTGTAACCAAGCCATTCACACCCAGCATGTGTAGTTCCTTGCTCTAGGGGACCAAACAACACATTTTAATTTGTACCTTGTAGATACATCTCTTCGCCTTCTGCAAACATCTGGCCGCACCTGACACATAGCGCGCAGGAAGGGTGGTAGTGCTTCTCCCCGGCCTGTAAAAAAAGCACAAAACAGAGTGTTTCTACTAAAGCCAGAAAGGTCAGCTGGGTCACAGTGCCCGGCACGGATACAGCACGCTCTGCGCACAGGTACTCAGGGGATACTGGAAGGGCCAGCCCCCACCATTGGTACCCAAGACCCCTGAGCAGAGCCCAGACCCAGGGGGTGCCCCAGGCTGTCCAAGGCGCCCTGTGGGGAGGCAGGGGGGGACCTGGCTGCACTTGCCCAGGCTGCAGGAGCCCAGTGTGCAGCTCCCTGCTGGGGTAGTCCAGGAGGGGTCTGCCTCCTCCACCAGGCGGTCTCCACAGAGGGGCCTTGATATCTCCAGAGGGAGCCGGAGGGGCAGGAGGAGGAGGAAGAAAAGGGGAGAGGGAGGGGAGGGAAAGATAACACGATTTCCCCAGGTGCAGAAATTAGGGGAGTGGGGTGAAAAAGGATGAATACTTTCCTTTTCATATCTCTGTATTGCTCTGTATGTTCAACGAGCATTTTGTTTTTATCATTCTTGAAATTTATTAAATTAGATTACAAATGCTAATACTGAAATAACCCAAACAAATTACATTGCCTGGTTTGGCTTATTTTTGCCTGGAGGAAAAAAAAAAAACCCACCCCGAAATGCTGCCTTCACCCCCACATTCCAGCGCATACTTCCTACCCTGAGGGCATGGTGGGTGCAGCCTGTTGCTAAATGTGGAGGCTAAATCCCCGTGGCTCACTCTTTCCTAAAACGGGAATGGGAAGAAGTTTCCTAATCCCTACCTACATTTGAATTTGTAATAACCAGTTTCCTGAATCAGTAAGTAAAGGGCTGAAATGTCGTTTTGAGCATCCAGTTTTCCCTGTCCCGTGCCTCCCCTAGGATAAAAACAGCCCCTGAGGTGGCCCCTGTGTATTGGGAGGAAGAACCCCAGAGCAGGTTTTCTCCTGCGCAGAGCCTGGTGTGGCCTCCTCTGCCAAACTCCCGGCCAGGTGATGAGGCCATGAGTCTTCCAGCAAAGGGGCCCTTCCCGCAGGTGAGGAGGTTGACTTCAGTCCTGTCTGCCCTCCAGGGCCCAGGCCTCGGCACCAGCTGCCCCCTCCACTGGAGCAGCCCTCCCACTCTCCCACCCCTGCCACCCTGACTGCTCTCTCATCCCAAACGCCACCTCCTCTCGGCAGCTTTCCCTGAACGCTTCTGTAATTTGGGTGTTCACAGCCCCCTTTCCACACTGTTTGGGGATTACCTTCGTGTATTCTTCCCCACTAGATGACCAGCCTCTCAAACGCAGGGCCTGGCACCTGGGCCACGTCAGGGAGCACCAGGTGCAGGGATCTCTCTGGACAGAAGGTCACGCCACAGCATCTGGCCCCAGAATGTGGGTGAAATGATCATTTCGCTGATCACAATTATTCAAATGTCCAGTGGTCTGAGTAGCACTCTTTTTATTTTTTTTTGGAGACAGAGTCTCACTCTGTCGCCCAGGCTGGAGTGCAGTGGCACGATCTCAGATCACTGCAAGCTCCACCTCCCAGGTTCACGCCATTCTCCTGCCTCAGCCTCCTGAGTAGCTGGGACTACAGGCGCCCGCCACAGCGCCCGGCTAGTTTTTTGTAGTTTTATAGAGATGGGGTTTCACTGTGTTAGCCAGGATAGCCTCGATCTCCTGATCCATCCTCCTCAGCCTCCCAAACTGCTAGGATTACAGGCGTGAGCCACCGCACCCGGCCTGGTCTGAGTAGCACTCTTAAGTGTAAATCAGAGACTGAGACAACTTTGTAGTTTTAAAAATAAAAGTCACCAGGTATCAACGTCACAGTTGTCAGCTGCCGGCTCACTGCATTCATAATGAGTATTCCTGAGTTTATGGCCTGTGACCTGTCCTCACGCCTGCTTAATCCAGGTGCCCCAACTTCACACTGACTTCCTCTAACAGCAGGAGTTCTATGATAGCCACAGGGGATGGAAAGCAACCCTGCAGGGCAAACAAACCCTGCTGTCTCCGTGGCATGTCTACACGGCACGGCCACATGTGAATCTAGAGAGAACACTGCTGGGACAGTTTCCTTTCCTTCCCTTCCTTCCCTTCCTTCCCTTCCTTCCCTTCCTTCCCTTCCTTCCCTTCCTTCCCTCCCTTCCCTCCCTTCCCTTCCTTCCTCCCTCCCTTCCCTCCTTCCCTCCCTTCCCTCCCTCCTCTCCTTCCCTCCCTCCCTCTTCCCTCCCTTCCCTTCCCTCTTCCCTCCCTTCTCCCTTCCCTTCCTTCCTTTCTTCTCTCTCCTCTCCTCTCCTCTTCTCTCTCCTCTCCTCCTCTCCTCTTCTCTTCCTCTCTTCTCCTCTCCTTCCTCTCCTCTCCTCTTCTTTCTCCTCTCCTCTTCTCCTCTCTCTCTCTCCTCTCCTTCCCTCTCCTCTCCTCTCCTCTCCTCTCCTCTCTTTCTTTTTCTTTCTTTTTCTTTCTTTCTTTCTTTCACAGTCTCCCTCTGTCGCCAGGCTGGAGTGCAGAGGCATGATCTCGGCTCACTGCAACCTCTGCCTTCCGGGTTCAAGTGATTCTCCTGCCTCAGCCTCCTGAGTAGCTGGGACTACACGCACATACCACCATGACCAGCTAATTTTTGTATTTTTAGTAGAGACAGGGTTTCACCATGTTGGCAAGGATGGTCTCGATCTCTTGACCTTGTGATCTGCCCGCCTTGGCCTCCCAAAGTGCTGGATTACAGGTGTGAGCCACCGCGTCCAGTCTGCTGGGACAGTTTCTAAGACAATGGGCTTGAGCCCTCCACAGCAGCAGTGGCTATGGTCTCCACAGCTCGTGCCAAGAAGCTCGTTACACACATTAACTTGTCGAGTCCTTGTGGCAGTGCTATGGGTATATTATTACTCTCACTGACCACAAGAGGCACAGAGAGGTGGAAGAGTGTGAGCAAGTTCACACAGCAGCAGGTGGTAGAGCTGCAGTTATAGCCCAGGAGGCTGGCTCCCAAGTGCAGAGCTTAAGCCCATGCCCAGGCCTGGCAGGTGATCAACCCCCAGCCTGGTACGGATCTCAGGTCTGGTGCATGGACCCCCTCCTCACATGCTTGCTGCTACAGCTCAAATGTTTGTCCCTGTTAGATACAGTTAGGTTCCCTCTTCAAACAGCTTAGCCAGTTTCCCTGTTCTCTGTACTGTAATTCCAAATACCCCCTTGCCTTTGCTGTGCCCCAACTCATCTGAATATGCCTGGGCACGCCTGAACTTGCTACAAACCCCAGTCCACATTCCTTTCCTTATTAGGGAATAGGTTACTTTCCTAGTCCCTCTGTAATTGACCCCCTTTCTCTCGCTTCTCACCTCCCTTACGTGCCTACCTTATCTAAGAAAGTTTAAATGTTTAGCCAGTCGGGACTAGTTCAGACTGTGTGGTCTGACCCTAGAAAATAGGGGAAAGACACAGAAGCAGAAGCTGCATTAGAGATAATAAAAACCCTGATTTCCTTTGTTCTGTGTGCTCTCGCCATTGCTGTATACATGAGACGCACCCTTCTGCAGAAGTAAATTTGCCTTGCTGAGAAACCCTTTGTCCTTTGTCTCAGTGCTAATTCTTCTTTGTGGCACCAAGCATTTGTTCCCAACATCCCCTTCAAAACTCAAGTTGAAATCTAATCACCAGTGTGGCAGTATTGAGAGGGGGCAGACTGTGAAGGTGTTGCTGTCAGGATGGACTGATCCATTCATGGATTAATGGGCCATCATGGGAGCGGGATGGGTGGCTCTGAAGACAGGAGGAAAGCTCTGAGCCAGCCAGCACACTCAGCCCGTCACCATGGGACTCTGCAGAAAGTTCCCACCATCCACAGGATGTGCCTCTCCACCCCGGATTTGCAGCCTCCATCACTGTAGGAAATCCATCCTTTTCTTTACAAATTCCCCAGGAGTTTCAGGTATTCTGTTACCCATCACAGGAGTGGACTAACACACCTGTACCCTCGTGCCCTGAATGAACAACACAGAGGATGCTGGTGAACTGATCCAAGCCAAGAAGTTGGACACAAGAGAATAGGCCCCAGGTTGAGGAAGTTCAAAACCAGGCAAAGTGATCTACATGGCTAGAGTAGTCCCCGTAGCCCTCGGGGACTCACGGGGGAGTCTGGGGCACTGGGTCTGTTCTCCTTCTTGACTTGGCACCAGTTCCATGGGTGTGTCCAGTTTGTTAAAATGTATCAAGATGCATAGGTATAATTCATGCACCCCTCTGTGTGTATTACATGCCAACAAAGCAAAGACCTAAATACAAGAGCTAACACTGAAAAATGATTAGAAGAAAACATGCTGTTAAGAGGACTGGTGCAGTGGCTCACACCAGTAATCCAAGTGCTTTCAGAGGCCAAGGCAAGAGGATCACTTGAGGCCAGGAGTTCAAGACCCGCCTGGGCAACACAGTGAGACACATTCTTCACACACAAAAAAAGAAAAATTAGCCAGGCATGGTGGCTTGTGCCTGTAGTCCCAGCTACTCAGGAGGCTGAGGTGGGAGGATACTTTGAGCCCAGGAGTTGTAAGTTACGGTGAGCTCTAATCATGCCACTGCACTCCAGCCTACATGACAGAGTGAAACCCAGACTCTTAAAGAAATGTTTTAAAAAGGTGGCAAAGGACTTGAATAGACACTTCTTCAGTGAAAATACACAAATAGACAACTGGTACATGAAAAGATGCTCAACATCATTGTCATTAAGAAAATGCAAATCAAAGCCATAGGAGACACCACTTCATACCCACAAGGGGAGTTACAATAATAACAACACAGAAAGGAAAAGACAAGGTGTTGGTGAGGATGTCAAGACACAGGAACCCTGGCCGGGCGTGGTGGCTCAAGCCTGTAATCCCAGCACTTTGGGAGGCCGAGATGGGCGGATCACGAGGTCAGGAGATCGAGACCATCCTGGCTAACATGGTGAAACCCCATCTCTACTAAAAAATACAAAAAACTAGCCGGGTGAGGTGGCGGGTGCCTGTAGTCCCAGCTACTCGGGAGGCTGAGGCAGGAGAATGGCGTAAACTCGGGAGGCAGAGCTTGCAGTGAGCTGCGATCCGGCCACTGCAGTCCAGCCTGGGAGACAGAGCAAGACTCCGTCTCAAAAAAAAAAAAAAAAAAAAAAAAAAAAAGACACAGGAACCCTCGAGCACTGCTGATGGAAACACAAACTGGTGCAGCTACTGTGGGAAACAGTGTGTTGGTTTTTCAAGAAGTTAAACACAGAATTGCCAGGAGCCAGGAATTTCACTCTTTGGCATTTAAGGAAAACGAAGAGAAAAGAACAGGAGAAATGAAAACGTGGCTGGGCATGGTGGCTCAAGCCTGTAATCCCAGCACTTTGGGAGGCCAAGGCAGGCAGATCACCTGAGGTCAGGAGTTTTAGACCAGCCTGACCAACATGGCAAAACCCCATCTCTACTAAAAATACAAAAATTAGCCAGGCTTGGTGGTGGGTGCGTGTAATCCCAGCTACTCGGGAGGCTGAGACAGGAGAATCACTTGACCTCCGGAGGCAGAAGTTGCAGTGAGCTGAGATCGCATCACTGCACTGCAGCCTAAGCAACAGAGCAAGACTCCGGAAAGAAGGAAAGAAAGAAATGAAAGAAAGGAAAGGAAAGGAAAGGAAAGGAAAGGAAAGGAAAGGAAAGGAAAGGAAAGGAAAGGAAGAAAGAAGGGAAGGAGAGAGGCAGGGAGGGAGGGAGGGAAAGAAGGAAAGAAGGAAGGAAGGAAGGAAGGAAGGAAGGAAGGAAGGAAGGAAGGAAGGAAGGAAGGTTCCACACAAAAACCTGTACATGATGTTCACAGCAGCATTCTATATAACTGCCAAAGGGTAGGAACAGCCGTCTTCCATCATAGATGAAGAAATTGTGGCGTATCCACGCCAGGGAGTATTATTTAGCCATGGACAGGAATGGAAGCACTGATCCTGCTACAACATGAACTCTGAAAACGTGTGCAGTGAAAGACACCAGACGCAAAGCCATGGGGTAGAGGATTCCTTCACTATGGAACATCCAGAGCAGGCAAATCCACGGAGACAGAAAGCAGGTGGCTGCCAGGGGCTGGGGGAGGAGGCAATGGGGAGTAACTGCCTAGTGGGGGTGAGGTTTCCTCTCGGGGTGACGAAAAAGTTTTGGAACTAGAGAGAACTGGAAATTGCGTGATACTATGAACGCACCAAATGCCACTGAACATTTTAAATGGCTAATTGTATGTTACATGAATGTCACCTCAATTTGTTAAAGAAGAGTTGATCCCCAAACGGCCAACTTTTAAATGACCAACCACATGCCAAGCATCGTGTCAGGTGCTCTGCCTGCCTCAAGTTCATCCTCACGGCAGCCCTTTGGGGTGAGCACTATTGTCACTCCTTGTTTTCCAGAGGAGGAGGTCGAGCCTCAGGGAGGCGACGAGGCCTACCCAAGGCCATGTCATTGAGAGAATGAGGAGCCAGGATCCAAAGCAGGCGGGCTGGATGCTGTCTCCTGGGAAGACTCCATGAGCCCTGGGGACAATCGGGGACATTTGTGGCTGAGCCCCTGCAGGTCAGGGGCCTCAGAACATGGAATTAACTGCATCCTTAGCTCACCGGCTCCCTGTCAATAGCGCTCCCCCCACAACCAACGCACAGACGCAGGAAAAGGAAGGGTGGCAGAGCTCCTACCGCACTGGAGGTAGAGACAGAAACCTTCCACGCTGTACGTGCCACGGCCCGGCCCATGGCACAGAGGAGCAGCCTGGGGTCCAAGAAGCCACGCAGCAGAGTTAGAACCAAGTCTGAGCCAGTGCCAGCTCTGCACCCTTTCCAGTGATGGCACAGCTGTGTGGCCAGGGGCAGCCAGCACCCTCACTTACAGTTTGGGCCACTCACAAAGCGTGAGAGTCAACAGCCAAACTGTTACATTTTAAGGATGCTCCATGCTCTGGAAGAATCCACCTGTGGTGAAGAGGCAGGGCTGGAGTGCCTGCGTCCTCAGGCCCTGGGGGACACCATGGGGCTGTCAAGTGGACAGAGTAAATGTACCTGCAGGTGCTCAGGCCTGTCCCAGGCTCGTGGCCAAAGCCATGGAGGTGACAGATTCCAGCCTGAGAGTCTCCGTTTCTGGCTTTGTGACTCAGGCTCCATGTCACCTGCTGGGGTTCAGCGTCCCCGTGTGTAAGACGGAGAGGCCTGTCCCTCCCTCTCAGGCTGGGGTAGTATAACCGGGCTCTGTGATTCCAGAGGACATTTAGCTGGAAGGTACCAGCATGGCACAGGTCACCCCATCCCTGCCCCATACTTCCTGCTGAGAACCAGTGGGTCACAGGTGGCCATCGAGGGGCTGATGGAATAAAAAATTAGGGGCCAGGCGTGGTGGCTCAAGCCTGTAATCCCAGCACTTTGGGAGGCCGAGATGGGCGGATCACGAGGTCAGGAGATCGAGACCATCCTGGCTAACACGGTGAAACCCCGTCTCTACTAAAAAATACAAAAAACTAGCCAGGCGAGGTGGCGGGCGCCTGTAGTCCCAGTTACTTGGGAGGCTGAGGCAGGAGAATGGCGTAAATCTGGGAGGCGGAGCTTGCAGTGAGCTGAGATCCAACCACTGCACTCCAGCCTGGGCGACAGAGCGAGACTCCGTCTCAAAAAAAAAAAATTAGAAGTGTCCTCATTCCCCGTGTCACCTCCTGTTGTCACTCCTTTTCTCTCATAGTGACTGGGATGTCCCAGTCATTGGCACACTGGCCACATCCTCCCAATTGCCACCCAAGGAGTGCCTGAAACCTCGGCCACTGGTGGTTCCAGTGAGTGCACAGCTCCCCAGGCAGGTGGGAGTCCCAGCATCGCCCGTGTGGGGCTCAAGATGGCTCAGCTTTCAAAATAGACGAGCAGCTGAAAGACTGCAGCGCATGGTTTTAGGAAGACCATCTTGTGCCTTCCGAGGGGCGGCTGTCATCTTTAATACGGCAGAACGGGGTGCCAGGGACGCAGACCCACAGCCTGTGATGGCTCAGGGTGACCACAGGTCCTCAGCCAGTGCCGGGTCAGAGGGCAGAGGCTTTAGGGACACCCCCACTGTGATGCGCAGAGCAGGGCCAGCAGGACAGAAGTGGGGCAAAGCTGCCCCGGCTCCAGAAACCCCTCCTGTCCTGGCAGAGGAGAGCTGGTGGCCCCCGTTTCTGGGCTTCTGGACAATGGGTCGGCCCTCTCTGCCATGAGCCGGTCACACCTGAGGCAGGCGGCCCCTTTCCTCCCTGAATCCAACCACGGAATCCGGGTGCAAAGGCCTCCTCTGCCCACTGGACAGCGGCCACGCTTCCCCTCCCTCCTTCCCGCTCCAGGCTTCCGCTCAGCCGAGGGCTGGGGCTGGGCCTGCGGGCCGCGCCTCTCTGGGGCAGGCAGCTCCCAGCAGCTGCTCCTCACACAGTCACCGGCCCAGTTCAGAGCTCTAGTTTCCTTTCTGAACTTCCAGAACTGAGTCCAGATCTTTTTTTTTTTTGAGACGGAGTCTGGCTCTGCCGCCCAGGCTGGAGTGCAGTGGCCGGATCTCAGCTCACTGCAAGCTCCGCCTCCCGGGTTCACGCCATTCTCCTGCCTCAGCCTCCGGAGTAGCTGGGACCACAGGCGCCCGCCACCTCGCCCGGCTAGTTTTTTGTATTTTTTAGTAGAGACGGGGTTTCACCGTGTTTGCCAGGATGGTCTCGATCTCCTGACCTTGTGATCCGCCCGTCTCAGCCTCCCAAAGTGCTGGGATAACAGGCTTGAGCCACCGCGCCCGGCTGAGTCCAGATCTTAAAAGCCCTAATCACCGTGATGCACAGACAAAATGATATTTATAAAGAAACAAATGAAAGCTACGAGCAGGGGATCCCCCTGGGGGAGTTTGGCGGCCAGGACAGAGTCCCCAGAATCCCCAGGGGCCACTGCATCCCAGAAAGAAGGGCTCCACTCTGAGCAATGCCCAGCAAGGCCCCTCGAGCTCTGGGGCCCTCCTCAGACCTTCCCCGCGCCTTGGAACACAGCTCCTCTTGGGCCCAGGCCTGTCCAGTGCACTCACTCCTGGCCCTGCTCCCTCTTCCTTTCTACCCAGCTCCCTTTAGGGCGTGAGCCTCAGGAGAGCTTGGCCTACTGGCCTCATTCTCTGCTGTACCCTGGTGTCCCCTCCAGCAGTGGCACTGGCAGAGGAGCTGTCCAGTGGGGACGTTCTGAACAAGGGAACGCGGTGCCCAGGAGGGCAGCCTGAGCGGCCCGAGAGGACCAGAGAATACTAAGTTTGGGAAAGCCTCTGGCAGAATCCAGCCTGCGGATGTTCACACGCACTCAGCGTGTCCAGGCTCGGAGGGTCCTGCTACAAAGACAGTGATGAGCACATTGTCCAGGGATCAGTGGATGCAAGGGAGGACATGACAGGCCGGCATGGAAGGGTAGGACCAGGGGCTCTGATGTGCTGCTGGCATGAGGCAAGGCAGGAACACGGTGATCTGGCAAAGGGTGTGTGCGCATGTGCGTGTCTGTGTGTCTCCATGTTTTGCCTGTGTGTCTGTGTGGATGTCTTTCTGTGTGTGCTGTCTTGGTTGTCTGTGTGCATACCTGAGTGTCTCTGTGTGTGTTTGTGTGTTGTCTGTGTGTTGCTCTGTGCAGTCTCTGTGTCCATGTGTCCACATGTTGTCTGTGTATGTGTTGTTGTGTCCATGAATGTTGTCTGTGTCTCTCCGTGTGCTTGTGTGTCTCTACGTGTTGTCTATGTGTACGTGTCTGTGGGATCCGTGTGTGTTTTCTGTGTGTCTGTGTTGGTGTCTGTGTCCCTGTGTTTATGTTGGCTGTATCATGTGTTTCTGTGTGTTTATTTCCATCTGAGTTGTTTGTGTGCCTAAGTGTGCTGTCTGCATGTCTTGTACGTGTATGTGATCTGTGTGTCCTTTTGTGTGTTGTCTGTGTGCTTTGTGTGTGTATATATCTGTGTATCTGAGTGTGTCTGTGTCATCTGTGTCTTTCTGTATGCTTGTGTGTCTGCATGTGTCTATGTATGTGTATAATCTGTGTCTGTGTGTGTATGTCTGTGTGTCCTGTGTGTGGCCTATGTGTATGTGAGTCTGTGCCTGTGTGTGTCTGTCTCGTGTGTGTGACTGTGTGTGCCTGTGTTTCTTCCTGTGTCTGTGTGTCCATGTGTGTTTTCCGTGGGTGGTGCCTGTGTGTGTATATCTCTGTGTGTCTGTGGATGTGTGTATCTGCACGTGTGCAAAAACTAAAAGGACGACTTCTAGATGCCAGCAGTAGTTAGCTGCGGGGGTGGCACTATGAATATTTGGGCTTATTTTATGATAAACAGGTATTCCTTCTGAGCGAGAGAAGTTGGGGACTTGAGAAGTCGTGATCACCTCTGCCCTTCAGAAATGCTGTATATTTATTTGGAAACACGGTTTGTTTTCTCCCAATGACGAGTCATCGCCACTTCCTGCCCCAAGACAGACAAGATGAAGCAAAGAACAAATGTCCTGCAGTTGCAAGAATGATGTTCAACTGGTCCCTGACCCAGGGCAGAGACAGCCTGGGCACCCCCTTTCCTGCCAGCCTCCCCTGGGGCAGGGATCTGTCACCTGCGTCTCCGTGAACCCAGCACCTAGCCCAGGGTGGAACACATGGTGAGGCCAGGAAGGGTCTAGAAGGGAGTGGTTGACTGGGGAAGGAAAGAGGAGGGGCAGAGGGAGGGAAGGAGGAGGGAGGAGTAAAGGGAGGAGGAATTGATTCGCAGTCCCAGGGGGACGCTGGGCTTCTCGTTGCCGTGGAGACGGCCCCGGCACAGGCTGCACGAGGCACATGGGGCCCAGACCTCGGCCCTGGCAGGGTTAACAGGAGGGTGGGGCTGGAAAGAGGCGCCCCCACTCCCGCCCACCTCTGCAGGGAGGTGTTGACAGGGCGAGGGAGGGATGGAGTCCCTGGAAGGCTGGGCTCCGAACACTGAAGCCAGTGGCTTCCCCTCATCCACACCTCCTCCCTTTATGCAGTGCGGGTCTAGAGGCTGGTCACACCGCTGTCCCCGTGGATTTGCCTGCCGAGTCCCAGCTCCCTCTGTGGGGGCGGTGCCATCCGTCCCCAGGAGCCGGCTCTGCCGCAGTTGCTGCCAGGCGCCACCCACCTCTGCTGCCACAGCCCAGCGCCTCCCCCATCCCTAGCCAGCCATCCCGGCCCAGGAGTGGGGCACAGATATCAGCCCCTTCCATGCTCCCACAGGACCCCAGCAAGGAGCCAGCTCATCAGGACAGACACGCAGAGATGGGTGGGATGCAGGCCAACACACACGAGGGTGCTGCACGTTTAGGAGAAACTGAGGGAGCGACGGGGAAGGAAAATCCCACTGTCACCACCAAATGCACATTTCGCGGGCAGGCGGGCACTACGGGCGCCAGCACTTAGGATGGCACCATGCCCGCCACACGCAGACACAGCACAGGCGAGGGCTCGGCTGGTGGTGGGAGCCTGGGATGCTCTGTGTTTGGGTCCTGCAGAGAGAAGCCAGGGGCACTGCCAAGCGCCTTGGGGGGCAAAATGGGGTATGGGGGAACAAGTGGCTCCCAGGTCTCACACCTGACTGCTCTGTGCCAAAAACCCACCTACCCGCAGCCCCGCCTGGCCCCGGTGAGCCCCCATCAGCCCCTTGGAGTTGCGGGCCAGGCTTCCTACCTGCACGGTGTCTGGGCACCAGAGCCCAGTCTGACGGCCCTGCTTGAGTGCCCCGCTCCCTGGAACGGGTGCCTGCGAGGGTGGATGCCCTCACTTTCAGCCAGCGGTCTGTCACCTGCTCCTGCTGCGCCCCGGGAGTCCACTGTCACCCGGCTGGGCGCCGGCACGCTGGGCCAAGCATCAGGCAGCGCCACCGCAGCAGCAGCAGCTCCCCTTCTGCGGAGCCAGGCTTGTCCCCGCCCGCGGTTCCCACCTTGCACCCGGGGAGGATGCTCAGAGCTGTGTGGAGCCCGCCGACTCAGCCACGCCGCCACAGACTCGCCTCCCCGGCAGAGGCGAAAACAAAAGCATTAATCTTCCCCGGGAGGCCCTTTCTCCTCCATAGCAGAGGAGGAGGAAAAAACCCAGACCTGTTTTGCTCCTGCTCCTCGAATTAGGATGGTTCCTTCCCGATGAACCAGGGTGTACCCCAAATTCTGTATCTGGCATTAAATACCAGAGATGCTTACACTGCAGATGTGGGACCCTTGCCTCCCAGCCCATCAAGGGGCTGGGGGGGCACTGACTGCCCGATGCAACCCACTTTGCTCACCCAGTGCAGATCGTGCCTGAGGCAGAGTAACCAGAGTTTGGGTGGGGTCTGCCCCTGACCCCAGGCCAGGGCCTCTCTGGTGTGGGGGCTGCTGCTCATGTCAGAAAGGCGAGGCAGGTGAGGTTCCTGCACCAGCAGCAGCAACAGCAGCAGCTGATTGCACCCAAGATGCACCCCACTTTAGGCCACCAGATGTTCCAACGTGGCTATGCTATTAAGCCAAAAATGCAAACCCACATCTGTGCACTAGGAGAAGACGAAGGGTCGGGGGAAATCTGCGAGGCCCGGGCTCCAGTCTGGCTCTGCCACCAGGCTCTCAGTGGCTGATGGCCGGGCACATGGGTGGATCCAGCTGGACGCCCAGGTGAGCGGTGGGAGGCGGTGTGTATATGGGGGAGGGGGTGTGCCTGCATGTGGTGTTGGCCTGGCTGAGCATCAGAGCCACCTGCGTGTAAGAGCAGCAGGGTCAGGGACAGCACGTGAGTGGGGAACGCAGGCCCTGAATGGCCCCTGGGGAGGCAGGGAGGAGTCAGTAAGAGGAGGCTTAAAGGCCTTAGGGTTTCCTGCACACAAAGCCCCCAGATCTGCGGAACAGCGGGGACAGTGCAGGTGGAGGGTCACAGAGAGGGCCGCCTCGAAGGGAGAGGGGAGGCTGAGTCTCTGCAGCGGGGACTTCCATGCCAGGCTGCAGGCTGCTGTTTTTAATGGGAGAGACGAACACTGTCTAAAACACCACTGGGGAGGAAGCCTTGGCAGATAAGCTGGGGAAGACAGGGAGGAGACAGGATTAAGCACGGCAGAGGGGGCGATGGCCAGAGGGGCTGGACCCAGGCATAGGCGTGGTGGGGGTGGGGGTGGTGTGCGGGAAGCAGCAGGTCAGGGGAGAGAGTAAGGATAGAAATGGGGTCTCATGGAGAGTGAGCCACCCAGGCTGCCCTCGCTGAGGTCTGGCCGCCATCTCTTTGTCAAGCAGAAGACAGGGCCGCTGTGTGGGCAGGGAGCGCAGTCCGGGAGAGTGTGGAAGGTCTGGGCTGTTCTCTGCAGAGAACGGAAATGTGGCTTTGGAGTGCCAGGTAGTGCATCAGGCCAGGCTCCATCCTATCCTGCAGGCTCCTCCAGAGCCCTTGCCATCTCCTACAGGGTAGAGTGTGCCAGCGAGGGCTGGGCAAGGGGAGGGGTGAGGGAGGGAGAGGCCACGGCCCCAGGAGAAGGAGAGAGAGGAGAGGGCCAGGCAGGACGTCGTCCCTGGGATGCATCACTGGCTATAAATATCAGATATGATCGCCACCCAGGAAAATACTTATAGGGCAGACAGAACATCTGCAGTCTTATGTGATCCACCTGCGCAGAAAGCATGAAGACCCCAATAGATAAGCAGCCAACATTTACATCAGATAACTGAAATACAAGAATTAGGAATGGCTAAAAATGACAAAAGACCAGGCGTGGTGGCTCACGTCTGTAACCCTGGCATTTTGGGAGGCTGAGGCAGGTGGATCACCTGAGATCAGGAGTTCGAGACCAGCCTGCCAACATGGTGACATTCTGTCTCTACTAAAAATACAAAAATCCACCAGGCGTGGTGGCTCACACCTGTAATCCCAGCTACTCAGGTGGCTGACGCAGAAGAATGGCTTGAACCCAGGAGGTGGAGGTTGCAGTGAGCTGAGATTGTGCCACTGCACTCCAGCCTGGGCAACAAGAGCGAAACTCTGTCTCAAAAATAAATAAATAAATAAATAAATAAATAAATAAATAAATAAAACAAAGGAGACTCGGCCTCACTAGGGATTGAAGAAAGGCAAATTAAAGCTAGATCCTGTGGGGTGCGGTGGCTCACACCTCTAATCCCAGCACTTTGGGAGGTTGAGATGGAAGGATCACTTGAGGCCAAGAGTTCCAGGCCAGCTGGGGCAACACAGCAAGATCCCTGTCTCTAAGAAAATTTTTAAAATTATCCAAGATTGGTATTGCATGCCTGTAGTCCCAGCTACTTGGGAGCCTGAGGAAGTATTGCTTGAGGTCAAGAGGTTGAGGCTGCAAGGTGTATGACTGCGTCCCTGCACTGCAGCCTGGATGACAGAGGAAGACCCCCATCTCTAAAAAAAGAAATGAAAAAAGCAAGATCCCATGTTTCCACCTATCAAGTTGGCAATGGTTTAGATGAGAAATACTATATCTTGTTGACAAGATTGTAAATCAGTATAATCTTTCTAGAAAGCAATTTATAGTAACCATCAAGAACACTAAAAATGTTCCTAGTTTTTGACTCAACTTCTACATTTCTGTGAATATATCTTAGGAAAAATTAGAAATGCAAACAAAGCATTAATTTAAAAAAGGTGTTCACTGCAATGGTACTGATGGTTGTAAAAAACTGGAAGGCGGCACTGTGTCCAGCCATAAATGATCAGCCTGGTAATTCTTTTTCTTTTTTTTTTTTTTTTTTTTGAGATGGAGTCTCGCTCTGTAGCCCAGGATGGAGTGCAGTGGAGCAATCTCGGCTCACTGCAACCTCCGCCTCCTGGTCCTGGTTCAAGCAATTCTCCTGCCTCAGCCTCGAGTAGCTGGGATTACAGGCATGCACCACCATGAACAACTAATTTTTGTATTTTTAGTAGAGACAGTTTCATCACGTTGGCCAGCCTCGTCTTGAACTCCTGACCTCATGATGCGCTCGCCTTGGCCTCCCAAAGTGCTGGGATTACAGGCTTGAGCCACTGCGCCCGGCCCAGCCTGGTAATTCTGAGAGTCATGATGAAATATGAAGCGAGAGTAAAGCTTATGTCTGAACGAACCTTGAAAACACCAAGCTATGTGAAAGAAGCTGGTCATGAAAGACTACATATTTTATGATTCCGTTCATATGAAATGACCAGAAGGGAAGTCTGTGGAGACAGAAAGTAGAATGGTGGTTGCCAAGGGCTTGCAGGTACAGGAGTGATAGCTAAAAGGTATGGGGTTCTTTCCAAGGTGATGAAACTGTTCTAAAATTGACTATGCTGATGGCTGTAAATATCTGTGGAGATACAGAAAACCATTGAATGGGCTGGGTGCGGTGGCTCACACCTGTAATCCCAGCATTTTGGGAGGCTAAGGCAGGTGGATTGCTTAAGTTCAGGAGTTCGAGACCAGCTTGGGTGACACAGTGAGACTCCATCTCTACAAAAATTACAAAAATTAGCCAGGTGTGGTGGCACACACCTGTAGTCCCAGCTACTCAGGAGGCTGAGGTGGGAGGATCACTGAAGCCTGGGAAGTGAGGCTGCAGTGAGCTGTGATGACATCATTGCACTCCAGCCTGGGCAACAGAGTGAGACCCCCTCCAAAAACAGAAAAAAGAAAACCATTGACTTGTGCCCTTGAAATGGGCATGCTGTGAACTGTATCTCCATGAAGCCGCTGAAAAAGACCCCACAATACCGAAAAGAAGAGATGCTTATGAGGAGTTTATAATAAGCCGGGAACCTGCTAAATAGGAAATCCGAGTTGGGAAACACAGAGATGTTTGGGATACAACATGGCACAGATGGTTTGAGATCAACTGTGATTACACGGAAAGGAAAAATGAAAGAAAACTGGCCAGAAAGTTAGGCTAACTATAATTGCACAGTCAGTGGCTTTATTTTCTTCTTAGCACCTCTCTGGACTTTGCAAACTTTCTCCCATCCATGAGAATGGAGGACATCCCTCTTGGAACCACTCCACAGAGAAGCGCACAGCTGCTGTGCAGGGCCAGGACCCTTCCTGTGGGGGCATCCCGCCCCCTGGAGTCTGCAGCAGAGGGGAATGAGACACAGTGACTGGGACTGGGATGAGTGTG
This sequence comes from Macaca thibetana thibetana, assembly GCF_024542745.1. Lineage (NCBI taxonomy): Eukaryota > Metazoa > Chordata > Mammalia > Primates > Cercopithecidae > Macaca > Macaca thibetana. Next base: position 181,046,543 of record NC_065582.1, read on the forward strand.
GCCAGCCCTGTCCCCCCACCAGGTAGAGTTGCTGGATGGGGGTTTGAAAGAAAGTGGCTTGAGGTCAGGTCCAGCTCTCTGCCAGCTGTCTTTTTCGTGCCAGAAAAGCAACTCTGCGCTCACGGTTCCATTCCCCTCCGCGTTCTGAATGCTCTCGGGTGTTGGGTACCAGCTGTGGCAGCTGGAAAGGCGAGCCAAAGGTTCACCCCATTCCACCCTCTCCAGATTGACCTCTGCGGCAGCCAGTGGGAGCGCTCTAAAACTCCAATGCGGCCCGGCATTCCCTGCACCAAAGCCTTCCTCAGTGCCCCTCCCTACATCCTCATCTCCAGCCCCGCCCTATCCCCCCAGCCAACTCCCAGAGACCAGCTCCTGTGACCTCCGACCTCCTTGAGAGGGACTCCCATGCTGGGCACAGCCCCTCTCCATTCCCGAGAACCCCCGGTCACCTGTCGCTTCCCCCATGGACCATGGGCCAATCCAGGGATGGAGACGGTCCACCTGCCTGACCAGCACCCAGCACTGAGCCAAGGAGGGGCTGCAGGGTCAGGGGGCTCTGTGAATCCAGAGGGTGGGCTACAGGGTGGGGGCCTCTGTGAACCCGGAGAGGGTAGGCTGGAGGGTGGAGGGGTGGGGGTCTGTGAATCTGGAGGGTGGGCTTCAGGGTGGAGGGGTGGGGGGGTCTGTGAATCTGGAGGGCGGGCTGCAGGGTGGAGGGATGGGGAGGGCGGGGTTCTGGTCCTGGCTGCTCCATGGGATTTATCTTATTGAACAAAATGTAGAAAAGGGCATAACATGTAATTTGCACACGGGGAACATGGCCACATGACTACCTCCCAGACCAAGGAACACAACGCTATCAGCACCTCAGAAGCTCCCGCCATATAATTGCTATCTGCGCTGCCTGCCGGGTGGCCCCGCTGCACCTCCTGTGGGGACGAGGTCCTGCTGTGTGCTCTCTTCCATCTTCCGTACCTCTGAGTCCCAATTGAGACAGCAAACGGTTGGGCCAAAACATCTCAAAGCACTTCCCACATGCTCTGAATGTGTCAAGTGGCACAGAAGAGAGCATCACAAGGCAGGCTTCCTGGAGGAGATGGCACTGGGCAGGCCCTGGGCAGCTGACGTCCAGTGGCTGAGCTGGCAGGAGTAGCGAGGCGAAGCTGTAGCCAGACAGACTCTTGCACAAACACACACAAATCTCCCAGTCAACTCCCAGGGTGCGGTCAGGCCCTAGCTCAGAGAGGGCGGGGGCCCGGCCCACAGCACTCACCTCCAGCACACGCCCCGTGATGTATTTCTCACATCTGTCACAGCGGATGCCGAACTTGGCGTGGTAGTCAGCTTCGCAGTAGGGCAGGCCGTCCCTGCAGTGAGACAGGCAATCAGCACAGGGCGAGGGTCACCCGAGGACCCTTGAGATCTAACAACCCTCACCAACAAGAAGGTCTGCCCTCAAAGTGGGAGAATGTCCACCTCCTCCTGCCCAGGTAACAACGCCTCCAACGGACCGTGTCACACGGACACCAGCCCCACGAGAAAGAGGACGACAATGGTCCCATTTCACAGACGAAGAAACTGAGGAGCACAGGCCAGGCCACCTGCCCAGTGGGTGGGAGGGGCCGACAGCAGCAGCTTCTGGGGAACGAGAGCTGCTTCTGCAGACCTGACTCTTCTTTCTGGCTCTTTCCATTCAAAGTTCAACATCTGGGGCACCTCAGAAAACTGTGAGCCAAAAAGGGGGGACAGTAAGGGCGCCCACATTGGGGATGGGGTTGGAGTATGACAGAAAGCCCAGGGGAGGGTGTCGTAGGTTAGGACGAGACTTCACTGTCCCCCCTGCATCCTGCCCTGCATCACAGTCCCCAAATACGAGGGGGTGACAAAGGCTGACTCTGGCCACACATGGAGGGGCCTGGCCTTCTGTAGTGCAGGAAAAAGCAGGAGGGCTGCACAGACGTGTCCGTCCCCTTTCCCCACGCACACATGCGACCTGCCTACTATGTGCCAGGAGCACAGGGCTCAGGGAATTGGTGTCGAATGCCCGTCATCCTGGGCCTGCACCTCCAGCAGTGGCTTCCTCTGAGCCTGCATAAATGAGCTATAGAGAAAGGCATCTGCAGGGTCATCCTGGCACAGCTCCTGTTATCATGATCTTCACACCTGTTTTCATGATTATTAAGAGATCAACATGCCAGGAGGGATGGCTGCGCAGATGCGGGGAGGGCAGGTTGGCAGTGGCCACACTCGGTGCGGGGAGGTGCTGCTGAGCCGTGGTTAAGTGAACAGGCCTGCATTCAAATGCCACATCCCAGCTGTGTGACCCTGGGCAAGTCCTTAACCTCTCTGAGCCTCAGCTTCCTCATCTGCAAAATGGGGGAAATAATAGTAAGGACGAATGAAGAGAATGGCAGGCCCTTTCCAAGGTGGCTGAAGCCATTGTCATTACTAACTAGGGCTGTCCTCCCAGCCCTGGCCACACCCGGCAGGTGTGGGGGTGACTGGCACAAAGTGGGGTGCCTGCCACTCCAACGCGCCCCCCTCCAGCATCGCTGAAGTTGCTGTAGTGTTCCAAATTTGGTTTGAGTTTTTACACAGCTGCTACAGAAGGGAGGATTTGCCAGGCTGCCGTGGATTAGACCCCAGCTCACGTTCTTTTCCTGCAACCTCTGTACTGTTGCTAGGTCCCCAGGATGTGGGGTCATGAGCCCCGGGCCTGGGTGCCCCTCTCTGGCTGCAGTCTGGAAGTGGCCCACAGCTGGGCTAAGCTGCCGCTGAGAGAGAGTGGCAGCCCTTCCTTCCACGTGAGAGGGAGACAAAATGAGTCTTCAGGCTTACTTCCAAATGCCGCTGACCTCAGGACTCCTGTAATAACCCACAAATGGGTGTATTTGCAGCAAATGGGAGGTTAAAGATAACATCTCCATGGCAACACCAACGCCCTCCTCGTCAATTCTGGGACAGCTCTGGAGGCTGCTAAGTAACATGCAGGGTGTGGGTGAGCTGCCAACGCTGCGGGAGGGGCCTGCCGCCTGCACGGGGCTGCGTGCACCACACCGGGCGGTCCCTGGCTGACTGTGACACAGGCGGGGAAACTCATGCGCCCCACAGGTCCCTCACCCTGGGTGCAAGCTCACCTCGGTTTGGAGGTTTTACTTAAAATGATGTCTTGGAGATCATTGCAGATTCCACAGCAGTTGTAAGAAACAACACAGAGAGGTCCCATGTACCCTTCACCCAGTTTCCCCCAGTGGTGATGCAGAATTAGTATATACTCTCAGCCAGGAAGTGAACACGGGCACATCCACGGACGTGATTCAGGTTCCGTGTGACACGCGCTCGAATGTGCATGCATCTGCGTGTGTGTGTGTGTGTGTGTGTGTGTGCGCGCCTCACTCCGTGCAGTTTTATCACAGGACGTTTTTCATCTCCCTCAATTCCTGTGATGATTTTGCTCCCATTGGGCATTGAGAATAAGCACAGTGTAGACAAAAGACCTTCTAGCTCCCAGGAAGGGGCCCTCTGCGCTCAGAGGAGCTGCCCTCTTTCCGCTCGTCCACATATTCGCCCCTCACCTGCGCCATGCAGAAGGCTTGCCTGCCTCAGGTCCCCGACCCCACCAGGGTTAAAACCCACCCCCAGCTCCTGGCCCTGAGCTGCCTCCATTCAAGGCCATGATCTTCCCAGAAGGCTTACCCAGTTCCCAAACCGGCCACCACCCCAGCTTGACTGCACATTTGTGGGACATGTTTGGTGCCGGTGGCAGCCGTCCCAGGGGCCCCTGCCTTGCAGAAGACAGAGTGAGTGGCTGCGGGGCCCCAGCCCTGACACCTGCGATGGTCAGACCCTCTCCTCATCCCCGTGCTGGCCTCTGCTGACATTGCTTCACCTCCTGCAGCATATCCAGGCGCCAGAAAGGGCAGCTGATCCCATGGGGATGGCGGAGGGGGACTGAGACGGAGAGGGAAGGCACTTCAAAAACTCAGCCCTGGCAGCCCTGGCAGCTCTGCTTCTCATCCATAAAAAAGGAGCTGGAAGCTGCAAACGCCGTTAGAGAAGCCAGGGCTGGCCAGGGAAGGGGGACACAAGGCTTTCAGGACAGATTCGCTAGGCTCTGGACCACGTTTCTCACCCAGCGGCAGGATAAGAGTAGCTGCGTGAGGAATAGGAGAGAGGCAGAGAGGGTGGTGCCTGGGACACGTGCAGAGTGCGGGACCCCCGCAGAGTAGGGAAGCCTGAGCGGAGGCTCTCACTGGAGCCCTCCTCCCACTTACTTGCTGATGTACTCGGCGTTCAGGAGCTTCCCACAGCTCTTGCACTTAAAACAGCCCAAGTGCCAGTGCTTGTCCAAGGCTACCAGGGCCTGGCCGTTCTTGATTTCTGTGCCGCAGCCCCCACAACCTGGAAGAAAGAGAACAGAACACGGACACCCCCACCATTGTGAGAGGTGTGGGGGAGGCCCCCTGCTCTCCAGACTCCGTGAAGGCCCCTGGGGCAGCCAGAGGGGCGGGGCAGACGAGCAGCTGGGAGGAGCCTCTCACACAGCAGTCTCTGGAGCACGGGGAAGGCAACTGGGGAAGTTTCATCCTGCATGCATTGAGCGCTGACTGCATGCAGCCTGGGCTGTGAGCCGGGGAAGCCTAGATGAAGAAACAGAGGCCCCGTCTTGCAGGAGAGTGGAGTCAGCTCCCGGCACAGAGACGTGCCAGGTTGAACCCAACTGTGACTCTATGTGCCCTCCGAAGGGAAATGGACCGCACTAGAGAGGGCTGAGCCAGCCACCAGCCCCCAACCCAGTCACCCCTGGGAGCTCTCCTGCCACACCCAGCCAGCCAAACCCACCTTCTCTCTTCCTGTCATCCCCACAGTGACTGGCACTGTCCACCCCATGGCCACCTGCCTCGTGGGCCCCTGCCTGGCCTCCTGGTGCCCTCTCTGTCCCTCCCAGCCGTGCCTGCCCTGCTCACTTGCCCCATGTCCTAGGGCCTGGTCTTTATGCACAGGGATTCCAGCTTCTGGCCCTGCTCTGAGCCCATGGCCCACAGTCCCTCCACCCTATGAGCCACCACACCAGGGGCTCCACAGCCAGCATCATGGGCGTGCTGCAGGCAGGGGTGCCCCTGGCAGAGCAGGTGGAGCAGGCTGGGGAGCTGGGGAGAGCCTGGTGCATGAGCCTGCGTGGGATGCGGGTGAGTGCGTGTGCATCTGTGTGCATAGCGTGTGACTGTAAGTATGTGGCTGCATCTTACGGGACTGTGTGCATTTGTATGTCACCTGAGTCTCCCCGTGAGTCTTCCTGTGAATATATGAGGTCAGGGGTGGGGAGTGGGAGGCAGAGTGACAGAGACACCTATGACGGCATCCCCAAGGGAAAGGGCCTCTCGCAAGGTGAACACCTGGTGACAACAGCAGCAGCAACTGCGACAGAGCAGGGCCCACTGAGTCAACCACCCAGGTGTGCATTGATTCACGGATCATACACGCCCTCACTCCAGGGACCTGCACCTGTCATAGCTGAATGTGTGTCAGTGTGTGTGACTGGTGCATGAGTGTGTCTATGTATGTGTTTGTGTCTGCATGTGTGAATATGTCTGCGTGTGAGAGTGTGTCTGTGTGTCTGTGGCAGTGTGTGTCTGGGTGTGAGAGTGTGTGTGTTGTGTGTGAAGTGTGTGTCTGCGTGTGAGAGTGTGTGTTTGTGGAAGTGTGTGTCTGCATGTGAGTGTGTGTGTGTCTGTGGAAGTGTGTGTCTGCGTGTGAGAGTGTGTCTGTGTGTCTGTGGAAGTGTGTATCTGCATGTGAATGTGTGTGTGTGTTTGTGGAAGTGTGTGTCTGTGTGTGAGTGTGTGTGTGTTTGTGGAAGTGTGTGTCTGCGTGTGTTTAAGGGTGTGGTTGTGTGTTGGGGGCATGACAAGGGCAGGCCCCAGACCCCGTGATGGACAGGCAGGAAGAGGGTGTCTGACAAACAGGGCCTTGCCACCTGCAGGAGCCCCTGAGTACTTCACAGACCAAGCAGGGACCCTCGCGCCCAAGGACACCTCCACCCAAGATGGAAAGAAGGTGGCCCCAGGGCCTGATGCGCTGGGTACAAATCCTGGCCCCCACTAGGCGCTGGGTCACACAGAGCGTGTTCCTCCTGCGGGAGCCCCCATTTCCTCATCGTGGGGTGGAGCGATCACCTCCGCACTTGGTGCCTGCCCAGATCCAGTGCTAATTTACACAGAGGACCTGGCCCAAAGCCTCTGTGTCCTGGGTGAACAGTGAGCACTGGCGAGACCCCACGTGGGCCTGCTGCGTGGTAAGAGCTCAGCGGAGGCTGCTTCTGTGCATGGCCTCCTTAGTTTCTTTTGGCAGAGACCTGAGTCATTGTTTTTAACAATTAAAACAAACGAACACTCACAAAGCTGTTGGTCAAGCTCAGGATTTCCTAAGTGACCACGCTGTGCAAATTCACATGCTACTTTGGAAAACAGCCAGAGAGCAGATTCAAACTCCAAGGGAAGGGGGGCCTCTTACTCATCTCAGGACCCTGGGTGCCCAGCACAGGCTGCGGGCTTGAGAGACACGTGGGGGAATGAATGAATGAATGAATGAATGGGAACCAAAGTGAGAGGATGCCTCCACCCTTCTCAAGTCCAGGAGGCGACCCCCACATCACCCGCTTCGCCACACTCCTTCCCTTGTCTCTGCAGAGGCAGACGACGCACAGCCCAGACTTAGCCTCCTGGCTCCCCCCACTTAGCAGGTGATAAGGCACGTTTTGCAAAGGTCTGTGGCAGTGGCTTTCAACGTGGGGCACTTTTGCCCAAGAGACATTTGGCAATGTCTGACGACCCTTCTGACTGTCATAACTTGGAGAGGGTTCCAGGCATCTAGTCGGTAGTGGACACAGGATGCTAACCTTGCCAGGACAGCTGCCCTCACCAAAGGGCTCTCTGGCCCCACATGTGAATGGTACTGGAGCTGAGATCCCTGATCCGAGCCTCTGTTGGCTTGTCTGCACGTCAAGGGAGCACAGCACACAGGGCTGTGTGGTGACCAGAAGACAGGCAACAGAGAGCAGTGGTCAGATCCCAGCTCTGCCCCCCACCGGCTGTGACCTGGGGAAGTCACTTCACTTCTGTGTGCCCCTGGAGTGAGGGCTTGTGTGACCCGTGAATAAATGCACACACGTTGACTGGTGAGGTGGGCCCACCTCTGATCTCACTGCCACTGCTGTTGTCACCAGGTGGGCCCCTCGCGGGAGGCCTGCTTCCTCTGGGATGCCCTTGCGGGCATCTCCGCCACTCTGCCTCCTACCATATTGGCCGGCGCCCTCCCCTGCCAAGAAGCTTCCTTGACCTTGAGCTCCAAGCTGCAGGGGGGATGCCAACCTCACACCTGCCTCGGCCCCCTCATTCTCCTATCAGCAGTACACGTGGAGATAAGAGCAAGGTGCAAAAGGAGTGTTGCCATGGAAACCACATCCTCACTTTCTAAACACATCTGGAGCTCCATATTTCTTTGTGGGCTCTGCACATGGCAGCTCAGAGTCCTGTGTGACACAGGCTGTGGACTAAAGCTGTCAGTGGCAGAATGTCCCTAGCAGGGCAGAAGGGGCCTCAGGACACCCCAATGTCAGCTGGCCACGTGCCCGTACATCCTGGCTGGCACTGCCAGCAGCAGCAACAGCATAACCCTCCTAGAACCTTCCGCTTTTCTATTTTCCCCAAAATGCTCCCTCTTCCACCAGATGTGGTCATGGTGGGGGTGGTTGTGGTGGGGGGTGGCTAGGATGTGCCAGGCAGCCTCTTGGAGCCTCAGCTGGGAGTTCAGGGGGTGCAGGTGCAGGAGCCAGACCCCCACTGCAGCACCCCAGGTCTAACTGGGGTCAGGGGAGTAGGGGGAGTCTCAGATTCTAGATCAAATCTGAGATTGAGTTTTGGAAACAAGGACTCTGACCGAGCTCCAAAACTTGAAAGTGATTAAACTCCATGAACTTGGCTTGCAGTTTCATTTAGGAACCTGTACCGGAGGAGGAAAAGCCGCTGGAAAAGATAAAACATGTTCAAGTTCAGCCCCAGTGCACTGCAGTCAGGACTAGACTGGGACACAGGCCTGCCATGAGCCCAGAGAGGGGCGGGGGCTCCTGCGAGGATCCTGGGTTTACCTCCCAGGCACACCCAGGGGTTCTCCTGTTTCCTAGGCAGCCAGGGAGCAGCGGGAGCTCCTGGGTTTACCCCCCAGCCTCACCCCAAGGCTCTCCTGTTTCCCAGGCAGCCAGCAAGGGGGCAGGGGCTCTGGTCCGGGCACCCACCCTCTTAGCACTACCCTTGCAGGAGCAGAGAACACAGGGACTCCACGTGCCACAGTCCAGGTGGTCAACCCTGTCGCTGGAAGAGTGGAGGACCCTAAAGCCCCATCCCCGGGCCCGGGACCTTGGAACTGCACACACGCCTTCCCGCCCCTTCATCCCTCACTCTGGTGGGGCCTCCCCAGGTCGAGGGGGTGGAGCTAAAGAGCATAGCAGCCAGGCCCAAGAAGTACACGTGGGGTCTTCTCAGCATGGATGGAGCTGCTCGCCATCCCTTTTCCCCAGGCCAAGCCCATCTTTCCCAGTTGCCAGCCTGCTGCCCACACCCTGGCTGGCCCCACGCCCACATCGAAGGCCCAGAGAGGGGACACCTCTCGCCCTCGGCCCCCAGTGGTGAGTGCAGGGTCCACCCCGGGTAGCTGGGCTCAGAGCTGCCTCTGGGTCGGCACGCGGCGCTCGCACTCCGGGAGGGCCAACCTGTGGCAGGCTCGTGACCAGCAGTGGGTCAGCACTGGAGAGCTGGGGCTCACGGGAAGGAGCAGAGCTTCAGGGACACAGGGGACCCCCCAACGAGCATGGTGGGGAAGCCGAGGCTTGCGGGGTGTTGGCTGCTCCTCCTGGAACGCGCCTGTGTGGCCCACCCTAAAGGATTTCTTGTTCCTGAGTGGCCTGCTTGGGGCAGCAGAGGGAAGCTCAGGGCCACGGGCCTCAAGCTTGAGCTCTGCCTCAAGAGCCAGCCACTCTCCCCTCCCCAGGGAAGGGCAGCCACACAGGCAACCACGTGAGGCCCCGCCCTGCTGTCCCCTGACCCGGCAAGCCGGCCAGGCAGACGGTGCTGCTTCCTACATTCCGGACTGACTGGACTCTACCCCACTCCACAACCATCTGTGGCTCCTCATGGCCTCCAGATGTACCAAGAACACCATGGCGTGGCTTTGGAGGAAGCTGCCATCTGGTGTTGCTGTCTCAGTGTCATTCCTGTTCCCCACCCCCACGCTGCAGCCCCGTCCACTCACACGGGTCTGGGGGGTGCTCATGCTGCAGCCCCGTCCACTCACACGGGTCTGGGGTGTGCCCACGCTGCAGCCCTGTCCACTCACACGGGTCTGGGGGGTGCCCACGCTGCAGCCCCGTCCACTCACACGGGTCTGGGGGGTGCCCACACTGCAGCCCCGTCCACTCACAAGGGTCTGGGGGGTGCCCACGCTGTAGCCCCGTCCACTTACATGGGTCTGGGGGGTGCCCCCAGCACATTTCACAGGTGTGTTCAGTCTTTGCACTCTCTTCTCACCTGTAGCACCCTCCCCCTTCCAGACCCACCTGCTGGAATTCAGCCTGTGTCTCCAGTTTCAGAGCCAAGGCCACCTCCTTAGGCAGCCTCTGGCCCTAGCGGGGTAAGCTCACTTGCTTTGGACTTGAAAGGCCTTGGCCCACCCCTCGGTACTTCCGCCCCCTGACGGACACTGAGCACCCAGCACACCCACTCCTGCCAGGTACAGGGCACACCTGCACCTGCAGAAGAGCTCCTCCAGGCACAGCTGCTGGGGCAACAAAAGCAGGCCGGACCGGGAAGACTGTAGACATCCACACAGGAGCCAGGACTGCTGCTCAATGCTTTCTAGGTTCTTTCTAGCGCAGAAATGGTTCTAAGCTCAGGATTCTCACCACAGGTTGGGGGAAGGGGCAGGTTACATTATTAGATGTCTAGGGGTCCTGGGAGCTTTGTTCTTTGAAAATGCAAATTTGATATTTCAAAATAAATTTACATTTGGAGAGGGCAGAGTCTTTCTGCCAAGGGTATTTTTGAAAACCTCAAAAAAAAAAAAATCTCAGACAGTGATTCTGTGGTTGGTCATATTTCCATCCCCCCGACCCCGCTTTTTTTTTTTTTTTTTTTTTTTTGACAGTCTTACTCTGTCACCCAGGCTGGAGGGCAGTGGTACAATCCCAGCTCACTGCAACCTCCGCCTCTCAAGTTCAAGCGATTCTCCTGCCTCGGCCTGCTGAGTAGCTGGGACTACAGGCGGGCACTACCACACCCAGCTAATTTTTGTATTTTTAGTAGAGCTGGGGTCTCACCACTTTGGCCAGGCTGGTCTCGAACCCCTGGCCTCAGGTGATCCGCCCGCCTCGGCCTCCCAAAGTGCTGGGATTACAGGCGTGAGCCAACGTGCCCAGCCCATGTTTCCCTTTTTAATTTGGCTGCCAGGAAGCTTTGGACAAACTATTTAAAACTGATCTCCCCCTTTTAAAATTTGCCATAGAGCTTTTGATTACTATCTGAACTTCATTTTAACAGTACTACTGTTTGTGAAGCCAAATTCTCAAAGATGGATAAAAGGCATTAAATAAAACCACGTTTACGTTAAAAAAAAAAAAATTCAATCAATCCAGGCCCTAGCTGGAGAGAGATTTTTGAATGGAGGACTTTCCTAGCAAGTCCCGAAGCAGCACCCTCCCCACCCAGTGCTGCTGCGAACTTCGTCCCAAGGGATGCAGGCTTCGCTTCGTTTCACAGAGTCAAAGTATAGCCAGCTCCCAGGGCCAACGCCGCACTCCTGGGAGGCTGGAAGTGGAATCGCCTCTATAGACACTCTCAACACAGCAGACAAAGTGGGGGAGAAAGGAGGCATTTGACACAGGAGAGGAAATTAATTGCAGGCAAGATGCTGACTCCAGAAATCAGTAGAAACCTCTCCTCCGTCTGGGGACACGTGGCCCTGCCTCTGGGGACACGACAGTGACCACGGTGCTCAGAGTGGGCTTCTGCAGCAGGTGCCTAGCAGCGGTGGGTCCTGGTGTGCCGGGCTCCCCTCCCAGAGCCTGTGTGCCATCTCATGCCCCAGCAGAGCCACCTCGGCTGGGAAAGGCCACCTGGCTGCCCCCTTCTTGCTGATACTTGGCCCCACACCTGCAAACCCCTGACACTTTGGCTGGCATTTGTTTTTTTCACACTAACAACCTTCTGCTTCCTAATTCAAGGAGCATTTATTGAGCCCCCACTGCATACACACCTGGCCTAACTCCTGGGAGGTGGAGCAGTGAACCCGAGGGCCCCTGACTGCGGGAGCCCGGAGCTCAGTGCTCTTCTACGGGTTCTCGGGGGTCCAAAGGGGTCCCAGGTGGCCTGGAATTAACAGAGGGGAGCTGAGAGGAGTGAACACCAGAGGGAAAGGACCCAAAGGAGACCTGGAAGGCTTCCTGGAGGAGATGTGCTAGAGCCGGGCAAAAGCAGCAGTGGGCATTAGATGGGAGAGCAGGAGAGACACATGGGGTGGAGAAAACAGCCAGTGCAAAGGCTTGGCGGCACGAGAGCCCCAGAAACTTCCATCCCTGGCTGCCTCCTCACATTTATCCACAGCGGTTCACTGCCGCTGCTGTTGCTCTGGGTGTCTGTTTGTCAGGCCCTGTCCCTGGGCACTGCAGAGACCATGCCCCCAACTCAGCACCCCCCCCCCCCCTGCTAAGCCCTCCCCAGCACCTCCCACTCAGCACGCCCCACTCAGCACCCCCCACTCAGCACCTCCCACTCAGCACGCCCCACTCAGCATCCCCACTCAGCACAGCAGCACACCCCCACTCAGCACCTCCCACTCAGCACCCCCACTCAGCCCCCCCACTCAGCACCCCCACTCAGCACGCCCCACTCAGCATCCCCCACTCAGCACGCCCCCACCACTCAGCACCCCCCACTCAGCACCCCCCTGCTACTCAGCACCTCCCACTCAGCATCCCCACGCCCCCACTCAGCAACCCATCCCTCAGCACCCCCCCTCTCAGCACGCCCCCACTCAGAACCCCCACTCAGCACCCCCACTCAGCACCCCCCAACTCAGCACACCCATCCACTCAGCACACCCCACTCAGCATCCCCCAACTCAGCACCCCCATCCACTCAGCATGCCCGCCCCCCCACTCAGCACTCCCCACTCAGCACCCCCCACTCAGCATGCCCCACTCAGCACGCCCCCACTCAGCACCCCCTCCCACTCAGCATGCCCCCACTCAGCACGCCCCCACTCAGCGCCCCCACTCAGCACCCCCACTCAGCACACCCCACTCAGCACCCCCCACTCAGCACCCCCCACTCAGCACCCCCAGCCCCCCTACTCAGCACCCCCACTCAGTATGCCCCCCTCAGTACCTCCCACTCAGCACTCAGCACCCCCTACTCAGCACCCCCCACTCAGCACGCCCCCACTCAGCACCCCCCACTCAGCACCCCCACTCAGTGCCCACTTACTTCGGAGGCCCTGGGACAGGTGTGCGCTGCTGCCCACCGACACGGGCAGGGAGCATTTCTGGCACATGCATTCCTTCCCGTTGAAGGTCACTCGGTCCCCGGGAGGGAAGGGCAGCCTGAAACAAGAGAGCTCGTTACCAGCCAGGCCCGCCTTCCGGCTCCTCTCTGGGGGAGCCCTGCCCCAGAGCAGGAGACCAGGGCCAATGTCTCCCCAGGGCTTCGCAAAGGGACCGTTCACAGGCTGAGGACGCAATGCTAGGCCTCTCCACCCAGGCACTGCCGCGTCCCCGCAATAGGACCTCAGGTAGTCATTGACATCTGAGCCTCAGTTTCCTCATCCGCACCAACAGGCAGAATCGTAGCGCCTAAGGCGGTGGTGAGGACCAGCTGAGGGCCAGCCCAGTGCTTGGCACATGGCAACATACCATGCCACCGGTGCCTCCAGCCCACCCTGCCTTCCCAGCGACATGGGATGCTTTCTTCATATCGGCTCAGCAGCAAGGGCAGCAGCTATACCCACTGGGCATCTCCTGTGTGCCCAGGGCCTGCTACTGTGATAGGCGCCCTATAGGCATGCCTCATGAATAACCCCACGCCATTCAACCTAGTTGGCATTTGCTTCATGTCTTTTCTTTTCTTTTTTTTTTTTTTTTTTTTTTTTTTTGAGACGGAGTCTCACTCTGTCGCCCAGGCTGGAGTGCAGTGGCGCGATCTTGGCTCACTGCAAGCTCCGCCTCCCGGGTTCACACCATTCTCTTGCCTCAGCTTCTTGAGTAGCTGGGACTACAAGCGCCCGCCACTTCGCCCGGCTAGTTTTTTTGTATTTTTAGTAGAGACAGGGTTTCACCGTGGTCTTGATCTCCTGACCTTGTGATCCGCCCGCCTCAGCCTCCCAAAGTGCTGGGATTACAGGCATGAGCCACCACGCCCGGCCGCTTCATGTCTTCTCTATGTGCGAGAAACTGGAGTTCAGAGAGGATGTGTAACTTTTCCAAGGACACATCGATACGAGTCAGAACCAGAATCAAACCAAGACCTGTCTGGCTTCAAAGTTCCACGATTTATCTACCTGGGCCGCGAAGAGGGCAGTGTCTTTAAAAGCACACCTCGTAGACAGGAAGATGCTGGACAATTGGATCCTGTCTTTATTTAAAATTCTGCCATTCTGCTCTAAATGGAGTTTTTGCATTTATTTCAATTTTTTAAAATTTTGCATTAAAATATCATTTACTTGACTACTGAGTTTTCTGGTACCCCCTTAAAGTCTGCCTCCGCAGCAAGTGCCGGGAGCAAGGCTGGGTGAGGGACCGCGGAGAGCCGGCCCATCCTCCTGCAGCCCGGGGATGTCTTTGGAGACTGAGGGATGGCTCAAGTAGCTGCATCTAGCAAGCTCAGGCCGGGCCACCTGCAGACGGGGCCAGAAGCACAGCCTGAGAATGCTGCCATGTCTGCCCTCGACACCTGCTGCCACCAAGCTCCCAGTAGCCGCCGGGCCACTTGCCTTCCCCAGCTGAGCCTGGCCAGAGAACCAGGTGCTTTTTAGGCAGAAGCCTGTGGAAGTGTCAGACCGTGGGTGCCCCTTAAGGCTCCTGCGTGGCCAGGCATGCTGGCTCACATTTGTAATCCCAGTACTTTGGGAGGCTGAGGTGGGAGGATCACTTGAGGTCAGGAGTTTGAGACCAGCCTGGCCAGTATGGTGAAACCCCGTCTCTACTAAACATACAAAAATTGGCTGGGTGTTGTGGTGTGCACTTGTAATCTCAGCTACTTGGGAGGGTGAGGCAGGAGAATCACTTGAACCGGGAGGTGGAGGTTGCAGTGAGCCAAGTTTGCACCGCTGTACTCCAGCCTGGGCGAAAGAGTGAGACTCCAAAAAAAAAAAAAAAAGCCCCCCTGCTCAAACATCTTTGTTGGGTTCACCTGTCTTCTTCAGGGAAGAGACCATAGATGCATTGTTGATTGAATGAATGGGTGAATAAGTGAAGGATTGAAGCTCCCCTAGGGGGCTGTGCTTGGTCTACTCTCTCCTGATGCGTCCCTGCCCGGCCTCCCACCAGGGCCTGCCAGATGGAGCTCCCTGAAGCTAGAGACCACTGTGCCTTCCCCTGCTGAAGGCCTGCCAGAGCCTCGCCCTGTGGGGCTGGCATTCAGTGTCCTTGGTCCATGCAGCAGGTGTGTTCCTGGATTCCCACTGGGCCAGTACCTGCTCCTGGGGATCCAGGACAAATACAGGCTGAGCTGGGCCCAGGGCCCTCTCCTCCCATTCGCCACCCAGGAGCCTGCACGGCTCTCCCATGCCCATGTTGCCACTGTGTGAGTGCTGTGGTCTGCTGCCCCCTGGGTCTCAGTGTCTTGCACCCTCCCTGTCGTGGGGGATCTTGAGACAGAGTAGGAGCCCCTCCGCATCCCTGGATGTGCTTGGAGCGAATATCTGGCTGTGTAACCCGGAGCAAGTTACTCAGCCTCTCTGAAACGCTTCTCACCTATAAAGTAGGACGGAGAACGCCCGCATTCCAGGTTTGTATTCACACATTCATTCGCCCACAGGACATCCTGCCCGGGAAGCTCTGGCATATTGCCTGGGCCTGAGAGGGGCTGACTCAATGGCATCTATGATTTTATTTCCTCAACTTTATTGAGGTACATTGTGACAAATGTACACACCCATGTAACTGCCACCGCCACGTCATGATATGGAACATTCTTTCCACTGCAAAAAGCCCCCTGTGGTTGTCTACAATCACACTGCCTGTGACCTCTGGCCCCAGGCACCATGATCATCATTGTCACCAGGGCCCCAGACACTGTGACTAACACTGTCACCGTGGATTAGATTTGTGTGTGTGTGTGTGTGTGTGTGTATGTGCGGAATCACAGAGCACGTAGTCTTTGGTGTTTTGTCAGCGCCGTGTTTTTGAGATTCACCCGTGCTACTGCCCATGTCGATCCTTTGTTCCTTTGAGGACTGAGCAGTGTCCGTCCCATGGACAAACCACAATAGCCATTCCATGCAACTGCGGGGGGCTTGTGGGCTGTTTCCGGTTTGAGGCTGTTACAAATAAAGCTGTTAAGCACAGTTGCCAACTAGCCTCTCCGCGGATGCAAGCTTTCCCTCTGGGTGAATGCAGAAGACGGGTTTTCTGATCATGTGCTCAGTGTGTATTTAACTTTATCAGAAACTGCCAAGCCGGTTTCCACGGCCACAGTGCATGTTCGGCACTGGAAGGACACTCCTCTGGCTTCACGTCCTCACCAGCACCTGCCACGGTCCATCTTTTTAGCTTTAGTCGTTCTAATGGAGGCGTAATGGCATTTCTTTGCAGTTTTCATTTGCATACCCCTGTGACTAATGATGATAAACATTGTTTCACGTATGGTGTTGGTCATTTGTGTGTGTGTGTGTGTACACATATATACACACACACACACATATATACATTTTTTTTTTTTTTTTTGAGACACAGTATTGCTCAGTCACCCAGGCTGGAGTGCAGTGGCACAATCTTGGCTCACTGCAACCTCTGTCTCCTGGGTTCAAGTGATCCTCCTGCCTCAGCCTCTTGAGTAGCTGGGATTACAGGTGTCTGCCACTACACCTGGCTAATTTTTATATTTTTAGTAGAGATGGCGTTTCACCATGTTGGCCAGGCTGGTCTTGAACTCCTGACCTCAAGCAATCTGCCCACCTCAGCCTCCCAATATGCTGAGATTACAGGCATGAGCCACCACACCCAGCCCATATGTATATGTTCTTTAGTGAAGTGTGAAAGACAATAGGATCTCAGGACCCCAAACTCACTATGCCAAAGGGAAAGTTAAGCTGGGAACTGAGTCATGCAAAAACTGCTTTCCTTTTGTTTCCAGAGAGCTGTAGTTTCACAACCCCATGTCACATGTAAAATGCAAAACAGAATGGCGTATGACAAATGTAAAATGTAGATTTACAGAGGGTTAGTCTTAACTGTTTCTTCGACTCCCTCTTTTCACATGTAAAACACAGATTTACTGAGGCTCTGATTAGCATATGAAATCTAACTATAAAGACTGTAGCTGCCGGGCGCGGTGGCTCAAGCCTGTAATCCCAGCACTTTGGGAGGCCGAGGCGGGCGGATCACAAGGTCAGGAGATCGAGACCACAGTGAAACCCCGTCTCTACTAAAAATACAAAAAATTAGCCGGGCGCGGTGGCGGGCACCTGTAGTCCTAGCTACTCAGGAGGCTGAGGCAGGAGAATGGCGTGAACCCAGGAGGCGGAGCTTGCAGTGAGCCGAGATCGCGCCACTGCACTCCAGCCTGGGCAACAGCGTGAGACTCCGTCTCAAAAAAAAAAAAAAAAAAAAAAAAAAAAAAAAAAAAAGACTGTAGCTACCTGCCTCATGGTCCTCCTCCTCCCCCTTTTTTTCTCTCCTTCTTGCTCTTTCCCCTTTAAATACCGAAGTGTCCCAAACCCCCTTTGGAAAAAGAACAGCTCGCAAGTGCTCCTGTGGCTTGCATTTCACCCTGGGCACATCCTCAACCTTGGCTAAATAAATCTCTATTGATTGAGCCCTGCCTCCATCTCTTTTTGGTTTATAGTTGTCTCTGTTAAACTCTTTTGCCCATTTTTTTAAAAGTTTTTTTGAGACAGAGTCTCCCTCTGTCACCCAGGCTGGAGTGCAGTGGTGTGATCTTGGCTCACTGAAACCTCTACCTCCTGGGTTCAAGTGATTCTCCTGCCTCAGCCTTCCAAGTACCTGGGATTACAGGCACCCACCATCATGCCTGGCTAATTTTTGTATTTTTAGTAGAGACAAGGTTTCACCACGTTGGCCAGGCTGGTCTTGAACTCCTGACCTCAAGTGATTCACCCGGCTCAGCCTCCCAAAGTGCTGGGATTACAGGTGTGAGCCACTGCACCCAGCCTCTTTTGCCCATTTTTAACAAGATTTTTGGTCTTATTATTGAGTTGTGAATAATCAATATTTTGTAAATAATCCATATTTTGTAGAGCAGTGCTGCATCAGACACAGGTGTGAGGGTTCACCCTTGAACTCATATCTAACACGGCACTCTCTGCCAGCCGATGGCTTGCTTTTACAGGTTCTCATTTTGCATTTCCTTCAGCCCACAAAACTTCCTGTTAGTTTATTTTGGTGTAGGTTGGCTGGCAACAAATTCTCTTAGCTTTGTGGGTCTAAAAAAGTCTTTATAGTGCCTTCGTTTCTCAGTAACAGTTTTGACATTTTATTCGCATACAATATAATGTACAATCCAGCAGCTTTTAGCATATTCTGAGTTGTGCGACTATCACCATAATCAATTTTAGAACAATCTCATCACCCACAAAAGAAATCCCATGCCCTTTAGCAGTCTTGCCTTCAGTTTTGGAAGTCTTTTGTGCTTAGTCTAGAATTATTTGATAGATATTTTTCTCTCAGCATTTAAGAAATGTTATTCTATTGTCTTCTAGCCTACATAGTTTCTGATGAGAAGTCTGGAGTCATACCTTTGTTCCTCTGTAAATAATATTTCTTTTCCTCGGGCTGCTTTTAAGATTTCTTTTTAGCACTGGTTTTCAGCAATTTGATTAGGATAGATTTGGTAGATTCTGATGTGTTTATTCTGCTTGATGTTCATTGAAATTCTTGGATCCATGTGTTTACAGTTTTCACCAAATTTGCAAAATGTTCAGCAATTCCTTCCTTAAGTACTTTTTGGTCTCCCTTATCCATCTAGATAGAGACACAGATCTACAACCACAGGTCCCTGAGGGGCTTTTCATGTTTTTCAGTCTTTTTGTCTCTCTGCTTAAGTCTGAATTCTTTCTAATGCTGTGTCTTCAAGTTTACTGATATTTTCTTCCGAAATACCCAATCTACTGCTAATTCCTTTCAGTAGATTTTCCACTTCAGCCATTGTATTGTTCATTTCTACAAGTACCAGTGGTTTCTTTTTATATCTTCCATAACTCTCCTATTTATGTTCATGTTTCCTTAAAATACTTAATCATATTTACAGTAGCTATTTTAAAGTCATTATGTGCTCATTTACCATTCCTGTCATTTCTGGGCCTATTGTTACTGACTTTTCTTCTGGGTTTGGGTCACATTTCCTAGTTTCCTTTTATTAGGTTGCTGTTTGTTACGATTAATTTTAATGACAAAACCCACAATTACTTTTGCAACAACCTAATACAACTAGTAATTTTTCTTTTTTTTTTTTTTTTTTTGAGAGACAAGGTCTTGCTTATTACCCAGGCTGGAGAGCAGTGGTGCAATCATAGCTCACTGCAGCCTCAAAATCCTGGGCCCAAGCCATCCTCCCACTCTAGCCTCTCATGTAGCTGGGACTACAGGCATGCACCACCATGCCAGGCTAATTTTTAAATTTTTTGTAGAGACAGGGTCTTGCTATGTCACGCAGGCTGATCTTGAACTCCCAGCCTCAAGAGATCCTCGCACCTCAGCCTCCCAAAGTGGAGGGATTATAGTCATGAGCTGCTGTGCCCAGCCATCACCAGCAAGTTTTGACTGGACACTGAACACTTATAAATTTTACGTTGTCGAATGCTGGATTTTTAAAAATCTTCTTGTGAAAAGTGTTGGGCTTTGCCCTGGCGGACAGTTTATTTGCAGATCAGCATGATCTCTTAAAAAAATAATTAATCAAAAAAATAGAGGTGGGGTCTCTTTATGTTTCCCAAGCTGGTCTCCAATTCCTGATCTCAAGCAATCCTCCTATGTTGGCCTCCCAAGGTGCTGGATTACAGGTGTGAGCCTCCGCGCCCAGCCAGCGTGATCTTTCTGAGGCTCATTTTCTGCTTCGGCAGAGCAGGTTCATTGTAGCCTTCACTCTGGGGCTGTTTTGTCTTCTGGATAAGACATGACCCTTTTGGTGTCCACACTGCATGCCCTGGAGTTCAACAAGGAATCTCCGCCCTGGACAGGACTCAGATGTTTCCCAAATCCAGCAATTGTTTCGCTGGCGCCACCTGGTCATGCTCTGCCCCACTGTGTGAAATTTCTCTATGACTACAGGGCTTCGTGCTTGGTCAAAGACTCCAAGGCACCTGTACAGATCGGTGCTCTAGTCCGCTGTGCTCCCACCCCTCTGGCATCGTGCCCAACAAGTTCCAGCTGTGCCTGCCTTTCTAGTCACTGTCTCCTGCCTCAGGACAATGCCGCAGTCCCCTTGGGTCTCTCCCCCAACCCCACGCTAGCCTTCCAGAAACCGCCTCCAGGAAGGAAGCTGGGGCAATCACAGGCCTCACCTCACTTAACTTGTTCCCTTCTCTTAGTTCTGAGCCCCAGAGTCTGGAAATGGTTGTTTCATATATTGTGTCCAGTTTCCTTGTTGTTGATGGTGGCTGGACAAGTCCAGTCCCAGTGACTCCAACATGACCAGGGCTGTCTGTTATTATTTTTTTAAATAATAGATTAACCAGAGGCGATCTTTCAAACCAACTGTGAGATGTCAACCCTTATCTCTAAGCTACGTACACAAAAATCAAACATTCAGATAATCCCTGGGAGAGGTCTGACCCAGGTCACGCTACGATGACACAGCGCGACTCTCCCTAGAAATACTCCTTGTCATCGTCACCTCCTGTCCTTAGCATCCTCTGACAAAGGTTCCATTTCTGTCTCTGGCGCATGCTGTAACCACAGGGAACTGCTTTGGAAACAACATTGAAAACGCCCCCTGCAAACTGGGTGTGGTGAGACAGGGAGTACAGAACAGAAAATCAACTGTTTTTCATGTTTTTATTCTTTGTTTTCTAGAAACAGAACATTTCCTCTGGGAGGAACAAGTCAGGGGCTGTGGACGGAAGGGGGAGGTAGGGACCATGTGGGAAGGCTGCCTTCGGGCCTCCCTGCTCAGCCCCAGGAGGTGCAGGCAGAGGAGGGCCGGTGCAGTCTTGCTGCCCGGGCAAGGACCCAGTCTCCGCAGCCAGCACTCTCTGCTTGCTTGCTCTGTGCCATGCACCAGACCCAAAGCGGGGCAGCCCACCCCTGCCCTTACAGGGAGGCCTCTGGACACACTGCAACAGAAGGGTGCAGACTGTGGGCCCTGGGACAGCCTCGCTGCAGGATGCAGAGGGCAGATCACGGGAGGGAGCAGGAGGAAGAAAGCAAGGGAGGGAGGGAAGGAGAAAGGCCTGGAAGGCCGGGGCGGCGGAGGCCAGGTGCCCGCTCACTCACCGGCAGACGGCGCACACAAAGCAGTCGGGGTGGTAGGTCTTGCCCAGCGCCGACACCACCTCACCCTCGATGAACTGGTCACAGCTGAAGCAGCGGGTGCCGTAGAGCCTCTGGTAGTCCAGCGTGCAGATGTACTCGCCCTGCCGCACGAAGAAGCCGCCCTCGGCCAGGTCGCAGCCGCATGCTGGGGGAGGACGGGTGAGGCGGTGTTAGCGGCAGAGGGGACCATCGCCACATCCCTCAGGCCCCAGGTGGACCCCCCTCCACACACGCACCACCACCTGACACAGGCACCGAGGCCTCAGCACACACTTGGGGTGGCTCACTCAACTCTTGGTGGGCCAGGCTCCCGGGACAGAGTCCGGCTCTGGCCCCTGGCCTGGTGGTGAGTGGACTTTCCTTACAGAAGCTTGGGAAAAGGGCGCTGACTGGGACAAGAGCCAGGCTCTCCTGAGGGGCTGCCCAGCCTCCCACCCTGGCTAGGGTGCCCCCAGCCTCTGTGACCCTGCCAGGAATGGCCCCTGAGCCTCTCCTGTCCTCTAGTGGGCTGTTTCCAGCACTGGGCATATAGATCAGGAAGGGGCTAAAGCCTGATCACCTACTGTGTGCTAGACTCTGTGCTGGGGCCGAAGGTTCCCAGGAGGACAGACTAGGTCCTTGTGGTTGGTGCCTCCAGCCCCGCTCGAGACTTCCCAGCCCCCTCCCGCACTCCTCTGGGTCTCCATGCCCTCACGGTCCTCGGTGCCTGTCTCCCCACAGTGTGAACAAGGCCAGCGCTGCAGGAGGAGAGAGCCTGCGGGTTCCCGAAAGGAAAGAACTTTGTCTCTTTTCCCAACACACACCCGCCCCAGGAAGCTGAAGCCCTGGAGTTCTATGGAGGGCCGAGGGGTCTCTGCCAGGTGGGGAAGGGAACACTCGCCCTCAGGACGACCTGCTGGTCATCACCAGCTCAGAGGCCCTGAGTCCTTGTCCTGAGCACGAGTGCATTCCTCCCATAAGCTTCCCCTCCAGTGCCAGGGCCACGTGGAGGCCATGCGTGGTTTCAGAGGGAGCAGCCCACAGCCTCCCCTGGCCTGGCTGGCCCAGCCCCTCCCTGCTAGCATCACAGAGGAACCCCCTGCAGCCCCAGCCCCTCTGGCCTGGTCAGTCCTGGGTCCTGCCTGCTGGGTCAGTGCAGCTCACAGCCACCAAGGAGGGGCTTTGAGAAACCATGTAGCCCTCATATATTTTAAAGCTGACATCTAAAAGTTGTCATTACAATGTTAACTGCTTGCAAAGGATGTCGTTTCTGCATATTGTGAATACGCGCACCTTTAAAGTGAAAGGTTACATCATTCCTTCGAGGGCATCCAGTGGGATATCAAGTCCAAAGCAAGACCCTCAACATCTGCCTACAAAACCCCCAACAGCGCTCTGGAAACAAACTGGCTGGAAGCACCAGAGCGACTGGAAAGCCTGTATTCCGGCGTTTAGTTTTCTCCATTTCTACAAAGAGATGTTTGCTCTTCTGATATGGTGAGATGTCAACCGAACAGCTGAGATTCCAGATGCAGGAGCTGCGGGGATTCAAATCCCAGCTCCACCTGCATAGTGCACTGTGTCCCTGGGCAAGTTCCTTAACCTCTCTGGGCCTCCTTGTCCTCATCTAGCACACAGAACCTACTTCAGAGGGGTTCACGGCAGCACAGATGAGCATCCTGTGAGCCAGTGCGACCTGAGACCTGAGTCCTGCCTGGCTCAGCATCGAGGCCCTGGCTGCTGCTGTAATGGCTGGTCCTAAGAGGCCCGAGCCGGAGATGCTGATTCTGAATTCTGTCTCAACGTGAGAATGAAAACCCAGAATGAAACCCAGTCTAGACGGTCTGGGAGGGATGAGGACATGGTGTGAGATGCCTGCACTCGCCCCTCCTGGGTGTTCTGGGGTATTTATGAGAAACAGCCAAGGACTCCCAGCATCAAAGGGAAGCTGCAGACAGGTAGGCCTCAGCCCCGGGCCAGGGTGCCCTAGCTCTGCACTCCACGCTCTGGCTCATGAAAATCCAGAAGGAAACCCGGGCTGAGGATGAAAATGCTTTGTCTGATCTTGCACCATAGTGTCGACCAAGCAAATACATCCCAACTGGGGAGAACCAGAGACTTGGGGGCCTCACTTTGGAGCATCGTAGTATTCTGATATCAGCGCCACCCGCACCAAGACAGTCGCTGGATGGTGATCGGGCTCACAGCACTCACGGCTCTGGCATTTGTCAATTTCTCTACTCTTCATAAAGACATGATGGTGTGGGGTGTTCCTTAAAGGAGGAACATGTGGCAGTGGTTCTGGTGCCCCACTCCAGCACCGTGAGTCCACTCCTGGGAGCACCAGGCAAGTGAGTACGTCCAGCCCCAGCCGTTACCTGGGAGGTTGCTGGTCAGATTCTAGCTGTCCTGAGTATGCCAAGGTCACCACAAGGCGATTAAAACCCAGACCTCTGGCCAGGTGCGGTGCCTCACGCCTGTAATCCCAGCACTTTGGGAGGCCGAGGCAGGTGGATCATGAGGTCAGGAGATTGAGACCATCCTGGCTAACACGGTGAAACCCCACCTCTACTACTAAAAATACAAAAAATTAGCTGGGCACAGTGACGGGTAGTCCCAGATACTTGGGAGGCTGAGGCAGGAGAATGGCGTGAAGCCGGGAGGCAGAGCTTGCGGTGAGCCGAGATCGCTCCACTGCACTCCAGCCTGGGCGACAGAGCGAGACTCCATCTCAGAACAAAAAACAAAACAGCAACAACAGCAGAAACAAAAACCCCAGACCTCTGTCTGCTAAAAATAAAACATTCAAGTTCCCTGGTCATTTTAGAAGTCCTTAAGGACACAACACATTGTTCTTATATTGCGTTTTGTCATTTATCAAATTAGCACAGACACTGGCAGGAGGCAGGGGAGGTGGGGGTGACAGCAGCACCATCCTTTGGGCATGCTGTGGTCATTTACAAGAAACAGGCAGGAGAGGGTGGCGGCCGGGGGGAAAGGGTGAATCAGCACCACTTTCTGGAATGCCAGTTGGCACTGACTCCAAGGAATGTGAAAACTTCCCACCCTTTGATCCAGCAGTGCCTCTCCTGGGATTGTCCCAAGGAAATGACCACGACTGTCACAGAAATTCAGTTGCAACAATGTTCCCTGCATTATAGATACAGTAAAATGTCATACATAGATCCCTGGGCTTTAGAGTCAGGCAGCCTGGGCTTGAGTCCTTGCTCCTCCCACTTCCCAGCTGTGTGACCTTGACCAAGTTACTTATCCTCTCTGAACCTCAGAGTCCTCATGTGTAGAATAGAGGTAGCAATACCAATCTTGCATGGTGGCTGTAAGAAATCAATGAGATGAAGGTCAGGCGCGGTGGCTCACGTCTGTAATCCCAGCACTTTGGGAGGCTGTGGCAGGCGGATCACCTGAGGTCAGGAGTTCGAGACCAGCCTGACTAACATGGAGAAACCTCGTTTCTACTAAAAATACAAAATTAGCCGGGAGTGGTGGTGCATGCCTGTAATCCCAGATACTTGGGAGGCTGAGGCAGGAGAATCGATTGAACCCGGGAGGCGGAGGTTGTAGTGAGCCGAGATTACGCCACTGCACTCCAGCCTGGGCAACAAGAATGACACTCCGTCTCAAAAAAAAAAAAAAAAGAAAAAAGAAAAGAAAAGAAAAAGAAATCAATGAGATGAGGTTTAACAAGCCATGCTTTGGAAGGAATTTGGGAGGATATTGACATGAATGTGAGGAATTTGTATGGTGAGAAAGTGCCCACACACTAATTTGAAGTGAACGAATCAGGCATACGGCCGGCATGCTTTCAAATTTTAAAGAGACCCAGACAAGGGGAAAGCTGAGAGGAATATATACCCAGATCCGAACACGGACCACCCAGGGTGCTGTCCACCCGCTGCTCTCTATTTTTCTATATTGGAGAGTGGAAGAAGGAGATGCCAATTCACATCAAAACACAAGAAAACAGAGAACCCCAGGGGCCTGAGTGAGCCTTAACCTGGGTGAGGGCTCCAGGGCTGGCCAGTCATCGCAGCTCCAAGTCTTGGCCCAGCCCGGCTCAGGGTCCCCTTCTGTGAATAACAGGGCGATGGGTGGACGTCATCTGAGAGTCCTCCTGCCGGGACTTTCACAACTCTGCCATGTGATCTTGACTCTCCTGGCACCCTGTGCAGCTCAGGCTGTGCGGAACAAGGAGTGCCCTGGGCCGGGTCCAAGGCCCACCTGTCTGGAGCTTCCCTTTGATGCTGGAGGCCCATGGCTGTTTCTCATAAACGCCTGGAATGCCCAGGAGGCACGTGTGCAGGCATCTTGCACCATTCCTTCATTCCTCCCAGACCGCCTAGAACAGGCGGCTATTTATAGTCCCAGATGGACGCGTCCTCAGGGACAACTCCACCTGCCTTACGTGCGCAGCTCACGGACTCTCCTCCGGACACACGTCCTTCCCTCCCTGCCTGTTTTCTTGGCTCTTGCTAAAATCGTGGACTGGCTCAGTTCCACTTCCAGCTGGACCAGAAAATGCCTGCTTTCCTGAGGGCACACGTGGGCGTGGCCTCATCTTTTCATTATTGCAAGTAGGAGACAACAGATCATGGTTAAAACATATTCCCAGAGCTCAGAGCTCAGCCATCCTTTGAAAGCCAAGTAAACCAGATTCGTTTTTACAGGCACTCTGTGCTATGCATTTGATGTATTTATGTTCTACATGTATTCCCATTTGTAGGGTAAAGACAGAGCCAGCTGGATCTCAAAGACATCCAGAATGAGATATCTTCACATCCCTCATCCCAGCCGCCATCGGCTCCAGTCTAGGTGCCTGCACCTGCTTCTACCCTCCTCCCGACTCCCAACCTGGCCTCCATGCACCAGCAAGCACCCAGAGATCCATGGGAAACTACAAGGATGGAGCAGGACCCTCCTCTGCGCTTCCTCGCTGGTGTCAAAGCCACAGTCCTTGCAGGGATGCAGAGGCTCTACCTCCCTTATCCCCTTGGTCATTCTGCTCCAGCCACGTGGGCCTCCTGCTGTTCCCAAACCTGCCTGCTTCCGGGTCTCTGTACTGGCTGTTCCCTCTGGTGGGAACACTCTTCCCTCACTAACTCCCTCACCTCCTTCCAACAGGCTTTGCCCAGAGGTCACCTCCTCCGTGAGGCCCACCCTGACCACCAGTTTGCATCTTTCCTTCCCTAGCAGGACTCACTTTCTAGCACATGATGAAATTCGCTTATTTATTCTTTATTGTGTTTATTGTCTGTCTCCTTGCATTAGAACTGGTCCCCAAGAGGACAGGATGTCTGTTTTGTTCACGGCTATCTTCCATACACCCTGAACAGTGCCTGGCACACAGTAAATGCTCAATAAATAGTTGTTGAATGCCTTTACTTAGAAAAACTGGGTTGAGGCACCTGCCTAAGAGCCACATGAGCTATGGGTGGCAGAGATGGAATTTGAATGCCCAAGCCTGGGGCAGCCATAGACAAGACGATAATCATACGATTTCACAGATTTCCCAGGTAAACTGAGGCACAAGTGCCTGGGGAGTGGGAACCCAACATAGTGGGACCTCTTGAATCAGAATTAGGTTGTGATACAATTGTCTTCCCTGCGAACAGACGCTGCTTTGGCTCACCTGGTAATGTGCCTACCCGAGGACGGCCATGATTGGGCTAAGTCAGCCACGATCTCCCCGTTCCTGTTTGCCAGTGGGGGTGAATGTGTGACCGAGTTCTGGCCAATGAGTCATATGGGGAGTCTATGGGGACTTCAGGAAAGGGCTCTCCTCCCTAATGAGAGGGAGGATTATGCGAGGAGAGAGCCTTTGCCTGTGCACACCTCCAGGCTGGATGCCATGCGGTGAGAACATGATGCTGGAGCAACAGCAGCCATCTGAGACCATGAGGAGAGGCACTGATGACAGGCACAGGGTGCTGTGTGGGAGAGAGAACGTCTCTCTCTAATTAAACCCTGGTCAGTTGTTTAATTAGCCAACCCTGGGGTAGGGGTATGGGGTTACCTTCAGACTTCGTGTTAAGATGATAAATATCCATGTTGGATATTTATGAGTTGGGTCTTCTTTTTATTCATCCCAAAGCACCCTCAATGATTCAGAAGCTGCATTCTCATGAGAGCCTGGAGCGAAGACTCATCCAAGACTGTACAGTCCTCAGGCTTAAACAAATGCAGCTCATTTGAAAGCTTGCAGGAAATCTTAGTTACTCTGTGCCATTCTCCAGCGCAGAGGCCACCCACCGAAGGCAGAGCTTTCCCAGGAGAAGGGGTGGTCACTGCACTGCCCTGGCTGCCGCATCTGCAGGGCCAACAGGCCTGGCACACAGTGAGGCTCTACCTGGCTGTGGGTGGGTATGTGGTGGATCTTGGCACCGACCTGCCCTCAGACCCCTGCCACTGCTGGAGCCCATGGTCACTAACTGTCTTAGGTGATGGAGTGTGAGTCCCTGGCCCTGGGTCAGCCTGCCATTGACACTGTCTCATCCCACCGCCTGTAGCTGGCGAGGAAGGGGTTATGGTTATTCCACACCCACTGGAGGAGGCTGAAGTGGCCTCTGCCCATGTGACACAGGAGGGGGACCCGGGCAGTTTCCACCACCCATGAGTCCCCTGGGTCACAGGAGGTGATGAACTTGACTCAGATCTGATGCATTTTGCTGCAGGCCCAAGGTCTGTGCTTACGGAAATCCTTTCAAATAAAGTGCAAGCTTCCCCTTTGTCTTTTAAACTAGGCTTTTAAAAAGAGGCATCTAATGGATTTTGCTTTCCAGAAATGTGGCAAATGTATCTTTACGGAGAGTTGAAAAAATTAGACCAGACAAATCCCACGATGCCCTGGAAAGCCCTAATGAAAAGCATGAAATCCACCAGCTGCAGGGAGAGAAAGGCCAGGGCGGAGGCCACCCCTTCTCCCAGGCAAGTGCCCCTGGCGCTGACACACCCCCTTCGCTCTGCAGCCCAGGCGGGGATCCTGAGGCTTGGGAAGGCAGGTGGACCACCTGCTTGTTTATGGAAATGTGGGAGGATGGGGGCCGGCCACACTCACACCCACAGCTCGTGCTCTCACTCCCAGAAAACAAATGCTTCCCTGCATGTGCTGGACAGGGTGCTGTTCGCTTAATCATTCTTCCAAAGCAGCTCCCAGAACTTAATCATTCTTCCAAAGCAGACCTCAGGCCTGGGTCCGCACACGAGAACTGGGCTTCCTGCTGCCTTTGTCAGGCAGGGCAGTGGTATTGGGGCACCCAGGGCATCAGGGTGCTGTGGGCGGAATTCACTGAGGGCCGAGCCAGGCTGTAGATGTGCAGGCAATCCCCCATCCAGGTGATTCTTGGGGCATTGAGTACCCCCAGTGATGTATCTGATAGTCACCCATATCCTTGGACAGAGTCCCAGCATCTCTGAGGGGCGGGGCTGGGGTCTGCCTCAGCCCAAGGGATCCAGGGCATTCCCACTCCTGCCAGAAATGGTGCAGCCCCCTCGGGGTCCCAGGGCCAGTGGAGAGCTGGCTGGGCTCAGCATCTTCCGTAAGTCACCAACCCCCTGCAGGGCCCCAGCTGCCGTGCTGTGGACTTAGGCCTCCTCCAGGACCAGCGGCACCAGGGTCAGTTCTCAGATGGTCCCCTTTTAGCAGCAGAAGAGTCTAGGCCATTGTTTTCAAGCTTCCTTTTCAAGCAACAGGACTCTACACACAGTCTTTACACTGCGCCTGCAAACACGAAGCGGACTAGTGGACAATGTCTGCACTCCGATGGGCAGGGCTGAGACAGCACCTGCTCCCCTCCTGCTGCTCCCCCATACCTGGGAGACCCTCAAGGCGCCTCCACAGAAACCCAGGAGGGAAGACCCTAGCCCAGGGGCTGCAGACATGCCTGGAATGCAAACCCTGGGCAAGCTCCTGGAGCTTCCAGACCTCAGTGTCCCCCTTTCTGAAGCGCAGTCATATGTCCCCCTGGACGGCTGGTGCCGGGATGATTCCCTTCCACCTGGAGCGGCCTTTCTTCTGACAGGCAGATTTCTACTCTCTTGAGGTTCTAGACAGCACGCCACCTCCCCTGTGAAGTCCTTTCTGGAGTCTTCGAAATCCTTCCCTGTGGGCATCCCCCGCTACACACATGTGCTTGGTTTTTACTATAAAAAGTCACCTTTTCAAATCGTATTGCACACCTTACCTAACATTATCTCCCTCACCAGACAGTGAACGCAGCCATGCTAAAGCTTGTGCTTTCTTGGTCTTTAGAACATTCAAGAGGCTGGCGCACAGCAGGGCCTCCTGGAGCCTTTGTGGAGCGGATGAATGCAGCCCACAACCATCACATGGGGGCCATGCGACGCCTGATGAAAATCATGATGCCCAATTATCTGCTTGTGGCACATTTCCTAGTTTTGTTTGCCCAGAAAAAAGCACACCGTCAGCACACTAGGGTTCATCGAGGGTCATTATGGTTAAGCGAGTGTGAATCTCCAAATGGCCCAGGGGCTCGTCATACGGAACCTGCAGAAGGCAGGCAGGCACGGGCCACACACCGCAGCAGGGATTTGCAGTGTCCTTAATGTAATTCCTTTAAAACTGCAAACTCCTCGCGTCGACATCCATCAAATTGGTTTGATTTGCACATCCCTTCCTCAGTGCTATTTTTAATCTAATTTTAGAAAATTAGCGAGGGCACATGTGCTATCTTTGTGTAGGAAGGAGGAACAGGCTGGAGGGAGACTCGGCACAGGCCATCTCGGTTGGCGGGGCCTCATGTGATTTTCTTTGTTTGTTTTGCTTTTTTCTCATCTTTTCAGGATTATTGGAATTTAGTAGATTATTTACATTATTGCTTTATAATCATAGAGAAATTGAAGTGATTTTAGTCTAGAATAATGGTAATGTTCTCGGTGCTACTTCGGGTGGGGGTGCCCGCATGCCTGTGGTCCAGCAAAGGTCCCGCGTGTCCCCCACTGCTGAGTTCACGCAGCTGACCACGACCATTTATTTACCTGTGTGGCTGCAGTGCTCAGGTGACCACCTTCCTTTGGCCCCAGGACCAGAATTCTCTGAGGCTGGGTGTAGCCACACGAGGACACCCCTGGGGACCTGGACCCTCATCCCCTGACCCTCCCCACTCTGGCGATTTCTCCATCACACCCACAAGAGACAAGGCTGTGTTGAAAAGATCACACTGTCCTATGAAGATTCTGTACCTAGAGTGTTCTCCAATATCCCAGGCCTAAGCAGAGCTTCCCAGGATGCTATGAGGGCCTGGGATCGCCACTGGGAGGCCTGTTTCAGGGGCCACACTGCAGAGGATCGGGGTGCACTCACCTTTGCAGACGAAGCACTTGATGTGGAAGTACTTGTCCTGCACCCGCAGCACCTCGCCCTTGCACACATTTCCACACGTGTTGCACAGGATCGCCGTGCTGGGCGACTTCTCCAGCGGGCTGGGAGCAGCCTGGGGCTGCGACACTGTTGGGAAAGAGAGAAGAAGAGTGTTCAAGGGTGGATGTGTGAGGCACAAAGGTGAGCACAACAGGGGTGTGAGGACGCAGAGCTGACCCTCCCAGCAGGCCCCGCGCCCACCAGCACAAGTCCCACAGGGCATCAGGGTCGGTCTGTTGTCTTCTTTTGCCTGGGAACCCACAGGAGTCAGATTACAGAGGGGTGAGGGGCCAGAGGGCAAAGGCCAACTGGTTAACCCCCAATGTGGGCTCCTGTCTACCGTAGCCCCACACAGGGAGGGGCCCGGGGTTCTCATGCACATGCACACCTATGGCAATGAGGCCACCACCTCCCCACCTGAAAGATGACCCAACCACAGCTGCCTTCACCTGGCACGGCCTTACCCTCTGGGGTCTCAGGGACAAGGCACCCCCATGTAAGCTCAGCAACCCTCAGTAGCAGGCACCAAATCTTCTCTTCTGCAAGTACAGCAGCCACGGTCCTAAGGGGAGCTTACTTCAACTTCCCTCTGGGTCCTGGGACATGGAGCTAAATATTGCTGCTGTCCCCTTAAATCTCCCTTAAAGCCACCACAGTACAGGATGTTTAAGGGGTGGCTGGATGGATGGACAGGTCAGGATGGATGGTCACAGGGCCTGACTGAGGGCTCCCGGGAACTAGGCAGGGTGACACACTCCTCATCCCCATCCTCCCAAAGCAGCTACAGAGACTAGTGCCCAGGACGGGGGTCCACGGCCCAGAAGCCTCAGGTCTGCCCTTTGAGGGGCTCCCAGTGGGCATTAGGGACGGCCAGGTGAGCAAGTGACCACCAGGTGGTCGAGCTGGCATCGCTTTGAAGCTTGAGGAATTGGTAGATGGAGGTGAGTGAGCTGGATGTGGAGCTCTGCCAGGCACAGAGTCAGCCACACAGGACCTGGGCAGGACCCAGGCGGTGGCTCCTGGGGGGCCGGCAGAGAGGAGCAGCTGACACTCAGCAAGTGCTGGCCTGCAAGAATGAATCAGCCTGGGGACTGAAGGCCCAGAGCCCAGGGCAGGCACAGGCGGCAGGTAGGAGGTTCTGTGGCTAGGACTGCAGTCAGCAGAACAATGCCCCTAAGATGTACCCTTTCTAATCCCTGGAACCTGTGTATATGCTTCCTGACATGGCCAAAGGGGCTGCAGGTGTGACTAAGTTAAGGGCTTTGATGGGATATGATCTGGATTGTCTAGCTGAGTCCAACATAACCACAGAGGCCTTAAAGTCAGAACACGATGCGACTGTGGCCAGAGGTGTGACCGTGGAAGAAGGTCAGGGAGATGACACATTGCTGGCTTTGAAGGCAGAGGAAGGGGCCACAAGCCAAGGAATGTGGGAGCCTTGAGAAGCCAGAAAAGGCAAGGAAAGTATTCTCCTCTGGAGTCCCCAGAAGGAACCAGCCCTTCTCACACCTTGATTTTAGCCCAGCAAGACCTGGTGGGCACCGTGACCTCCGGAACTGGAAGCTAATAAATTTGTGTTGCATTCAGTTTGTGGTCACTTGTTACAGAAGCCAGGGAAGTGAATGCAGTGGTCAACCTGTCAGACAGGTGGGGGCCGAGGGGCCGAGGCGCCAAGCCCCTCCCCTCTGCATTCTGCCAGCCACTCCTCGTCTGGGAGGGAGAGCCACCAACAGCAAGGCCCACCCCAGTGCAGCAGCCCAGGGCGGGCTTTCACTCGGCCAGCGCTGCGCCCCACGCCTTCTGCTCAGGCCAAGTTCACCCCGAACCATCTCATTGAGAGACTGAACACACAGACAATGGCCAGGCCCAGAGAAAGGCAGAGCTCAGCCCACACCTGCAGCTGCCGGCCCAGGAGTCCAGTCCGGCCTTGGCACCCAGCCGGGAAGCCAGCTATCTGGCAGACTCGCAGGGAGGCGACAGCTCTTCCTCGACAACCAGGAGGCTAAACAATAACTGGGTCCCACATGGCCAGGACTTGACTCGAAACTGACAGCCATCCTAATTCGTGCCCCCGCTTTCCAGTTAGGATCATTCGGAGGAAGCCAAATACACCCCTAACCAGTCACATGGGATACCTCCCTTCCAGGAGCCACCTCCAGTCCTCCGAGGCCGACAGCCTCCATGGGGGCTCACCCGGAGCCGTCCTTCCCGCTCGGAGGCTTCCCCACCACTTGCCTGCCCATGTGGTCAACTCCCTTGCCACAGCGGGTCTGAGAAAGTCACCTCTACTTGTCCTCATGTCTTCCTTTATTTCCACAGCACTCTAACACCAGCTCCCCCTGTCTCGGTCTGGGTTCCCCTGAATCCAGTCTTGAAGACAAGGCTGTGGGTGTAGTGGTCTATTTCGGGGGCCCCAGGTGCCAGGCTGGAGTGAGGAGCAGGGAAGATGAAAGCTGCTGGCAGGCGTGTTGTTGAGCTGCTCCCCACGTGGGAGAGGAGCCTCAGGGCTTGGGGATGTCCAGGAAACCCTGCGGAGCATGTCCCAGCTCTCCCGTGGAAGGAAGGGAGGCCGGGGCACTGGCCCCCAACCGCCTGTCCCCTGAGTGCAAGAGCTGCTCCAAGGCGGAAGTCTCAGCCCCCTCTTCTGGTCTGCCTGGTGTCTGGGCTGAGCGAGTTTCTGAGGCACAGAGCCAGGGGTGCTGCAGA
This sequence comes from Macaca thibetana thibetana, assembly GCF_024542745.1. Classification (NCBI taxonomy): domain Eukaryota; kingdom Metazoa; phylum Chordata; class Mammalia; order Primates; family Cercopithecidae; genus Macaca; species Macaca thibetana. The sequence continues at coordinate 181,079,374 of NC_065582.1, forward strand.
TGCCAGGGCTGGGCAGCCTGCAGGTGATCGGGCATGGCCCACCTGGCTGCCGTCGAAACCACAGGTGGGCTGAGGGACGTGGCACAGGCCCAGAAAATACCTGCCACCCTTCATTTGAGGGCTAAGCGTATTCACACACAGATGCACACTCACATATATTTACACAATTGCTAAATGCCAGCACTGATTGCGCTCTGAGCCTGGAAGGTCTCCTCATCTCCCTGGTAAAAATCCAGCAACTGCATCTCAGACAGAGGAGACCATTTCCTCATCCAGTTCCAACCTGCCCCTACCCATTCCCAGAAACCACATCCTGGAAGCCACTGATCTGGCCACCCGTCCTCGTCTGGGGTCCCTCCCCATCGAGGGAACTGTGACTGGACACCGCAGAGGAGGAACCTGGGTCATGTTGGGGCAGCAGGTCTTCCCAGGCCAGGGATTCCAAACAGACCAAGGGCAGTGGGTGTCAGCCGTCTGGGGACAAGGGAGAGGGGTTGGCCTGGGAAGCAGGCACGGGAAAGGAGATGAATGGCATGAAAAATAACTCAGCACCACCCTGGGCCTGCCTCCGGTTTTGCAAACTGGACAAGACAGAGCCCGGTGAGGGTCCCTGCGGGCTCAGTCTGCAGCCACTGGAGGCCACTTGGCCTTTCTCACTTTGGTTGAGTCCACAGCAGGCTTGTTCCACACACCTTTTGCCTGCAGAATGAAACCACCTCAACCATGATTTAATAAAGACGGTGGAGAGGCGGCAGCAGGCGAAGGTTTTCTGGGCTGGAATCGAAGCCTCCCGGTGCAGAACAAGGATTAGAATTGTGGACTACACTTCAAACAGTGCCTCTCGGCCACGCATGGCCCCCAGGCCACCGGGACCCCTATAGGTGCCATGCGGGTGATGTACCCGGTCCACATCTGAGGCTCAGTCAGAGCTCACAGGGGTGGGGGCTGTGCATCTTCAAGACGCGTATGTTCTGATCTATTGGCAACAAAGAGAACAACGCACAGGCGTCTCTTCGTGATCCGACGAGGGAGAGGTTCGCGCTGCTGGAATCCAGCCCAAATCCAGCCTGAGGGAAGCGTCAGCTTCAGAGTCTCAGAGTGGTGGGGCCAGATGGCCTGGGATGCAGCCTCAGCTGGCCTTCTGCATGCTGTGACCTCAGGTGAGTCTCTGAAACTCCTAACCTTCTGTCTGTGTGTCTCTCCATCTAGGCATCCGTCTTCTTGCATTACCTGGCCCCAGGGATGCCAGGACCATGGGCGAAAACATTCCCATAGCAACCAGCCCAGCAAACAATAAGTGCTCAATACACAATTGCCATTGTTATTTTCAAGAACACTGGCCTGACATCACGGTTTCCAGGTGACTGGAAATATACTTGGTCGGGGGTGGCGGGGCGGGGCAGGGGCGGGGGTGGGGGGGTGTTGGGGGAAGCTGCTAAGAGCATGGATTTGCTTGGAGGCCCCAATCTCGCCTGCTGGGACCGCCTCTGAGACGTCCTGGGGCTGCGGTGACATGGCGGAGGCTCTGCCCTCTCGCGATGGGAGGTAGACACTGCGCGGTGAGGACGCCGCTGCCTCTACGCAGGTGCAGCTCCTACAGGCTTCCCTCCAGCTAGCCCTTCCTGCCAGGCCCTGGGACCACAGGTAGGTAAGTGGGTGTACGGCGTTCATTCCTCACCCGGCTGCAGCTGCCAAACTGTGAGGACAGGCATGCAAGAAGGCTAGGGGGGGCAACAGCAAAACCCTGCCAAAGCAGGGGCCAGGTGGCACTCTCAGTCCCCCAGAACCTGGCCCAAAGTCAGCCACGTGTTTTACATTAAAAAGAGAAGTTTCAAGTTATCCTTCAGCAGGTGAATGGATAAACGAACTGGGGTGTATCCAGACGATGAACTATTATTCACCAACAAAAAGCAGCGTGCCATCACCCTGTGAGAAGGCATGGAGAGACCCTCAATGCATACTGCTAGCTGGAAGATGACAGCCTGGGAAGCCTACACCCTGCAGGATTCCAATTATGTGACATGCTGGAGAAGGCAAAACTAAGGAGACAGTAAGAGGATTGATGGTTGCCAGGGCTGGGATCAGCGGAGCGCTGGGGAGTTTTAGGGCAGTGACGCTGCTCTGGGCGATACTGTAATGGTGGATCCATGACACTGTACATTTGTCCAAACCCATAGAAACTACAACACTGAGAGCGGCCCCCAAAGTAAAGTATGGACTTCACCAAACAATACATCAGGCCGGGCACGGTGGCTCACGCCTGTAATCCCAGCACTTTGGGAGGCCGAGACAGGCGGATCACGAGGTCAGGAGATAGAGACCATCCTGGCTAACATGGTGAAACCCTGTCTCTACTAAAAAAAATGCAAAGAACTAGCCGGGCGAGGTGGCGGGCGCCTGTACTCCCAGCTACTCGGGAGGCTGAGGCAGGAGAATGGCGTAAACCTGGGAGGCGGAGCTTGCAGTGAGCTGAGATCCGGCCACTGCACTCCAGCCTGAGCGACAGAGCGAGACTCTGTCTCAAAAAACAAACAAACAAACAAACAAAAAACAATACATCAACATTGGTACAGTTATAACAAATGTACCTCACCAGTACAAGATGTTAATCATAGGGAAGATGGGATGGGAGCACATAGGAACTCTCTGTGTCTTCTAGAAACCAAGAACTGCTCTGAGAAATAAAATTATCAAAAAAATTTTAAAATTCTAGGCCAGGCACTGTGGCTCATGCCTGTAATCCCAGTACTTTGGGAGGCCTAGGTGGGTGGATCATTGAGGTCAGGAGTTGGAGACCAGCGTGGCCAACATAGCAAAACCCTCTCTCTACTAAAAATAAAAAAAAGTAGCCAGGTGTGGTGGCGCACACCTGCAATCCCAGCTACTTGGGAGGCCGAGACAGGAGAATCACTTGAAACCTGCGAGGCAGAGGTTGCAGTGAGCTGAGATCATGTCACAGCACTCCAGCCTGGGTGACAGAGTGAGACCCTGTCTCAAAAAAAAAAAAAAAAAAAAAAAAAAAAAAAAAAAAAAAAAAATTACAAAGGAACCACAATTGCAGCAGGTTCATTTCACTGCAATTTCGAGATTGGCTCCAATAATTCGGTTTAACAAGTCTCTAACTGTGATAATAACATAAAACATAAACTCAAATGCTAAGAATCCATCACACAGGGGCTGAGAGTATTTGATCCCTCGTGATAATGAAACCCCAGCCTCGGGGATCCCCAGTGGGAATAACAAGAATGATTGCTGGTGTCGTTCACACATAACCTTCACAGCGAAGGGACGTGCCTCTCTCAGGAAATCCCCCTGCCTCCCCCTCCAGGCTGGACTCCTGATCTGCCACCAGCCCGCCAGAATGGGAGCCAGCAGGGTCTGGTTTGGGTCCACCATCCAGGGGCAGCGGTGTGATCTTGGTGAACGGATTTAACTCTGCAAAGCCTCAGTTTTCACATCTGTAAATTGGGGCTTGATCTTAGGAGGATTTTTTAAACGTCCACTGAAGTAGAGAAAGCTCCATGTGCAAGGCCTGAGAGGTGGCTGTGAACAGCAGCTGTTAGCTGAGTTCTGTTTCAGGCCGCAGGGTGGAGGGGTCAGATCGGGGGTGGCTATCGGAAAGGGGAAGAACAATCACTCTCAGGTCCACTCTAGGTTTCCCAGTCCAGAGTGGGAGTCCACAAGCATTTTCAGGAAAAGGCAAGATGGTAAATACAGTGCAGGCTCCAGGGACACCGCAGGGAACACAACAGCCACGGTCCAAGCCCTCCACCTTCTCTTGTTTGTTCCACACCACACCCCACAGGAATGCCGGTCATCCGCATCTCACAGATGAGGATGCCGAGGCTAGGAGATGGTCACACAGCTGAGAGACTGGGGCCCAGCGCAGGTGTGTCCAAGGCTCCTTCTCCCACCCCTTTCATCACCTGCTGGGCTTCAAGCCATGTGTTCACTTGTTCAACAGACACAGACACAGGAGTAGACCTGCTGTCAGGTACTGGGGAGACAGGTGTGCCATTCAGCACCACATCAGCATGACAGGCACAGGAAGAGGGACATGCCAGGCCAAGGGGGCACAGGCAGGGGGCAAACTCCTCTTTCTGCACAGCGAACCAGCTCTCACGACCCAGACAGCAGAGTTCTCATCATTCTGTCATCTCTGGGAATGTTTTTTCTTCTCTTGAGGCAGGGTCTCGCCCTGTCACCCAGGCTGGAGTACAGTGGCACAGTCTCAACTCACTGCAGCCTCAACCTCCCGGGCTCAAGCCATCCTCCCACCTCAGCCTCCCGAGTAGCTGGGACCACAGGTGTGTGCCACCATGCCCAGCTAATTTTTGTATTTGGGATCTCGCTATGTTGCTCAGGCTGCTCTCAAACTCCTGGGCTCAAGTGATCCTCCCATGTCAGCCTCCCAAAGTGCTGGGATTACAGGGCGTGAGCCACCACGCCTGGCTGGGGATTTGCCTGTTTATTTCCGCTCCGTACCCACGGATCTATATTTAGTTCCACCCTTCTCTGAGGGCCCAGTGAACTTTGGACCTCTGAGCATGTATTCCTGGCTTAGCCAAAGACCAGCAGCCGTGCTCGCTTTGTTCTCTTGCTCTCCTCGTTTGTTCTGGAGGTAAATCCACCTTGAGAATGGGCAGGGGACTCCCTTGTGTACTCACACAGGGGAAACCTTGGGGTCTTCCCATGGCAGGGGTGCTCATCGGAGCCCCGCTCCATCTGCCAAGATGATTTCAGAAAGCTCCCCGTCTGCTGTTTCTATCACCCAAATGGCTGGCCTGGGGTTTCCAAACGTCCCAAGGATGTTCTAGTAATATTCAGTTTTCTAAGCCTACACACACACACACACACACACACACACGGACTCCAGAGGTGCCGGCTCACCCAGAGCAGGTCACAGGACACACAGTTCCAGCTTCCCTTTCACACCTTTCCTTCTGACTGTGTCAACAAGCAGAGAAATACAGAGACGGGCACAGGGCTGTGGGCAGGCACAGCGGGGAGATGAACCTGTGTACAATCAGGGAGGGCTTCTGGGAGGAGGTGACATGAGCTAGAAGCTCAGAGGATGGGCAGGCGCCTTCTGGGACAGAAGCAGGCACACATCACAGTACTCGGCTCACCTTCATTGCAGCACAGCCCTGACACGTGGGCGGCTGCTGTCCACTGGCCTGTCTGCCTCCCCTGGCCTGGAAGCCCTCACGGGCCAGGGCCATGCCTGAGGGGTTTGTCTCCCTAGGGCCGGGTGCTGAGGAGACCAGAGCTGATGCTGGCCCTGTGCTGACGTGTGCTCAGCCAGTCCTTGCCAGGAGACAGGCAAGGCTCTCACACACCACAGGGCCACACACACCCTGTGCCAGCTCTGCCCTGGGGCACAGGGCTTTCTCTGGGCTCATTTTATGAATATGGAATTAAAGGGTGCAGGCACACACACTTTGCATCTTCATGGATCCTGCCACGCTGTCTTTTTGGGGACTTACAAGCCCCCGCCTGTGCCTTAGAGTGTGTCCCCTCCTTCAGGTTCTCACTTTGTAGGTCGTGCCTTGGTTTAAGAGCAGGTCCAGGCCTACCTACTGCCCTGCCCAAGTGTTACTTGTTAGAAAATCATGCCGGATCACAGGCGGGCGCTTCCTTCCTAACCTACTTAAGGGCTGGCTGCTAATTATAACCATGAACCAAGGACATTGCTCTCTGGAGCCGGCCCCATTCTCACCACGGCCATCAGAGCCTGGGCTTAGCAAGGGGCCTCCGCAGGTCTCTGACCCCATGTGGCCAGACAGGGCGATCCTCTGTTCAATCCCCCCTTAAGCAAAGAAGCACTGGATACTTTCTCCCTGCCAAAAGCTAGGCCAGCATGGGGCCGAGTGTTGGGCAGGCACGCCCCTGTCCCCAAGCAGTCACGGGACAGTTCTGGGCACAAGGGCACACAGGAAGCTCATGGTGCCAGCGCCGTGGGACCCCAGGCCCTGGCACACTCCTCCCGGGGCTGGCCCAGCTCTATTTCAATGATGATGTGAGACACCTGCAGGGCACCCTGGAACGCCTACAAGGAGACGACCTGGCCCTCTTCCAGTTCCCCAGGAGTGCAGTCTGGCTTCTCCCTTGAGTCCTTGACCTGCCCATGGCCAGACCACAGGTCCCTGAGGACCACAACCAGCTCGGCTCTGCCTTGGAGTCCTGAGGATGGACGCAGGGCTTGCACACAGGTATTTGCAGATGAAACTGATTATGGGAAAATGCCGCAGGCTCCTGACCTCCACATGCCCCTCTCGGCATCGCTGTCACCCCAAACCACGACCTCCTGGGGTGTCATTCACCCTGGCCCTCAGTGCCCTTCCCAGGGCTGGCCCGGACATCGGCAACCAAACTCCTCTTTCTGTCCAGTGAACCAGCTCATGGCGGGGATCACTTGAGTCCATGAGCCACCCCTCCTCTCATGCTCGCCTGCTGCACAGAATGTGTCCTTTGACATCTGTCTCCTCTGTAGGGCTGGTGGGCTCCATGCCTGCTGGGCTCACCTGGAGGCCCAGCCCCCTGCCACTGCCTGAATCCTAGGATGTGCTTGGGGAACAGGATGAACACATGCGCCTCACACTGACCTGCAACCACCTTCCCCTCAGCATGTGACAGTAGCATCCAGTCATCTCAGCACCTCCCACGGTGTCCTTCTGGAAGCCTCTGAGCTTATCCCTCTGAGCCTCCCCACGGGCTGTCTGAGCAGAGCCCCGTGGCAGGCTGCATCTTCAAAGGTGACGATCACAACAACCGTTCTCACATGCTCTCCTACAACACCGCGTCGACCCTTCTTCTATTACCCGATGGGGTCTAAAGCCTCTCACCTTGAACCTGGGTGGACCTCTGCAACTGCTTTGACCAAAAGGATACGACAGAACTGACGCCAGGCAGCTTCCAAGCTGGGTCATCAAATACCCGCGGCTTCTGCCTTGCTTTCTTAGGATGCTCATCCTGGGAACCCGGTGGCCATGCTGGGAGGAAGCCCAAACCACTCCACACTGTGGCCACACATAGAGCCCACATGCCGCTGTTCTGGCAGAAAGACCACGGAAGTCCCCGTGGATGGCCAGCATTGACTGCAGGACGTGCCAGCAAAGACACCTGCGGAGGATTCTGGCTCCCAGCTCTTGAATCACTCTCAGCCTTTGGGTCTGCCCAGTGAAACCACAGACATTGTGGAGAGGAAACAAGGCATGCCCACTGCGCCCTTTCTGAATGGCAGCCCCTCCCAACCCACGAATGTAACAGGATGTTTGTCTTATGCCACTGAGGCTTGGGGCGGTTTGTTAGACAGCCATGGAAAACCAGAATGCCACCACAGTGACGGCCCCAGACATTAGAAGACCTCTTTGCAAAGCTTTTGCTCACATCATTTCTACACAGCTCCCTCTGTGCATGTGCCCCAAGAGCAGGAACCCCCTCCCACCCTGCTTAGAAGCTCCCCCTCCAAACCCAAGGCTGGCCACCTCCTCCTCCCTCTCCGATCCCACTTCTGCTATCACACACACGGGCTTACACAAGATGCCCAGGAACGGGTTCTCCAAATCAGTGGGTTTCTACTTGAGGACCTTGGAGATTTTGCAAGGGGTCTGTAAATGCATTTGCACACCATGATTGTCTGCAGACAAACGGCTCGACCTATGTTGTGCATCCAGGGACTACGGTTTTCAGTTGTAGGTAGATGCTCAAGGGACTTTTAAAAAGTGAAGGCTGCCAGAAAGTGTTACAAAATCCCCAGTTGCTTTTGTTACTGAATATTTCTTAAGCGATACAATGATTGGATATAGCGTGAGGATGTGAGTTCACTGAGAAAGGGGTTTTCACTGTCTGGAAGGTTTGGCGGCACATAACATCGATCACAGCAGCTTCCCTACTCTGGAGAAACAGCTCCAAAAAAATACTAGGTTCCAAATTCTTCCTGATCTAATTTCTGGAACTTGCCTACCAAGCAAAAAGTTAGATTTGATGAGGATAGCAGTTTACAGTTTACAAATTAGCCTCTGCATTTTATCTCTGCTCATACAAAAACTCCCTGGTATAGACGGCAGGAGAGGGGACTCAGTGGCGACGCCTGGTCTCCTCGCCATCTCTGCACAGGCTGGCTCCAGACCTCTCTAGAGACAGTAAAGTCACTTTCTCCAAGCGGAGGAGGCACTTGCTGTTTTGATTCAAGAAGGGAAATGCCCTTCAAAGCCTGGCGTGACCTCACCTGGAATCTTCACAGCCACTCTTGGAGGTAGATATTCTTTTGCCCATTTGGCAGTTGGAAGCTTAGAGAGTTTAGTGACCAGCCCAAAGCCACACAGGGAGGAGTGGCAGAGCCAGGATTCAAGCCCAAGTCTGCCGTTCTCCAGCTACCCAAGTCAAAGACAGATGCCAATGACTGATTGGTAGCCCACTGCCCCTGCCCACTGCAAGTCACACTCACAGACTCCACCCACCACAGACTCCACCCACAGCAGATTCTCCTGCTTCAGGTTCTACTCACCACAGACTCCACCCACTGCAGACTCCACCTACCACAAGCTCCACTCACTAAAACTCCACCCACTGCAGATTCTCCGCTTCAGGCTCCACTCACCACAGACTCCACCCACTGCAGACTCCACCTACCACAGGCTCTACTCACTAAGACTCCACCCACCATAGGCTCCACCCCCAGCAGACTCCACCCACTGCAGACTCCACCTACCACAGGCTCCACTCACTAAGACTCCACCCACTGCAGATTCTACCTACCACAGGCTCTACTCACTAAGACTCCACCTACCATAGGCTCCACCCCCAGCAGACTCCACCCACTGCAGTGCCGCCACTGCAGGCTTCCTTCCTCTCAGCCTTGCCTGGGCTCCGCCCACCTCTCGGTGTTCCTCTGGCCCCAAAGACTGCTTCTCCCATGCCCTGTGATCACCATGCTCCTAGGCTCGACTGAGAAGTCCTAACCATACTGGGATGACTTTATTATCTCCTGGGCATGGATCCAGAAGCCAGCTCTGCTTACTCTAAATTCAAGCAGGGTGTCCTAGCCAATTCCCATTGGGCCTCTCTCCTATGTCCCCACGCAGCATCCCGTTGGCCCAGCTGCTCACCATGGGAAGAGATGATGGGTTGACCCCACCCCAGAGATCAACTGTAAAGCTCAGGACAGTTCAAGGGAATCAAGCCCCAGATTCTCTGGGCTTCACGCAGGACATCACAGCCAAACACAACCGCAGGAAGAGGAGTCCTGGTGATTTTCAGAGACCTGTGTTATGGTCCAGGCCAGCCCTGCTAGCTCCAGGCCACATGCTCTTGGGAAAGTTATCACCTCTGGAGCCTCTCCCTGCCATCTGCGCAGGCAGGCCACGGCTGTACTGAGCTCTTGGTGATGGGGTGAGAATCAGAGGCCGAGGCTGGACACTGAGCCTGGCACATAGCATGAGCTCAACACACGCCAGGGCTCAGGGATCCTTGCACACTGACCGCCACCTGGAGAGACACCAGAGGACACTTACAGAAGAGCACTCCACACTCATGTCTAGAGGCCCCTGAGAGCTCAGGCAGGAGCTGGCCCCCATGAGACTTGTCCTCCAGCCCCACAGGGTTGTAGGGAGGCCTGTCTTGCTGGAAAGCGTGGGGTCGGTCCCTTTTCCCTCCAGCCCAGTTTCTAATCTGAGTCAGCCTCACTGCGAGGGGGCAGTCAGGGTGATGGAGTCCCCAAGACAAGCTCTCCATGTTGGCAAGGTGGCAAGATCTGGGAGGGTGGCCTCAAGCACAAGCAGCACCCCTCTGCTTAGGCCCCCCCCCCCCCCCGCTCAAGAACCTTCCATGGCTCCCCACAGAACACAGCCCAGCCCCCAAACCAGCACTCCAAGCCTGGTACCCGCCTGGTTCCCTGACTTCCTCACTGCCCTCTGATCCCACACTCTTTCCCAAAGTTGTCCTCGACAGTCCCGGCACCAGCCTGGGCTCCCACCATTCCTGTCCCGGGAGCACTGTGTGCCCATCTCACCTGGGAAGACCCTACTTGTCCTCCAGGTCCACGTCAAATGCCCCCTCTGTCCTGACAGCGCATTCACAGACAATGATTGACTCTTGTGCTGAGCTCTGCACTGGAGCCTCCAGACCCTGAGCACCCTTCTTTGCACCCTAAGTTTAAGCAAATTGTCCTTATTTTATAGATGCAAAAACTCACCAGGTGAGGGGATCTGTCCATTGTCTACCTGGGCCCACTGATGGTGTGACCTTGAGCAAGTAAGGGCACCTCTTTGAAACAGAATGAGGCTCTGGCTTTGTCTACGGCCCCGCGGTGCCAGGGCTCCCCTAGAGACCCGTGCTGGGCCACGGGAACAAGTGACCCAGTGAGCCTCAGGCTGTCCCGGGGACACTCTTGTCCTGGCACAATCACTGGTCTCAAACGTGTCTCAGTGTGGGGTGTGGGGCCGAAGAGCGCCCTAGTCTCACTTCTGAGATGAGGTGAGTTGGGGGTGCTGGGTATGGAAGAATCTAGAAGCCCAAAGGAGGCTGAAGAGGACATGTAGTCTTGTGGCACAGGTCTCGGGCTTCCTTCTTCTTGTGTTTTTTTTTCGAGAGGGAGTCTCGCTCTGTTGCCCAGGCTGAAGTGCAGTGGCATAATCTCGGCTCACTGCAACCTCCACTTCACCGGTTCAAGCGATTCTCCTCCCTCAGCCTCCTAAGTAGCTGGGATTATAGGCACCCGCCACCACACTGGGATAATTTTTGTATTTTTATTAGAGACGGGTTTTCACCATGTAGGTCAGGCTGGTCGCGAATGCCTGACCTCATGATCTGCCCGCCTCGGTCTCCCAAAGTGCTGGGATTATAGGCATGAGCCATCGTGCCCAGCCCGGGCTTCCTAGTTACTAAAAAAAATCTTAAAATCACCAAAGAAAATGATTCCATTTCCTTGATACTTTGCACAGTGCTGTAAATAACAGTGACACTGTCTCTTAAAAACAAACAATCAAACACACAATTTCCTCTTGGGCTCTGGCTCCAGGGGGCTTTGTTGCTCGGACCCTTTGTGAGGTTGGGGCTTTCTGGAAACTGAAACTCCACGAGCCCCAGGCGAGGCTAAGGGGTCAGGGAAGGGGTTTCCAGCCCAGCGGGAAGAGCAGACCCTTCGCCACTCCACTCCGCGCAGATCTGGGGTGCGCCCTCAAGGCCCGCGGGTGGGGGTGTCCCACAGCTCCTTCTGGCACGAAAGCCCTGTGATTTTCCTATTTGGAGGTAGGGGCCCGTGAGGACAAAGTCACTCTTGGCCACAAATGGGCTCTGTTCACAGAGCGACAGACACAGACGTAGGGCGGTGGGGTGCCCGGCGGCCCTCAGAGCCTGAGAGGAGCCTCTTCTCTGGGAGGCAGGAAGAGAAAAACAGTCGAGCGGCCACGCTGCCCCTTCCTTCCAGAGGATGTGGCAGGAAGCAAGAGCGGTGCCGGGGAGCAGCTCGAGCCGTCTGTGTGGGCCGAACTGGGACCCCCAGATGCCCATGTTGAAGTCCTAACCCCAGGACCTCGGCATGTGACTGCGTTTGGAAACAGGGCCTTCAAAGGCATCATTACGGTAAAGCGAGGTGATCTGGGGGGTGGGTCCTCATCCAATCTAATTGGTTCAGAAAAAGGGGAAATGTAGACACAGAGACAACCGCAGACAATCCCCCATCTGTGTGTTCTGTGGTGGCAGCATGGGAAACCAGAGGGAACACGACGCGAAGAAGCGGGAGAAGATGGAGACTTAGACGCCAGGACTGGGGCCCTGGGACATGTCCTTTCTTGCAGGCTCAGAAGGAGCCAGCCCTACCCGCACTTTGGTCTGGGACTTCTGGCCTCCAGAACTGTGGGAGGATGAACATCTGCCGGTCCAGCTCCCATCTGTGTGCTCTGTCGTGGGAGCGTGGGAAACCAGCAGGAGCGCTTCTCAGCTTACATTGCAGGTCCCTCCTGATGAACCCGGGGCAAGCTCGTGACATCACTGAGTTCAGACTTCACCGACCACACCTAACCTAACGAACGTCACAGCTCAGCCCGGCCTACCGGAAACATGTTCAGAACACCTACACCAGCCTACAGCTGGGCACACGCATCTAACAAAAAGCCTGTTTTATAGTACAGTATTGACTGTCTCCGTACCGTACCGCAGATCGCTAGCCCAGAAAAGGATCAAAATTCAAAATTCAAAGTATGGTTTCTACTGAATGCGTATTGTTTTTGCAACATTATAAAATCAAAAAATGGTAAGTCCAACCATGGTAAGTGGGGGCCTGTCCGCACACCATCCCTGCAGGCGGGAAGAGCCAGAGCTGGCCTCAGAGCCCAACCAGGGACTGGCCAGCTCCCTGGTCACTTCCCTGAGCCCATTTTCCATCTGCAAAGTGGGACACTGATCCTACCCGAGGCCAGGCTTTTGGAGAACAGTGACGTGATGGTGACCGCACGGAGCTGGCAGGAGTTTGTGTGAGTTGGGGTGGGGGCTTCCTTCCAGGGGCAGAGCTGGGAGGGATGGTACTGGGCCACCGCCCCTGCTCAGGCTGGCTGTGGGCTCCGGGCAGATGCCAGCCCAGCTCCTGCTGCTTCCAGGACTCTTCAGGCCTCCAGCTGCTGGCCCAGGTGCCCCCAGCACCCACTGTCCTGGAGGGTGTTATTCCATCACCAGAAGAGTGCAGCCCTTCCGGAGCGAGGGGCATCTGAGGAGCTCATGGGAGGCGTCCCAGAAGGTCAGGGCTCACAGCATGTACACTGACTCCCCACCGCACCCCCGACACAGAGGCAGACAGTGTGGCCCAGCCCATGACATGCAGCAAGTCTGTGGCCAGGCCAACACCAAGGCTCGGGTCTGCAGGCTCCCAGCCCAGGGCTCGTCCCCCAGGGTCACATTGCCTTGAGCCAGAGTGGCCACGCTGGTCCAACAGGTGACCTCCTCTAGGCCTTCAGCATACAGCAGATGCCCAGTGAATATTTCTCAAATCTAATAGGAAACAGGAAATGCGCTGAGTGACCGCAGGGCACCGTCCAGTGGTTGGGGGGGTGGGGTGATGATGAATAACCCATGTCACGCCATCTTTCAGTTCCTGTGTCCAGGCAAACACCAGGGACTGCACTCAGCACCTCCACCCACGACCCAGGTCACGGAGCTGCAAATGGCAAAACTGCGACAGTTGGGCATTGGACCAAGACCTGCCCAGACCTCAAGCCAGCTCTTAACTCCCTCTCTGGGAGGAGCTGAGGGGCTGAGCTAGTCCCACCAGGGACCCCACTCTCTCCAGGCAGCTGCTGTGGTACATGTCCCTAGTGCAGGGATCTGGGGGGCTGGGGGACCTGCCAATAGGCCCCCAAGCACATACTGGCCACACCTCAGCTGCAACCCACTCCTGCCCAGGCCTTTGAAGATGGGGCCACAGCCTTGACCTGAAGATACCACACCAGCCTGGATGGGGAGTCTAGCTGCCGCCTGTGCATCTCCATCATATCCAAATGGCCACAGAGAGTTGAAGAGGTTCCCCCACTTTGTCCCCTCCTCCCATCCTCCATTTCCCAGGAGACACCCTCTGTCCTGGTCCGTGTGGGCTGCCAGAACAATACCAGATGGGGTGGCTTAAAAGACTGACACTTATCTCCCACAGTTCTGGAGCCTAAGAGTCTGATATCAGGGCACCAGCATGGTCAGTCCCTGGTGAGGGCTCCCTTACTGGTTTGCAGATGGCTGCCTTCTTACTGTGTCCTCATGAGGCAGAGAGAGCACTCTGGGCAGGAGTCCCATCATGAGGACCCCACCCTCACGACCTCATCTAAACCCCATCACCTCCCCAAGGCCCCTCTCTTCCAAATACCATCACCCTGGGGGTTTGGGCTTCAGAGTGTGAAGGCTGGGGGGACATGAACATTCACTTCTTAACACCATCCACTGTCAGACCCTCCATGGTACCTGCTACTTTAGTCCAGTTGTTCTTTTCCTCCTGCACAGCTGGGACCTGTCCTCTCTTCACCATTTACCGACAGGCAAAAAGAGGTTCCAAGCAGGAACACACCTCCCCAGGCCACTAGGACCCAGGCCTCTCTGACCCTGGCCCTTTCCACCATGCCCCACCACGTGGATGAGGGGATGGGAGAGGGAGAGAGGTGAGGGGCGAACCAGCCCTAGGGGTGGCAAATCCATCTGGGACCTGACCAGTGTGAGATGTCTTCCTGGAGGCCGTGCCTGCCTCCCCTGGCGTTCCCGCTCTGCAAGCCTCCTTCCCACCCGCTGCTGCTCTCCTGGTGTGGAGCAGTCCCCTGCTCGTGGTTAATGCCCTCAAAGCCCAGCACCGTGTCCCAGCACTGTGGGAGGACGACCTCTTTGCCTGGATCTGAACTCCTTAATCCTAATTGCGCTCCTCAGAGCATTCTTCCCCTGGCAGCTGGCATCCCTTACTTGGGGTCTCTAATCCCTGCCTGACCCTCCCCTGTGCAGGTATGGTGTGGGCACAACAGCACCAGCCCCCTCTCTAGCTGGTATGAGAGGCGTTGTCACCCTCAGGCTGCAGGCAAGGGAACCCTGGCTCAGAGACGCTCAGTAACCTAGCCAGATCACACAGCCCTCAACTGGCTGGGTGGGGCCTGGAGCCTGGGCCTCTGTGTCAGGGAACTGGTTTTCTTCCTGTCTGCCCTCCCGTCTCCCCCTCAAATTCCTGAGCCTTCTCATGTTCTCCTGATCCGCTGATTCAAGGGAGGCTGGTGTGAGGGAAGCATTTCCGGCACATCTAATTAAAACTGGCCATCGGGATGGTTGGCCTGGAGCCCAGGGAAAGCCAGGCTGGGCAGGGGAAACTGGCTGCAGTGGCTCTGTGGCATTCGCTAACCACCTGCACAACAGAGGCAGCCAGTCCCTGCCTTAAAGTGGGTCTCCTGGGGGCGTCACCCTTGTACCGACAGGATCCGGCTCACACACCAAAGCCTACAGGTCTACACATGGGCAGGCAGGGGTGTGCCAGCACCCGGTCACACAGCCCAACTGGGGTGACAAGGTCCCGGCTCCACCCGGACAGGCCAAGAGGAGGGGCAGGAGGTGGCGTGGGGTGGGAGCCCTGCCCGGGATCCTTGCTAACTTCTGGAGACACGGTTCCTTTGGGTTCAATGACAAAAATAACTTCGTTTTGATGACCTAAGGAATGCTACTCATGGTTAGAAACCTAAACAGTACATCAAAGTTGAAGGAAAATTTAAAATCCCCTGCTTCCCTTTTACTCTGAGACGGTCACTCTTAACAGCTGAGTGGCAGCTCTACCACATGTTTCTGTAGGCCACAAACAAAACCACACATTCTCGCACACCTGGGACATACGCTATGACATCGCATCCTAGAATAATTCATCTGTCTTCTCGTAAGGCAGCGCCTCGATGTGCTTTCAGAAACAATATTCTCGGCGCCTCCACAGAGCCTACCCAGCTCTGCAGACGTGCTCGGTGTACACATGTGAAAGCCATAACTTCATTGAGATATAACTCACACAGCAGTACAATGTGCCTGTTTGGAATGCACACTCAATGGCTTTCGGTATTTCACAGAGCTGTGTGCTGATCACCATAATCCATTTTAGAAAGTTTCCATCACCCCAAAAAGAAATGCTACATCCTTTACTGTCACTCCCACTCTCCCTCCACAGCCCCTGGTAACCACCAGTCTGTCTCTGTGGATTTGCCTGCTCCGGGCATTTCATGTGAACGGAATCCCACACCGCGTGATCCTTTGCGACTGACTTCTTTCACTTGGCGTCATGTTTTCAGGGAGAATCCGTGGTGTGGCAGGCATCAGTGCCTCGTTCCTTTTGATGGCTGAGAAATATTCGTTGTATGGACAGACACTGTGTGGCTCATCCATTAGTCAGTTGATGACCTTTGGGGCTGTCTACTTTCTGGTGATTATGAATAACGCTGCTATGAACATTCGAGTGTGAATATTCGTGTGGACATAGGTTTGCATGTCTTTTGGGTAGCTACCCAGGAGTGGAGTTGCTGGGTCCTGTGGTCACTCTGTGTGCCACATTTCAAGGAACTGTCAGACTGTTTTCCACACCGGGTTCTGATTTCTACGCATCCCCACAGCCAGCTCTGGGTGTGCCTGCGATTGTGATCTAGCCATTCTAGTGGATCTGTAGTTGTGTCTCACTGGGATTCTGATGTGTCATTCCCTGCGGGCGAATGATGCTGGGTGTGGTTCATATACAGACTCTCCCTTTGGGAATCTTCTTTGTGAAAATGTCAATGCAGATGCTTTGCCCATTTTTTAACTTGGTTGTCTTGATAGGATTACGGGATGAGAGCTATTCGTATATTCAAGATACAAGTCCCATGTCAGCTTGCTAATTTGCAGAGATTTTCTTCTATTTTGTGAGTTGTGTTTTCACTTTCCTCACGATGTCTTTGGCATCATAAAGATTTTTTATGAAATCCAGTCGTCTATGTCTTGTTATGATGGCTTGTGCTTTGGCGTCTTTTCTAAGAAACTGTCGCCTGACCCACTGTCATGAAGATGTGCTTCCGAGGGTTTTTCTAAGAGATTTACAGGTTTTTCTTGGTTTTACTATAATTTTACATGAATAATTTTACATAAATAGAATCGCATCTACCTGACTGCGAGTTTTAATTGTGGATACCCTTGCTTTGCATGTGCATCGTGATCTGCAGTGTTGATGGCCGCAGGTTTGCCTGGGGCCTCGGCACCGGGGCTGCGTCTGGGATGGTCGTGGTCAGCTCTGCCATCAGTGTGACGGTCCATCCAGCACAATTGTCCACAGGTGGTGGAAGCACGGTGGGCCTGAGAAGCATCACAGACTCAGCTGAGCTGGAGAGGCCTGTCCAGCCTCTGCCATGGAAATTCCATTTGGGACACGGACATTGTCACCTGCTGTCCCCTCCGGGAATCCACGGCTCTCCTCACCCTGGCCACGCCAGCTCGTCCTCCCGGGCAGGAGGGAGAACTCACACTCAGATGTGCATGGGCAGCCTTGGGGGACCTGCAGCTTGGTGCTTTTGGGAACACACCTGTGTGTCTCCTCTTTCGGTTCACAAAACCCTGGGAGGGAGGAGCCACACAGCCAACCCCCTTTTTCTGGGGGCCTCACGGGCAGGGAAGTGTCTCCTCCAGGCCCCACAGTGAGGTCAGGCAGAATCAGGGCTTGAAGCTTCATGGGTTGGACTCCAGGGCCACTGCCACTGCCCTAGCCAGGGCTGCTCCTTTCAGTAACATTCCACAGAGTTTCAGAGTGTGAGACGCTGACAGGGGAGCTATGGACAAGAGTCCCAGTTCCCCTGCACAGGGCAGACCCCACAGGCCAGAAGGAGGGCACCAGGGAAGGAAGATTCTAGTCTGGCGGCTCAGAGATGAGGCCCTGCTGGGCACCAGGCCTCTTCCCACACAGAGTGGGGAATGTTTCAGGGGGAGGGGGGAGCTGCTGGAGGCCCTGGCACTGTGTCAGGCCCACCGAGGCCCCCGCCCCTGTGTATCCCCAGCTCTGCTTCCAGGGGTCCAGGCTCCTCCCCACTGTTCTCCCTCCCCTCCCTTCCCTCTCCCCTCATCTTACTCCCCCTGCCCCCCTTTTCTCCTCTCTCCCTAGCCTCCCACATTTTGCCATGACCTTCACCCTACAGGCCGCCTGGTCAACATGCAGGATTGGAGCTATTGGACTTGCTGGTCATTCGTATCTAAGGAGCCTGATGGGTCCTGTGTTTTTTATGTTAATATCAGGGGAGCTGCAGCATTCATGCTATTCCCCGAAGCAGGACACTGGGCCAACCAGTCCCTACTGTGGGGTGTCCTGTGCACCACGGGACACTCAGCGGTGGCCTGACCTCTTCCTGCCAGATGCCAGAGACACCCTCCTTAGCTGTGACCATCAAAAACGTCTCCAGATGGCCAGGCACGTGGCTCACACCTGTAATCCCAGCAATTTGGGAGGCTGAAATGGGAGAATTGCTTATACCCAGGAGTTCAAGATCCACCTGGGCAACAAAGTGAGACCTTGTCTCTACTAAAAAAATAAGATATTAGCCAGGCATGGTAGTGTGCACCTTAGTTCCAGCTACCTGGAAGGCTGAGATGTGAGGATCACCTGAGCCCAGGAGGTTGAGGCTGTAGTGAGCCATGTTCATGCCACTGCCCTCCAGCCTGGGTCACAGAGTGAGACCCTGTCTAAAACAAAAAAAAAGCCTGCAGACATTGCCACGTGTCCCCCTGGGAGCACAGGAGCACAGCTGCCCATGGGTAAGAACCAGCAGCTTAAAGGAAAAAAGAAAAGGGAGGGAGGGAGGCCCAGATGCTGTCAGCGGGTGCTGGAGTCCAGACGCAGCTCCAATACCAGCACCGTGTGAGGTTGGACCAGACCCTTCTCGTCCCCAGCCTCAGCTGATTCACCTGTATAATGGGGGTCACCCTCCTCACCCCACAGTGCTGCCCCTAGAAAGTGTGCCCGAAGCCTGCACCCACTGGCGCCCGTGGCGCTGGCGCTCACAAGCTTCACGCAGGGCATAACTTGACTGGACCCGTCCATTCCCGCCAGACCCCTGAAGCTGATTCATACAAAAGCGCAGTTTGGGGCTTTACCTGTGTCTCCCCCTGGCACTCCCATGGAGCGTGGCTGCTTGTGAAGGGCCAGCGGGTCAGCGGCTCTCCCTCTGCGTGGCTGGGCCTGGCACCCATGGAGGCTCGGGCAGCAGTGGGCCGGGGAAGAGCCTCTGTGGCCCACAGGACTCCCACAGGGTCACGTGGCAGCTGCCATCCTCTGCCCAGGGAGGGGCAGAGCCAAGCCCTTCCCGGCACACTGAAATAGACTCCCGCCACACTGTACGCCAGACACACACCTGTCTCCCAGGCGTTCAGGAAAGGGGTTCTCAAAAGGCACTCGGGGTGGGGGAGGTGTGGTGGGGGTGGGGAGCGTCTGCTGACCCTTCCTCCATGTGTAGGGTCAGCATGAGTGAGCTCAAAATCGCCACAGCCCCATGTGCTGGGAGTCACAGCCTGCACCAGGGGTCCCTGAAATGCGGGCTTCAAACAACAGATACCGATTCTCTCGCCGTTGTGGGGGCCAGAAGTCTGGCGTGAAGGTGCCAGCAGGGCCCAGCTCTCCACAGGGGTGTAGGGAGGTTCAGGCTTCCTCTTCCCACTGCGGGTGGCTCCAGGCACCCCTTGGTGTTTGGCCGCAGGGCCCCCGTCTCTGCCCCCGCCGTCACGGGCCGTCTTCCCTGTGTGTCTCTTCGTGTCCTCTTTTGTCTCTTATGAGGACACCAGTCACTGCATTTAGGGTCCGCCCTCATCCACAATGACCTCATCTCCATCTTTACCGTAATTACATACGGAAACATCAAACAAGGTCACATTCTGAGCTTCCAGGTGGGTGTGACCACAAGAAGACGTGTCTCTATCTAGCGAATCAGAGTCCAGCACCCCGTCGTAGGATGCGTTGCACCTGCACACCCAGCACAGCTGCCTCCAGCTCGCACGGCCCCTGCATACCAAACATGGCCAGCACCATGCAGAACAGAGTTTAAGATTTTATTTAATTTTAATTCAACCAGGGAACCTGCTGGTTACCAGACGTGTTCCCAGGCTCTAAAACACGAATGCACTAAACCTTCAGTGACCTTGCACAGCTGGTCTCCTTGCCCTGGCTCTCTAAGGCAGGAAAGAGATGAAGTCATTGTCTAGCCCAAGGCCACTGCCATGGATTGAATGTGGTGTCCCCTCCTCCAGACTCACACGCTGATATCCTGAACCCCAGTGTGATGGGATTTGGAGGCGGGGCCTTGGGGAGGAATTAGGTCTTGCAGGTGGAGCCCTCATCATGGGATGAGTGCCCTTGTAAGGAGAGGCCAGAGGCTGCCTCGCTCTTCCTACCATACGAGGGTGCAAGGAGAAGGCGGCTGTCTGCAGCCCAGAAGTCGGGTCCAGAGCCCGACCATGCTGGCACCCTGATCTTGGACTTCTAGCCTCCAAAACGGAGAAAAACAAATGTCTATTGTTTAGAAGCCACCAGTCTATGGGGCTTCGCTGAGCTGCACCGAGACCACACATCCTACCTGGCTGCCCCTGGCTTTCCCCTGACTGGGCTGCCAGTGCCCCCACAGGCTGTGCCCATCCAGAGATCTGAGGCTGGGGGCAGAGGTCCTGGAGGACCACGCACGGTGGGTGTGTCTAGGCACTAGGGGCAGGAAATGTTTCCTTTTAACATTTCCCCGAGTTTTGACATTTACAATTTGACATCAGAGGAAACACTCTCAATGCCACCTTTAAGGGAAAAGGAATAAAAGGCAGAAATACGTATGCCCCCCTCCCTCTGTCACTCACTCAAATACCCTGCACAAGCGAATCAGAGGCCAGCACCCCGTCGTAGGATGTGCGGCACCTGCACACCCAGCACATCTGCCTCCAGTTCGTGCAGCCCCTGCGCACCTGAAACATGGCCAGCACCATGCAAAACAGAGTTTTAGATTTTATTTGATTTTAATTAATTTTAAATAATCACATGTGGCCAGTAGCTACCATACTGGTTCACGCAATTAGACTAAGACACGCTGTAAGACAGACGTTTAAAGACGGTGTTTCTAAGATTCAGGGAGAAATCCGGGGCACAGAACTTGAAACCCTGACACCCCACCCCAAAGCCCACCACACTGTGCTGTCATCATGACTGTGTTCGCAAGCCAACTGTACGCACATATGAGTCTTCTGCAGACACGCCTTTTCAGCAGCAGCCAGTGGGGCTGGGAGCAGAGACAGGTACGCTCCCTCTCTCTCTCTGTGGCTCTGGGGTCCCGGGAGGGCTGGCCTTGAGAAGTGTCAGGGCTAGAAGAGGCCATAGTGATCACCAGCCACCCATCTCCCCGCCATTGTACGGATGGGAGTGCAGGGGCAGCCTGGAGAGTCCTGTACCTAATCCTGAGAGGAGACCTCTTCCATGCTCAGAGACACCAAGAAGCCAACCGCACCAGCCCAGGACATGGGCCAGGGAGGCTGCTGGAGCCAGGCTTCCGCTAGTCAGCATGGCTGGTGCCCTGCAGGCTCCCAGCACTCAGCACTGCCTGGGGTTCCCACGGAGAAGGAGCCTCAGATCCCCCTCGCCTCCGGCCTGCTGTCCACCCCTAAGCATCGAGTTTATTCAAAGTCAGCCCCGAAGGGAGGCCCTGGTGGTCTCAGGCTGGAAGGGGAACACTCGAGTCTCGAAGGAACTCAGCCAGCAGGTACTGATGGCTCAGAGGGCCAGGGATGGAGACGCAGGATGGCCAGGGTGGTGCTAGATGGCCGAGGCCCGGCCGCGTCTCTCACCAGTTTCGGGATGGCCCATAGTGGGAAACATCACGTTGCTTTGAGGCCATCATGTTAAGGGGATTTTCTGTAATGTTTGGGAGAGGGGCATGTGGAGAGGTCGGCCTTCTGAGTCCTGCCTGGGCCCTCAGGGTCCTCCTGGCTCAAGCCCAACAACTGCAGTGGCTATGGCAGGGAGAGCGGGCGCCGGCGCCGGGCACTGATCCTGGCCTTTCCACAGCTTTTTAGAGTATCAGGTTGTCTAAGCTTCCCTGAGACACTGTGATGCGGCGCCATGCTCGGCCCCACCTTACTGGAACTTGAAGGGAGGCAGCCTGGCCCGAGCCCAGGGTGTGCTGGATGGCACCAAGGGGGGCACAGGGTGACCTGACCTGGCCTGGAGGGAGCAGGGGGGCTTCCTGGAGGAGGGGGTGTCAGAGTCCAGCTGTGAGAGGGAGAAGGAATTAGCCAGGCTCAGGGAGGGGAGAGACAGTCTGGGCACAGGGCAGTGCAACAAGGACTGGAATACCAAATCCGTATCGCTGGGCTGATGTCAAGGCAGCCCCGAGGCCAAGTTCCCCAAAGGCTCTAGGGCAGGCTGTCCTTGCCTTGCCTGGCTCCTGGGGCGGCCTGTATTTCCTGACTGTGGACGGCAAGGTGGCCCCAAGGTTGAGCTCCCCCGAAGGCTCTAGGGGAGGCTGCGCTTACCTTGCCCTGCTCCTGGGGCTGCCTGCATTTCCTGGTGGCGGCAGCATCACTCCAGGCTCTGGCTCTGTGGTCACCCCACTCTGCCTCTCTCTTAGAATAACTGTGATGACACTCAGGGCCCACTCAGATCATCCGGGATCAGCTCCCCATCTCAGCATCCTGGTGTAATCCCATCTGCAACGACCCTTGTTCCAAATAAGGCAATATTCATAGGTCACAGGGATCAGGACCTGCTATGCTGGGGTGGGGCACAATTTCTCAGCTGACCACACGCAGCAGCAACTTATCTGATACTATATGTAAATAGCGAACAAAAAATTCACAGAAAGCACCTTTATTCCTTATGATGTGCTCTACTGCTTTCTACTCAACTCACCTTCTTATGTAACGCACACGGCTGCGACCCACTAAACTGATTTCCTGCCAGGGACTGGGTCGCCACCTGCAGTGCAGAAAATTCTATCCTAACCTCTGCAGCTGCATCCTGCCAGGGTGGGGACCAGGCGAGAACTACGATGACTTTAGTAAAAGAGGGGGATGAGCTGTTTATGCACACGGAGGGCAGGCGGGACTGACAAGGGCCTGGGAGGACCCCCGACCCCTCCCCAACTCTCTCACATGCTCTTAGCCACCTTCTGCTGGCCTCAGCACAGAAGTCTGCATCCCTGAGCAAAGCAGCCTGCAACTCTAGCATAGCAGCCTGCACCCCCAGCGCAGCAGCCTGCACCCCCAGCGCAGCAGCCTGCACCCCCAGCGCAGCAGCCTGCACCCCCAGCGCAGCAGCCTGCATCCCCAAGCACAGTTGTGCTGGCCGAGCTCAGGCCTCCGGGTGCCTGAATGTCTCTCTGTGGAGGTGGGGTGTGCCAGCAGGATGGCTCAAGTGGCACAGGCAGGGCCTGGTTAGAAAGGAAACAGCGTGCATGGTCCCATGAGGCTGCAATCACCCGCCTGCTCACTCATGCTCACCCCCTCCCCAGCACACAACCCTTCACTCCCTGACAGCCCAGCGCTGCGGCTGCCACCCATCACGGGGGCATGGATGGGGTACAATGTACAATTACTCACATCTTCATTTCTGAACACTGCTTAAAAGCTGAGAAGTAATGAGATCAGACCCTGAAACAGGGTCAGGCAGAAGAGATTTTCACTGAGACTTAAAGCAAGGAAGACACCAGTGCTTTTTCAGGATTGTAAAACCTTAGGTTTAGAGGGATCTGAGACCATCCAGTCCCTGGAGAAGGATGTCCAGCCCTGGCGTCTCCTGAGCCCTGGGCCCCCAGCCTCCCTCTGAGTGCTGGATGCCTCCATGGGGAAGCTTTGGGCACCTCACAGTCAGAAAACAGAATGCAGAAGGCCTGCTCACTGCCACCTCCCTCACCGCCACTCCCGCCCCCCAGCAATGCTGCACATCATGAAGCAAGGCCCTTACCCTGCTGTCTTCCCTCAGGTGACTCAGTCCTGGGCCTGCAACAGGCCTCAACGCTCCACAGCCCTGGGACCTGGGCCCAGCGACTGAACCTCTTAGAGCCTCAGTTTCCTCATCTGTAAATGGGGATACCATGGACTGGGTTGCAGGGAGACTAAATGAGATGATGCCTGTGAAAGTACCTGGCCCCTACCCGGGCACGTGGCAGGCACTCGGTAATTGGCATCTTTGTTCCCCAGTTCCTGACTCGATGGGTGTCCTGTCACTGCTGTGACACAGTGCCACAGACAGCGGCTTAACAACAGGCATTTACTCTCCCAGGTTCTGGAGACCAGAAGTCCCGGATCAGGGGTTGTGAGGACAATGCAGGCTCTGGGGCTCTGGGAAGAACCTTCCTGGCCTCTTCCTGCTTCTGCTGGTGGCCGGCAATCCTCACGAGCCTCAGCCTGCAGCCACATCCCTCCAATCTCTGCCTCCGACATCAGCTGGCCTCCTCCCCGCATGAGTTCACATCACCTTCCCTCTTCTCCCTTCCCAAATCCAGCATGACCTCATCTGGACGAGTTCCATCCCACAGTGACCCTACCGCCAAATAAGGTCACATGTGGAGGTGTCAGGGCTTAACTTAGTGGGAATGCAATTCAACCCATAGTGGCGGCTTTCCCCTTTTCATCAGGAGACCTACACCCCGGTGCCCCAGCACAACACGTCCCCATTAAGGGAGCTTTCTCCCCATCCCCTGTGGGGCATCTCTTCTCCTGCCCCCTCCTGCCTGTCGGTCCGTATCTCTCCTGGTAGAGATGGGAGGTCCTCATCCCACCCTCAAGGACCCTCCACTCCTTGCCAGGCTAGCCTCCCAGTCTCCAGCACACAGTGTCCTCTTTGGGGCACACCAGGCCTCCCAGGTTGAGAACAAACTCCTGGTTTCGGATCTGCACATCCCAGCCCGGCTGGAGCTCCTCCCCGGGTCCCACTCTCCTCCTCCTGGTTCCGGATCTGCAGACCCCAGCCTGGCTGGAGCTCCTCCCTGGGTCCCGCTCTCCTCGCCCCTCACCCCTCTGTGCTCTGCACACGTCCAGGCTGCTCAGCTCCACCTGAGCCCATGCCCCGGCCCTCCGACAGCATCTCTGCAGGACAATGAGCATTGCAAATGCCTCTCGAGACAGCGATTCCCAGAGCCCCCTGAGGTGTCAACAGGGAGCTGGTCACCATAGAAACAACCCAGGCAGTTGATGGCTGGGCTAGTTAGGCAGTGTCCCTGTCCATACCACAGTCCTGAGTGCCACTAACATCAGTGCATTTGTCCATGGGGGGAGCACCTGTCAGGTGCCAGAGCAAGGCACATGGGGACATGGGGGTCTCATCATGCATGAAGCTGGCAGGTTGGGGGCGGTGACAAACAGTGAACAGTGAGGTGAGTGCCCTCTGTGGCTGCTGCGACTGCTGTGGGCACTGGCGGGCCGAGGGCCTCGTGAGGACAGGACATCTGCGCCAAGCACTGAAGGACACAGCTGAAGAGGGGATGGAGGTGCAGAGGCTCCGAGACCAGGCGGAAACAAAGGCAAGCGGAGGATGTTGAGGGGCCATGAGGGAAGCCTTGAAGGCCCAGACTAAGCATGACAACTCCCTTCCCGAGGTCTCAGGCAGCCCCAGGGCAGGGTGAGCACGGAGCCGCAGGGAGAAAATCCACCAGGGAGGATCGGAGGGGATGGCGCTGTGTCTCCCTGTTGGGAGGTGCCACCCCTCCACCACACCCTGCCTTCTGTCCCCAAGGAGGCCCAGGCCGGAAACTGGGCCGCCTCCTGCTGCCCCCCCTCTCCACACCCACAGCCCCTCCACATGCAGCTCGGCCCAGCCCCTGTCAGCAAGAAGAACACATGCTAAAACCAACAGCGATCCATCTCCCTGCCTGCGAAACACAGACCACACGCCCAGTCGGCCTCCTGAATCAATAAAGACAAATAACCCCACAGAAAAATAAGCAAAGAAAGGGACAGGAAATTCATAGAGACACAAACGGCCCGGAAATGTATGAAAATGCTCTCGGGCTCTGCAGCACCAGGAAGACATGAAGCGCCCCCTTTTCCCATGGTCTGGCAAATATTTAAAAGACTGACAGTGTCCAGAGCTGGGCTTGGAGGGACCAGGGTTGAGGGACTTGTGCCTTTTTGGTACAGGTACAAATTGGGACAGCCATTGGAGAAGGTGGCTTGGCAGAAGGCATTTCCATCCAACAGTTCCTCTTCCATACCTTACATGTCTATTTGCATGTGGGTGCAAAGACATATGTGTGAGAATTTTCATCTCCACTAGGTGCACACAAGGTGTGCTAAAATCTGAAAGTACTTGGGAGCCAGTGGGCCCCGTGTGCCTCTGATGGGCACAGTGACAAGGACCCAGCATCACTGAGGCAGGCCCTCGCCCAAAATGCTCAGCCAAACCCAGACATGAAGAAACAGACCAGTCCTAATGGTGGGACATGCCACAAGGCCACAGGTCTGGACTTTTGAAGTGTGTCCATGGCACAAAAGAAAGACAGAAAAGGAAAAAAGGTAGGGAGAACATTCCCGAATAAAGGCTACTAAGGACAATGACACATGATAGCCAACTGCAATGCATGATTCTGGGTCGGATCCTGGAGGAGAAAAGGTAAGCAAATACCTGCAACGGACACCTGGGGGTAACCGGGGCAGCCAGAAGGTGGACATTGCACAGGCTATGTTTTGCTAGCGATATGTGCTAACGTTTTGCTATATCTGGATGCCTGTGCTCCCCAAATTCATGTGTCGAAGTCCTCACCCCCAATATGAGGGTGTTAGGCGGTGAGGCCTTTGGAAGGTGATTAGTTCATGAGCGTGGAGGCTTCATGAATGGGATTAGTGCTCTTACAAAAGGGACCTCAGAGAGCTCCCTCGCCGCTTCGGTGTGTGAGGACACAGTGAGAAGACGTCATCAATAAACCAGGAAGCAGTCCTGCCCAGACACTGAATCTGCTGGTGCCTTCATCTGGGACCTCCAGCCTCCAGGACTGTGAGAAATCAATGCCTGCTGTGTATAAGCTGCCGGGCTGTGATGTCCTGTGAGAGTGGCCCCATGGATGAAGACAGACGCTTTCCAGGAGCACCGATGATGCGGGTTCCAAAGGACTTGGCACCCAGCCTGGAGGCCGGCATCATGGGCAAGGGGCCTCTCATGGCTGACGCGTTTCCTCATCAGCACATCAGGACAGTAAGAGCTCCCACTTCACAGGTGGTGAAGAACCAACGTGGTGAGGAATGAATAAAGCAGCTGGTGGAAAGTGCTGTGCATGGGGCCTGGCACCTGGTCCCTGCTCTGAGGTCACCTGCCACGGAGCTGCTGACAAGACCCTAGGCCGAGCGCGGTGGCTCAAGCCTGTAATCCCAGCACTTTGGGAGGCTGAGGCGGGCGGATCACGAGGTCAGGAGATCGAGACCATCCTGGCTAACACGGTGAAACCCCGTCTCTACTAAAAAAAATACAAAAAACTAGCCGGGCGAGGTGGTGGGCACCTGTAGTCCCAGCTACTCGGGAGGCTGAGGCAGGAGAATGGCGTGAACTCGGGAGGCGGAGCTTGCAGTGAGCCGAGATCTGGCCACTGCACTCCAGCCTGGGCGGCAGAGCGAGACTCCGTCTCAAAAAAAAAAAAAAAAAAAAACCCTTAAAAACACGAATGTGTATGTGCTCATCCACGTTCACAGCAGCAGAATCTCCACCAGTCAAGCGGTGGAGACGACCCTTGCATCCATAGACATGAACAGATGGGCAAAACGTGGTCTATACGGACGATGAAATATCACCCAGTCCTAAGAAGAAATGAAATCCCGACACAGGCTACAGCATGGACGGCTCTTGAGGACACCGTGCCCAGTCCCAGAAGGACAAATATCACAGGATGTCACTTAGATGCGGTCCCGAGAGTTGTCAACTTCATAGAGATGGAAAGTAGAAGGGTGGGTGCCAGGGTCCGGGGAGTGAGTGTTGAAGGGGACACGGCTTCCATTTGGGAAGATGAGAGTCCTGTGGATGGATGGCGTTGCTGGTTGCACAGCACTGTGTAGTGTATGGGCTTAGTGCCACAGAACGGCCCACTTAAGAATGGTCTAGATGGAAATTTAATGTATCCATAGTACCACCGTTTTTAAAAATGATGCCAATAGATGCTCTCTGTGCCCAGGGCAGCAAAAATCCAAACTAGACATGGGGGAAGGGCTCTGCCGTACCAGGTGGGGGCCTCGCCTTCTGCACCCCACGTGGCTGACTTTGTGGGTCAGTGGCCTGTTGCCCACCTGAGTCCCCAGGACCCACCAGACAACTCGTGGTCTGCAGGGCATCTGCCAACAGCGCCACTGTCTGAGTCATGCTGACGAGGCCGAGGGAAGCGGAGGAAGGAAGGTGCATGACATTTTCCCACTCAGTGTGGCTAAATGTACGTCTCACTGCCTAGTGCCACGTCCCGCCATGTGGCCTCGGGTCCAGCTGCAACTCTCCAGAGCACACGGCGGGGCCTCCCCGCTTAGGCCTCAGGAAACCAAGGCCTTCACTCGCTGCTATGGTCTGAATGTTTGTGCCCCCCCGCCCCCAAATTTGTGTGATGAAATCCTAACTCGCAAGGCAATGTATTAGGAGCTGGGCCCTCAGGAGGTGATCAGGTCATGAGGGTAGAGCCCAAAGAGCTCCTTGTCGCCTTCCGTGGGAGGACACAGTGAGAAGGCCCCATCTATGAGGAGGCGGCCCCCAACAGAGCCCACTCTCCACGCCTCCATCTGGGACTTCCAGCCTCCACAAGTGTGAGAGTCCAACGTCTGTCTTCATAGGCCACCCAGGCTGTGGTATTTGTCACGGCAGCTGGGCTGACTCATACACTGATGTGGGCACTGCTCAGACCCTTAGTCCCCAGCAGGTGCTGGGACCCCCCACTCTGCCTCAGGGGCTCACTGGCTCAGGGGATCCTGAGCCGGGCGAGACAGTCCCTGCTCTGGGAGTCCCTGGTCAAGGAAGGCAGACAGAAAGGTCATGAATCCCAGACAAGTGGACAAGCCCATGCCTCACAGGGACAAAGACAGTGGGGGCGGCTGAGGGCCTGGGGAGTGGCCACAGGCAGTGCGCCCCATGGGGCAGGCCTCAGGCAGGGGGCGTCCCACGAGGGGAAGAGCCTGTGCAAAGACACAGGGCTGGGGAAGGGCCTGGCACTCATGGGAGCACCTAAGAGCTCAGCCTGGCCGGGCACAGGGTGTGATGAGGAACTGATGGGAGGTGCAGTTGACGAGATGCAGCCACATCACAGTCCCTCAGCCAAGTTGTGGAGTTGCTCCCTGTGCACAGGTCTCACAGGCCAGCCTGACACAGTCCTGCCCTCAAGATGCCCCCACCAAGTGTCAAATGGTGCAGCCACTGTGGAAAAGTAGGGTGGGCCCTCCAAAACTTGAGAGAATGGCCATTTGATCCGGCAGTCCCACTTTCTGGGTATCTACCCCAAAGAACAGAAAGCAGCCTCCCTAGGAGATACCTGCACACCCATGTTCACAGCAGCCTTAGTCACATCAGTGAAGAGACAGAAGCTGCCCAGGTGTCCTTCAGCAAATGAACTGATAAACAAAATGCGGCCCAGCCATTCAGTGGAACATTATTCAGCCTTAAAAAGGAGAGGAATTCTGACACAGGCTATGACATGGATGACACTTGAAGACATTACGCTGAGTGAGATCCCAATCACAGAGGGCAAATAGTGCAGGATTCCACTGATAGGAGGCCCCTAGAGTTGTTGAATCCACAGAGACAGAAGGAATGGGGGTTACAGGGGCTGGATGGGGGAGAATGGGGAATGAGTATTTAATGGGGACACAGCCTCAGTTTAGGGAGATGAAAAAGGTTCTATGGGTGGACAGTGATGATGGCTGCATCATCATTCAACCATGTGAATGGACTTAATGCCACTGAACGGTATACTTAAAAATGGTTAAAATGGTACATTTTAGGGTAAATGTATTTAACCACAATAAAATATAAAATTTAAAAATACAAAACAATCATATGGAACCAAAAAAGAGCTCATATAGCCAAGACAAATCTAAGCAAAAAGACCAAAGCTGGAGGCATCATGCTACCTGACTTTAAACTATACTACAAGGCTACAGTAACCAAAACAGCATGGTACTGGTACAAAAACAGACACACAGACCAATGGAACAGAACGGATATCTTAGAAATTAGACCACACATATACAACCATCTGATCTTCAACAAACTTGAGAAAACAAGCAATGGGGAAAGGATTCCCTATTTAATGAATAGTTTTGGGAAAACTGGCTAGCCATATGCAGAATATTGAAACTGGACTCCTTCCTTATACCTTATACAAAAATTAACTCAGGATGGATTAAAGACTTAAATGTAAAACCCAAAACTATGAAAACTCTAGAAGAAAATCTAGGCAATACCATTCAGGACACAGGCATGGGCAAAGATTTCATGACAAAAACATCAAAAGCAATTGCAACAGAAGCAAACATCGACAAACGGGACCTAATTAAACTAAAGAGTTTCTGCACAGCAAAAGAAACTATCATCAGAGACTGGGTGCAGTGGCTCACGCCTGTAATCATAGCACTTTGGGAGGCTGAGGTAGGTGGATCACCTGAGGTCAGGAGTTCAAGACCAGCCTATCCAACATGGCGAAACCTCATCTCTAATAAAAATACAAAAATTAGCTGGACATGGTCATGGGCACTTGTAATCCCAGCTCCTCAGGAAGCTGAGCGCAGGAGAATTGCTTGAACCCAGGAGGCGGAGGTTGCAGTGAGCTGAGATCACACCATTGCACTCCAGCCTCAGCAACAAGAGCGAAACTCTGTCTCGAAAAGAAAAGAAAAGAAAAGAAAAGAAAACTGTTATTAGAGTGAATAGACAACCTATGGAATGGGAAAAAATTTTTGCAATCTATCCTTCTGAGAAAGATCTAATATCCAGAATCTACAAGGAACTTAAACAAATTTACAAGAAAAAAACAACCCCATCAAAAAGTGGGCAAAAGACATGAACAGACACTTCACAAAAGAAGACATTTATGTGGCCAACAAACATGAAAAAACCTCAACATCAATCATCATTAGAGAAGTGCAAATCAAAACTACAATGAGATACCATCTCACACTAGTTAGAATGGCAATTATGAAAAAGTCAAGAAACAACAGATGCTTGTGAGGCTGTGGAGAAATAGGAATGCTTTTACACTGCTGGTGGGAATATAAATTAGTTCCACCATTGTGAAACACAGTGTGCTGATTCTTCAAAGATCCAGAACCAGAAATACCATTTGAACCGGCAATGCCATTACTGGGTATACACCCAAAGGAATATAAATCATTCTATTATAAAGATACATGTATGTATATGTTTGTCGCAGCACTATTCACAATAGCAAAGGCATGGAATCAACCCAAATGCCCATCAATGATAGACCGGATAAAGAAAATGCAGCACATATACACCATGGAATACTATGCAGCCATAAAAAGGAATGAGATCATGTCCTTTGCAAGGACATGGATAGAACTAGAAGCCATTATCCTTAGCAAACTAACACAGGAACAGAAAACCAAACACTGCATGTTCTCACTTGTAAGTGGGAGCTGAACAATGAGAACACATGGAAACGGGGAGACGAACAACACACACTAGGGCCCATTAGAGGGGTGGGGGGAGGGAGAGCATCAGAATAAATAGCTAATGCATGCGGGGCTCAATACCTAGATGATGGGTTAATAGGTGCGGTAAATCACCATGGTACACGTTTACCTATGTAACAAACCTGCATGTCCTGCACGTGCATCCCAGAACTTAAAATAAAATGAAGAAAAACATACAAAACAAAAGCAATGCTCCCCATCTGGTGACGGAAAGAGAGAATGTGGTCAAACACACCACAGGGAGCCATGCAGTGGGATCCCACACGGCTGGTAAGGCATCAGCCATGGCCGGAGATTTCATGCCAAGCAGGAACTTTGTGAAACAGTGCCAGAGGAGGACCGCGTCGTGCACCACCCGGAGGCTTGCATGGTGGGGAGCATGGGGGAAAGGTAGCAGTGGCACGGGGGCCTTGCCTGCATGTGGGAGCCACATGCAGCCTCTCTTTAACCAGCTGCCCCTTCAAAAACAAACACTCATTCTGTCCGTGACACTGTTACTCCCATGACTACTGCTACTGCTGTCCGTGACACCGTTACTCCCATGACCGCTGCTACTGCTGTCCGTGACACCGTTACTCCCATGACCGCTGCTACTGCTGTCCGTGACACCGTTACTCCCATGACCGCTGCTACTGCT
Source organism: Macaca thibetana thibetana (assembly GCF_024542745.1). NCBI lineage: Eukaryota > Metazoa > Chordata > Mammalia > Primates > Cercopithecidae > Macaca > Macaca thibetana. Next base: position 181,111,142 of record NC_065582.1, read on the forward strand.
GTCCGTGACACCGTTACTCCCATGACCGCTGCTACTGCTGTCCGTGACACCGTTACTCCCATGACCTCTGCTACTGATGATGGAAGCAATGACGATAAAATCGACCCCAGAGAATACACAAGAGGGCAGTGACCCAGGGGAGTGGGGCCTCCTGAAGGTCCCATGGATGCCAGCAGAGAGTGGCACCCAGACACATACAGAAGGAGGGAAGGGGCTGACAGTATTCAGAAAAGAGTGCATTTACCGCAGCTCCTGAGTCAGGGTGGGCTTCAGGGCAGGGAGGTGGCTGCCAAGAAGAGCTCTGAAGAATTAGGAGCTGGACCAATGCAGAGGAGGCCTGGGTGGTGTGAATGGTGTTTTTCTAGAACTCTTCTTCATTAAAATCTATGGTAAAGCCTGCAGCTGTGGGCTGGTCTCCAAGGCCACTGCACCTGACCTCAGGATCAGGTGGACGCTGCCCCTATCTCCAGCCCCCTGACCTGCCCTTGCCTTAGCCTCACCTGTCTAGATATTCTCGCCATCCTGCAAGTCATCTCCAGGTAGTGGGAAGGGCCCGGGACTGGGAACAGAGAGCCCTGAGCTCACATCATAGCCTTGTCTCTTCCCGGTCATGTGACCTTGGCCACCCCCTCTCCCCAACCCCCGGAGCCCTAAGTATTTCTAAGAATTCTGGAATCACTCTAAAGAGATCACAAACATCGAAGTGCCTGGCCCTGAGCAAACAAAAGCTATAATCTTATGGATTATAAGACTCACAAGTCCAAGCCCCAGACATGACCTGCAGTTAATTACCAGCCCCTCTTCCTCCTTGGCAAACCGCAGCCACACACGCCTCCTTCATGACTTTCCCCGCCGTTAGCTTCCGCTGGCCTGAAGCTCACAGGCACCCAGGGAATAACCTTTGCCAATCACATTCACCAACATTTGAATAATTTAACTTCCATAAAAGGTGAAGGGAGGCTATGCTTAATATTAAGCATAGATTATGGTTTTTTATTTTTTATTTTGTAGAGATGGAGTATGGCTATGTTGCCTAGGCTAGTCTCAAATTCCCGGCCTCAAATGATCCTCTGGCTTTGGTCTCCCAAAGTGCTGGGATTACAGGAGTGAGCACATAGATCTGCTTCTAATGTCAGCCAGTTATGCTTGATGTTAGGAGCAGATTGATGTGCAGATCTGTCCACAGGAGACCTATTTGGGAGGGCGATTGTGAGTTCTAAGTAAAAGGAGAATTTGCAACCAGCGCTACTTGCCACACTGTAGCTAGGGTCCCTCTTAAAATTTCATATGTCCACCTGTGTGGGGCCAAACGGTCCACCTGTACTTCAAGTAGAGAGAGAATACATGCACCCTGGGACTGAGAAAAGGGGGAGGGGCCCTCCAGCTCCCTGCCGGAGCCCACCAGAAAACCTAACCATGAGTGCAGAGGGGAACAAGCCGCTTGGCCATGCCATCCTGGGGCCAGCGGGGTGCTGTGACCAGCCCACCTCCCTCCAACTGCAAGCCCAGCCTCTAGTGGCGCAGCTGTTTGAGTTACCCTGAGTCAGGTGGTACCATGGGAAATAGAGGGTTCTATTCCTGGCATAACTAACCCTCTTTCCTGGATCTGGGACAGCAAGGGCTGGGACACTGCCCGGGTCTCCACACCAGCTCGAGCCCCTCCCAGAGTGTCCGGGTCTCGCAGTCTCTGTGGCACCGACCCCCACTGCTGTGACTGCCTGCTCCCAGCTGGTCTCTCCTGCTGCCCGCACTGCCCGAGGGCATGGACCCTGCCTCACCTCACTGCCCCAACATCACCCCTGGGGCCAGCACTGAGGGTCCCAGTGCCCAGGGGGTGCACTGGCAGAGTCCATTATGATGACCGTCCACCTTCAGGCACAGAGGGCACATGTCCTGGTCACCTGGCTTCCCTATTGTCCTCCCTGGCCCAGGACCTAAAGAGCCACTAGCTTGAACAAGATGCTGCTAAGCCTCAAAACAGGTGCCCACCGCAGCCCTTCACTGCTCTTGAGTGAAATTATGACAAGGGCTGTGGGTGGGCCGCACGGGCTCGCTGGGCCAGCTGCTGAATGGTGCATCGGGGCGCTGGCATCCCTGATGTGTGCTTGTAACCACAGGGTGGGCACAGAGGGGGACCAGGGCTCCCAAATCAGCGGCCTTGCCCTTGACGGCTCTCACTCTTCCCCTGCACGGTTGGACAAAGCTGCCACTTCCTGCAATTGTGCAGCACCAATTGTCCCCTCTCTGGACCCTGCCCTCCCCGAGGACACCATCCCTTTCTGGTCAACGAGCCCTCAGTGAGAACGCCAGCCTGGCCCAGCCCTCGAGGAACCTCAGGTCTGGGGAAGGTGGGAGGGCGAGGAAGATAGCTCAGTGAACGAGAGGGGAGGCACAGGGATGCGGCCTTGGCATCTGTTCCCTGAACACTCTCAGCCAGCCTCCCTCCCCTCTGCAGGCCCCTCGCTTCCCATCTGCAAAGGCCCAATCCTCCCTTGATCCTGGCAATACCGGCTCTTGTCCTTCTTGTCCCCTTTCTTCATGGCTATATGTCTTGAAAGGGGTGTCAATGTCAACAGTGTCCAAACTGCGGGCGGGGGGCGGGAGTGGGGGACGTCTGCAAATGCATCTCCTAGGGCCTGCCCAGCTCTACCACAGCATCCCAGGCTGAGGCCCAGGCGTCTGCGTGTTGTACTGTCAGGGGTCTCCACTCCTCTAAGGAAAGAGCTTCCCCTAGACACGACTCCCAAGGCCCCCAGGCTGGGTTCCCTACACTGTCACTGAGCACGCACTACCAGCCAGTTGCTATGGGAGGTACCGGAGGACCACGGTGCACAAAAGGCAGACAGCACCGTAGAGCCCTGCACCCTGCACCCTACCCAGGGCCTAAGGTCAGGGCATGGATGAAGTTCCTCAAACACACCCCCTCCCTCCCATCTCGGGGGCTCTGCACCAGCTGTCCCTGCTGTCAGGTGCCCTTCTCCCACTGCTTTGTTTGGCTAAGTCCTACTTGGTTGGATGTCACCTCCTTCAGGAAGCCTGCCAGGATTTCTCTCTCAGGCCAGGTTCACTTTCTCTCTGGCCCCACAGCCTCCCTCCCTGAGAAGTGCTTTCACAGAGTGTCATCACTTACTGCATGCCTTCTTCGTTGGCTGGGTGCTCCTGGAGGGAAGAACTGCCTCCAGTGCCCGGCCAGAGGATCAACGTGCTCCAGGGAACACACCACCTCTAGCCTCCCCGCCAAGCCTGTGGACGCTGCCTGGCTGCGTGTTAGAGGACATGGCTGCCCGTGAGACCTGGGGTGGGGCCAGGCCTTTGCAGCAGGCTGGGGGGTCTTCTGTGAGGGGTATCCTTCCTGGTATCTGTCTCCTCAGGGAGCGGCAAGTCCTCACTGAGGAAACAGGTGCTTGGAGGGGAGGACTTAGGTCCCAGGAGAAACCACCAGCCCCCACCCTGAAAGCTGCCCCTTGGGGGCTTCCCAGGTCAACACCACGGAGGGGCCAGCTGTAGCCTGATGGCCCCTTCCCTCCCAAATCCAGAGCAAAGTCCTGCTGGGATCTCCTGCTAGGCCACAGGGGTGCCTGGCAGAGCTGGGGGAAGGGAAGGGATCAAAGCTGCGAGCAGAGCCTCAGGGGGGAAGCAGCCCTTGGGGCTGGGGCAGAAATTCCTGGTAAAATCCCAATTTCCAGCAAAATCCTCCTTCTAAGTTGTCAACTTCCTAGGAAGCTGTGGGTCACATTTTAAGGAAGAAGAGAGAGAGAGTTTCTAAGTCCCTTCCAGAATCCGCATCCACCCCCTACGGCTCCCCGGTGAGGTGATGGCACTGTCCCTCGTGCCCAGGGCCGCCGCTGGGGGACCTGTTCTATTTGAAAGGCAAGGTGTGGAGGAGAATCACAAATACGCAGACAGCACGTAAAACGACTCCCGCACTCCCGCGCTGAGCTGAGAGAAGGCTTGTGAAAGCCTGGCAGGAAGCTGACCCACATTTAATGCAGATTATGGAGGGAGGGAGGGTGCCATTCAGCTGAGCACAGGGTCTGGAAGGACACAGCCTGAGCTCCAGTGCCAGCCCGACGGCTGCACTGGGGCAGGCTTCTCCGTGTCACTTTGCCTCTATGTCCCCACCTGTAAAATGGGGAGTCACAGCTCCCCACCCCACCACCCTGTGTGAAGAGGACTCACGGAGGTGACGCAGCCCGCGCTCAGCCCGTGTTATGACCCCGCTATGCTGCTGTCTATACCAGCCGCCGGGCACCCTTTTATCAAGAAGCGTGAGCTCTTTGGAAAGCATAAAAATGCACCATCCGCAAAAGGGATTTTTTTTTTTTTTTAATCAGGCACATAACTCTTTGTTCCCTGTTGGCCTTAGAATTTGAAAGAACCCGTGGGGAGACACGCTGTGGCGAGGCGGCGGCACTGGGTGGGTGTTCTGAGAGGCAGGCATGCCCATGGGAAGCCCACCTCCCATCTTTACCAGCCGTGTGACCTGGGGCAGGTCGTGCCTCCTGTCTTATCCAAGCGCCCTCATCTGCAAATTGGGAGCAGTAACATCACCCCACAGGGCTTTGTGGTGTCAGAGATCCACCTGTGCAGCCTTGCTCCCATGCCCAGTGTCGCTAGGTGCTCTGTAAATGGCAGGCATTGATTTTTTTTTTTTTTTCTGAGACAGAGTCTCGCTCTGTCGCCCAGGCTAGAGTGCAGTGGCATGATTTCAGCTCACTGCAACCTCCGCCTCCCAGATTCAAGTGATTCTCCTGCCTCAGCCTCCCGAGTAGCTGGGATTACAGGCACACACCACCATACCCAGCTAATTTTTGCATTTTTAGTAGAGGCAGGGCTTCTCCATGTTGACCAGGCTGATCTTGAACTCCTGACCTCAGGTAATCTACCCACCTCAGCCTCCCAAAGTGCTGGGATCATAGGCGTGAGCCACTGCACCTGGCCTTTTTTTTTTTTTTTTTTTGACATAGAGTCTCACTCTGTTACCCAGGCTGGAGTGCAGTGGCGTGATCTCAGCTCGCTGCAACCTCCGCCTCCTGGGTTCAAGCCTCCACAGGAGACCTGTCTGGGAGGGCGATTGTGAGGGACGGCCTCAGCCTCCTGAGTAGCTGGGATTATAGGCACACACCACCACGCCCAGCTAATTTTTGTGTTTTTAGTAGAGGCGGGGTTTCGCCATGTTGGCCAGGCTGATCTTGAACTCCTGACCTCAGGTGATCTGCCCACCTCGGCCTCCCAAAGTGCTGGGACTACAGGCGTGAGCCACGGCACCTGGCCAGGTATTGATTTTCATTAGACAAATCAATCACTCCCTTTGGGTCCTGCTCCGCTCAGCGCCGAGGGTTCCTGAGGTTGCCGGCGCACCCGGGATATATTTAGCTCTCTGCCGGAGCCCTGCTGGGTGCTAGCATTCCAGCTGAGGACATGAAATCTCAGACCAGCTCCTCATTTCTCATTGGCAACCACGGATTTCGCTCCAGAGCAGAACTCCCTCTCTTTTATAACCGAAGGCTAAATTATCCCCCGAGGACACACTCGTGTACACACACACACATACACACACACACTTGAGATCCCTGTGCTTGTAACATGTCAATACCACTCATAGCCCTAGCTCCACAGTGAAAGTCCACCTCCCAAAATAGAGAATCTCAGAGCAAGAGGACCTGGCCATCGGCCGGGGAGGCTGACAGCTGCTTCCTAATGGAGTGTCCTTGAGAGCTAGTATTGAGCAAACCCGCCACTGGCATGTCCTTAAAATGAATAAGCAGTGAAAACACAGAATAGCAAAGCATTAGGAACAAAGGAAAATTGCCCATGTTCCTAGCACATTTTTTTTCCGAGATGTTTTTCTGCATATTTTGCAGACTGTAAAAAATGATGTGTCCTGTATTCATCTACTACCAGCCTTCACACATAGTTTATTCATGCTTCATAATATTTTTAATGCACAACATTCCATCTTTTATCAGCAGCTCTCAAAGTGTGGTCTAGGGAGGTCCTCAGGACCCCATACAGGGTTTGGTGGTCAAAATCCTTTCAATAACAACACTAAGATATGGTTTCCCTTTTCACTGTCACTCTCTCCTGAGTGTGCAATGGAGTTTTGCAGAGGCCGCATGACACGTGACATCACAACTGATTTAACTCAGGGCAGACATCAGAATCCAGCCGTCACCTACAAAGCCAGATATTAATGAGATTTGCAAAGCTGTAAAGCAGTACCTCGGCTCACTAAAAATGCTCTTATGTTAACATGCAAAGCAGTCATTGTCCTTTTGCAGTTTAACACATTTTTTATTTTTCAATTCTTATTTATATATATTTTTTGGGACAGGGTCTCACCCTGTCACCCAGGCTGGAGTGCAGTGGCACAATCATGGCTCACTGCAGCCTAAACCTCCCAGCCTCAAGCGGTCCTCCTGCCTCAGCCCCCAGAGTAGCTGGGACTAGGCACATGCCCAGCTAATTTTTTTATTTTTTGTAGAGGCGAGGTCTCACTATGTTGCCCAGGCTGGTCTTGAACTCCTGAACTGAAGTGGTCTGTCCACTTCGGCCTCCCAAAGCACTGGGATTACAGGTGTGAGCCACCATGCTGAGTCAACAAATTTTTTTAAAATTCTGTTTTAATTTCGAATACAATAAATACCAAGAAATACAATGCACATAAGCAAAAGCTCCCTGGGGTCCTTGATAATTGAGCCCTGAGGCCCTAGAAGTTTGAGAAGTGCTGCCATGGATGGACAGGAATTTCTATAGCCAGCGTTCTGCGGTTGGACACTTACGTTGCAGAGTATGTAACCCCTGCAATTAATGGCTTTTTATTTCTGAATTCATGTCTGTGTTTCAGAACCTTTTTTCTGAAGAGATTCCCAGAAGTCGCATTATTCCATCAAAAGGCATGAATGTATTTAAGACTCCACACGTTTCACCTAACTGTTTCCCAAAAGACTGGACCAATTGATATTCCTGTCCACAGTCTGTGACAGGATCCAGCTCCCGGGATGTTTAAATTTAGCGAGTAACATTTTTTTTTTTTAATCCTATGAGAAGTCATTCTCACTTTCTCATCCATTCTAGAGACCCCACAGGGAGAAGAAAAGGTATCAACCCCATAAACAGGATGTACCAAGAGACTACCTGTGCCAGGCTGAGTAATGCCTCCCCCAGAAGATACCCACATCTAATCGCTAGAACCTGCGACATAGATAGTTAAACGGGGAGGGGTCTTTGCAGATGTGATTACATAAAGGGCCTAGAGACTGGGAGATGATTCTGGATTCTATGGGTGGGCCGCGAGTACAATCTCAGGAGTCCTCATGGGGAGGAGGGAGCGGAGACGACATACACAGGGGAGAAGTCACGTGAAGATGGAGCCAAGGGAGGTTTGAAGATACTGCCTTGAAGATTGGAGCAATGTGGCCACAAACCTCAGAATCTGGCAGCCACCAAAACTGGAGGGGCGAGGACTGAGCCTCCCCTGAGCCCTGGTGGGAGCTGCTGGCGCCAGGTTTAGCCTCCGACACTGACATTGAATTGCTGGCCTCCAGAGTTGGGAGGAAACGCCTTCTCTTGCTTTAAGCCCCTGGGCTTGTGGTCACTGGTGACGGCAGCCCCTAGACACTCACAGGTGGCCTTTGCCCGGCACTCCAGTTGTGCCACCTTCCCTGAGCGAGGCACGGACCTGCACAAAATCCTTTCTTTAATGTGTGAATCACCCTTTAACTATGAAGTCAGCCCTAGGCCCAATATCCCAGCAGAGGGGGCACGAGTCAGGACCCAGCTGGAGACCAACCCCAAACTCTGGTGTGGTTCCCTGAGGCCTGGGTGGGCGGGCACCAAGGGACAGTGGCCCGACCTTGCCAGGGGAGAAACCCTCACCAAAGCCCATGATGCACACCTTCCTCGGCAGAGAAGCGGCTTGGGGTTGCAGGAGGCTGGGGAGAGGGAGAAAAGGAGGAGGCAGCAGCGGTGCAGCAGCAGCTCTCCTGCGGCGGCCCTGGGCAGGCAGGTTCTGAAGGGCCCAGCATGTCTGGAGGGGACAGAATGAGCTGGTGGATGAGACGGCTGCAGCTGCAGGTGACCTAAGGAGCACCGAGGTCCTGGGGAGGCCTCCCCACTGGATTCCAGAGGGGCCTCTGGGCCTACAGTGAAGCAGGGCCCACAGGAGGTGAGGGAGTCGCTCAGGACAAGGGGGCGCCATGGTGCACCACGGTTAGGAGTGCAGGTTCTGCAGCTGGCACGGTGCTTCTCAGCTGAATCACCTCAGGAGAGTTACCTAATTCCCTGGGCCTCTGTTTGCTCACCTGTGACGTGGGAATACTGGTAGTCCTGAGCAAGGAGATCTGATGTAAGAATTACAGGGTGAAAGCACATCACAGTGCAGGGCCCGGGCACGGTGCTGGGTCCATGTCGGGGAACCACGTAAGCCATTCCCCCGTGGGCGTGCACAGCAGGGTCCTGCTTGCCTGGAAGCAAATGCTACATCCCAAGGTGTCCACGCCCTAAACCACACATGGGCTAAGAGTCGGAAAGATCCTCTAGGAAAAGCCCAACCCCAACAGAGATGAGGAGGCCAAGGCTCAGGGGGTGCATGGCCTGGGCTGGTTTCGGGTCCCCCGCCTCTCCATTAGACCACCCCTATCTCCTCCCAGAGTTGCTTATGCACCAAGAAACCCAGGCTCCGCAGGCACCAGGGAGATCAGGCCACGCCAGGACCCGGGATCTGGAAGCACCAGGGAGAGTCCAGCTGTGCCGAGGCCCAGGGTCTCCGGACACCAGGGAGAGTCAGGCCACGCTGAGATCTGGGGTCCCCAGATACCAGGGCAAATCCAGTCAGAGTGTGAAGGGTGCAGGGCTGGGGCCTTCTGGAAGCTCCAGGGGAGATCCGCTTCCCTGCCTCTTCCAGCTTCTAGGGGCACCCGAGTTGCTGGGTGCGGGGCCCCTCCCTCCACCCTCAGAGCCAGGCGTGGAGACTTCTCTCTCCTCTCTGCCGCCTTCCCTTCCCTGGGCCTCCTGCCTCCCATTAGCGAGAAGCATCAGGCCTCCCGAAATCCAGAACAGTCTCCCTGTGGCAAAATCCTTCACACAGTCACATCTGAACAGTCATTTTGCCACACGAGGTCACATAGTCACAGGGCCTGGGATTAGGACATGGGCACCTTTGAGTCCACTGTTCAGCACCCCGCACCATCCAAAAGGAGGTATTTCAGAGAGGTCAGCTCCCAGCTCCAGGCTGCAGAGCAGGCAGGAGCAGACGCAAATCTCTGCAGGAAACCCCAGCTTGGTCTGTGTCCACCAGTTCAGAGGAGGGAGGGAAGTGGAGGGCCTAAAGATGGGAAGAAAGCTTCATGGAGGCCCTGGAGTCTGGCAGAGCCTTGAAAGGGAGAGGAGGAGGGACTCCAGGAGAGTGGGGGCAGACAGACGGTGACAAGAAGAATGCAAGGCTGTTTAAGGATCAGGGCTGCCGGGCGCAGTGGCTCAAGCCTGTAATCCCAGCACTTTGGGAGGCTGAGACGGGTGGATCACGAGGTCAGGAGATCGAGACCATCCTGGCTAACACGGTGAAACCCCGTCTCTACTAAAAAATACAAAAAACTAGCCGGGCGAGGTGGCGGGCGCCTGTAGTCCCAGCTACTCGGGAGGCCGAGGCAGGAGAATGGCGTAAACCTGGGAGGCGGAGCTTGCAGTGAGCTGAGATCTGGCCACTGCACTCCAGCCTGGGCGACAGAGTGAGACTCCGTCTCAAAAAAAAAAAAAAAAAAAAAAGGATCAGGGCAAAGACAGCACATAGTAGGTGCTTAATAAATAGTCATGGAGGGACAGGAGAAAGATTTTGGAAGAGCTCTGAGCCCTTGCGGGGGTCTGTTGACCGCTGGACACAGAGGAGGCCCGGACCTAGGCTGAGACTTCCCCAGCACTTCACACTCAGGACTGGTCCTGCGCCTAGACAGGACGGGGCCTATGGAGAAAGACCCCACATAGCTGGTCCCTCTGTGGGACGATTCAGAGGCTCCCAGTGGGACTGAGTCCCCAGTTGCCAGAGTGGTGCCCCCCATCCAAATGCCCCTTCCTGGCTTCCCCTCCCTTCCCCCTCTCACCTTCCTCACACCTCCTTCATGCTTCCTGGGGTCACCTCCCAGGTAAGCCACCTGTGCCCAAGTTCCAGCTGCACCTACTCAGGGAGCCTAAATGGAGACAGTTGTGGGGCAAAGGCATTTGAAACTTGGGCATTTGAAACTTGGCTGCCAGGTTGAAGGTCTGGATGGTCCTTGGAATTCTTCATTCTAGGCACTTCGTGTCCAACTGCAGCATCAATTGATGTCATTTTCCATGTGCGATCCTGGGGACACGGAGGTCCGTAGAAGCAGAGGGTCAGAGACGGGCCAGGCTGTGAGTGCTTCACCCAGAATGACAGCAGACAGATGAGGAGGCCATGCTGAACTGAGGACGGAGTTCCACCCATCACTCATCCTCCACTCCTTGGGTGTTACGAAATGCCTCCTCTCATTCCACCTGATGGGCTTTCCGGGGAGCCAGGACAAGGCCCTGTCGTGCCTTGAGGACAGACACCAGTGGGGACAGAGCCAGCATGCTAGCTGCAGTGACACTGAGCACTTTTCTTGGTGTGCTGGCTGGACTCACATTGCCAGATCATCTAACTCGTCGCTCTAAACACAGAGAAACCAAAGTCTCAAACTTCCAGCACAGGATGCGAGCTCCGTGCAGGAGGCAGGGGGAGCCACTGCTGCCGCCTGGGATGGGGGCTGCTCAGTAGAATGCAGCTAAAATGAAGCTTCCAGCTGAGACCGATGACTCCAGACACCACACCTCCTGAGGATGCTGTGCCGAGAAGAACTGGGAGCTGGGCGGCTCTCTGGAGACGGTGCTCCTCCTGGCACTGGGCTGCAGCCTTGTAAACAGGACTGAGATGGGACTGGCAGGGGAGACAGCAGGACCAGCAAAGGGGAGGGGAAGCTGTGAACCCAGCCTAGGCTGTGGCCGATGGTGCCAAAGCGGCTCCCACAGGGTACAACGTTGGGTTTGTCCCCAAACTGTGAAGGGTATTTACGGCTGTGACAAAGCCCACCCTGCCCGTTTCCTGGTGCCTGCTGTGCCCAGGCCCTTGACTCTCACTCAGCATCTCTGAGTCTACAGTAACCCCTCAAAAGCAGCTGTCATCACCTGTACTTTTTATGTGGGGAAACTGAGGCAAAGGGCAGTTAAGCAGTCTGCTCAGAGAAGCACACAACTAGCAAGGGACATTAGGGGCTAGAGCCCAGGTGTACCCAGCCCCAAAACCAGCACACCTTCTGAGGCACCCAGACTGCCCCCCTCACGTTTGGAACTGTTCAGCCAAGGGAAGTGGCACGAAGCCGCCCAGCTCGCTACCTGCAGCAGACCTGTCTGTTCTAGGCCTGGAAGCTGCTGATGGCAGGAAGTCCCAGAGCCAGCCCTGGAACCCACAAGGGCCAGGTGCCAAATCCCCAAGGACCAGTGCGCACCCCAGAATCCAAAGTCCCCTCCTCCGCCCCAGTCCTTCCCACAGACACGAGAGACCCAGCTGCCCTCCTAGCTCGAGCTCCAGGCGGACATCCACAGAAGCCGCTAACCCACAGGTGTCGAGGCACCTCCCTCCACGCCAGAGACTCTTAGCGCGAGGCCCAAGTACGGCTCACCCAGCCGGGAGCACCCCGAGAGCCAGATGAGAAAGGCAGGTGCAGCAGGGTCCCCGAAATGGTGGCCAGGCCTCACACCCAGACAGTGGGTGGGGTGGGGCGGCGGTGTCAGAAGAAAGCAGGGTCGCCCCCTGAGGGTGGCAGTGGCCCTGTTTTTACAGATGGGTACACTGAGGCACAGAGGGATGATGACTTGTCCAAGATCACAGAGGTCTAGGCAAGGGGCTGGAGACGCTGCTGGGCTGGGCTGGGCTGTGTAAGCAGGGGGAGAGGTACCGCTTTCAGTGGAACAGATGGGCCCTGGGGGGATTGCAGGACTCGGGGTAGGGGTGGGGGAGCCGGACCAGAGGGTCAAGAGTCCGGGGCGGGGTGCATGGGCTCAATGTGGTGAAAATCCCTCTCAGGCCCAGGCTATCTGAGGGTGAGTCACAGGGGCCATGCAATGACCCCAGGCAGGAACCCCCATAGGAGGTGGGTTTGGTCTAGTCCTGCCTCCTGGCTCTGTGCCGGCAGGTCCTGCACCTGGAAAATGGGAATAACACACCACGGCCCAGGCGAGAAGATGGGCTGTGTGAGACCCCCACCAAGAAGCACCATCACGATGCCCCCAAACGGGCCAGGCTTCATCCAGACCAACACTCAGCCACACGTTATGAGGCAGCAACAAATCCCCCAATGCAGCCAGCTAAAGCACGCAGGTGGTTTAGCTGGCTGGACAGGCAGACAGAGCCCGCCCAGCCGGGGAGACGCATGTCTGTGGCTGAGTCGGGCACACTGGGGTTCAAATCCCAGCTCTGCCATTTACCAATCACGTGACACCAGGTCCTGGGCGGGACTTGCAGGCATTTCCTCCTCTGTAGGCAGAGATGGCACCGGCCACTCTGAGCAGCGCTGCGAGGACCCCAGGAGGAAACCTATATGAGCATCTGGCCCAGGCCCCAGGGCAGCACTGGATGAGCCACGGTCTCTGTGACATTTAAGCCTGTCCTACCTGGGTGCTGCCTGACACCCTAGACACCCTGAGCAGCCCTGGCGATGGAAAAATTCCTTGAGTAAATTAAGACTGTTCCGCTCGGGTTGCCCTGCGCTGGGTGTGAGCCTCAGAGGTCTGCTCTTTCAGGGCTTCCCCGGGACTGGGACAGCCGCGTCCATCATGAGGGGATGACTGCAGGACCCATGTGATCAGCCTCAAGCACTAGGAGCTACCCCAAGACGTGATCCATGTTTTCCTATCATAACTATTTTAACAAGCTCTGGGAGCCTCTTCCACGTGCCAGGCAGAGGCTGATCAGCTCATGAGACCCTCCATCCCTACCGAGATCCTGGGGAGGGGCAGCAATGGAAAGAAGGACACAGAGGTCTGGTCTTTGATCACGCTAGCGAGTGGCAGGGATGGGTGTGAGCCTGAGACCCCACTTCAGGGTAGGTTTTACGGAGCCCTACCTAGGCAGAGGCACAGCCAAGGGGTGCAGCAAGGAAGGTCCCTGAGTATCTTTGCAGGGAAGGGGCTGTGGAATCCAGGCTCTGGGGTTGGTAGATGGCATCGGGCCAGCAGCCTGGTCTGGCTTCAAGGACAGGCAGTGCCTGCTTAAAGGGCCAGCGACAAGACAGGTCCCTTCATCTCCCAGTCTTGCCAGTTTCCTCTTGCGAGCTCAGAGGTCTCCCAGGACCCAGATGACGCTCTGGAAGCCCAGGGTGTGGCTCAGGCAGCTTTTCCATGAGTCAGGGACACATACCTTTCTCTGGGACAGTAAGATTGGACCTTCCAAGAGTTCATCAAACTCAAGACTTGATTCCAGAAAATATCCTATCTACCCCCGAACTATCTCATTGACAGAAACCATAAAGAGTCAAAGGATCTTGGGTGGCCATGTTAGGAAGGAACCCTGCACATCACAGGAGAACAGGGCAGAGCTTGGGGGTGACCAGGCTAAGCAGAGACTACCAATGTCTGGGCAACGGCAGTCCTCTCCAGATACAATCTCAGATGAATTTCTGGGTCAGGAGGGTCTGGCTTCTGCTGCACCTCATTCAGAGCGGCATCAGGCAGGGGAAAATTGGCAGCGGTGCAGCTGCCTGGGCTAAGCTCCCTCAATGCTGGGAGACATCACCATCCCATGCAGCAGACAGTGGCCCTGCAGAACGGAATCGCCAGACTTCTCCTGGAGTCATGGGTTTCTACCAGCACGTGCCCTTCTCAGAGCTGGAGGCAGAGTGTGCTCTCTTCTTTCCATCTGATCTTTCAGTACAAAAGAAAAGGGCACACAATGAAGAAAACTTGGGAAACACATGGAAAGTAAAAAGGTGCAGAAGAGGGAAAACTTGGTTCCTTCTCCCACCACTTATAGATGGGCACGGACGGCACTTCCACACATCGCCTCCCTCACTGTTTTGTAGAGTTGACATCCTATATGACATACAATTTTGTCCTCAGCTGTTTTGTTGTTTTCTAAATTAAATTTCTTTTTTCTTTTCTTTTTTTTTTTTTTTTTTTTTTTGAGAGATGGAGTCTTGCTCTGTTGCCCAGGCTGGAGTGTAGTGGCGCAATCTCGGCTCACTGCAACCTCCGACTCACTGGTTCAAGTGATTCTCCTGCCTCAGCCTCCCGAGAAGCGGGGACTACAGGCACCCACCACCACAACCAGCTAATTTTTGTATTTTTAGTAGAGACGGGGTTTCACCGTGTTGGCCAGGATGGTCTCAATCTCCTGACCTCGTGATCAGCCCGCCTTGGCCTCCCAAAGTGCTGTGATTACAGGCGTGAGCTACCACGCCCTGCCAATTAAACCTATTTTCTTAAGCATTTTCTCCTAACATTAGAAATTCTTTACATACGCAGTTAGTTCTTCACATGCATAGTAACTTCATATACATGTCTTCCCCACCGCCCAATTAGAATGTACGTTCAAGAGAACATAGATTTTGGGTTGTTCTCGTCCATTGCTGAATCCCAGGGCCTGGAGCAGCGTGGGCTCACGTATTAGCCTGTTCTCATGCTGCCAATAAAGACGTACACAGGACTGCGTAATTTATGTAGGAAAGAGGTTTCACGGACTTACAGTTCCGCATGGCTGGGGAGGCCTCGCAATCATGGCGGAAGACGAAGGAAGGGCAAAGGGACGTCTCACACGGCAGCGGGCAAGAGAGCGTGTGCAGGGGAACTGCCCTTTATAAAACCACCAGCTATTGCGAGCCTTAATCACTACCATGAGAACAGTATGGGGGCAACCACCCCCCGTGATTCAATTATCTCCACCTGGCCCCGCCCTTGACACGTGGGGATTATTACAACTCAAGGTAAGACGTGGGTGGGGACACAGCCAGACTGTATCAGCTCATAGTAGGCATTTTGTGCGTCTTTTGCTGAATAATGAGTGAGTGAGATGGAACAGGTGGCTCATATTCCATCACTGACTTCCACGGTTTGGTGGTTTCTAACTTCTTGTTGTTACTAGTAAGACTGAGATGAACGTGTCTGTGGCTACGTCACTGCCCATTCTTGGATTAGGCGGAGAAACGTGTCTCTGTTCCAAATACTAGGATCTGCACCGTCCAATCCGAGGACTAGGGCTCAGGTTTGGGTTCTGCCACACCCTCTCCTTGGCCCTGGGCAGCTGCTTTTCCTTCCCTAAGCCTTGGTTTCCCTCTTTGTGCAGGTGGGTGGGCTTGGGCTGGAGCATTTCTCACATCCCTTCCAGCTCCATGATCCTAAGAGCAACATGGAAACAGAAGGCTGAGCCAGCCACCAGGCCTCCCTTGGACCCGCACCCCTGTTATGGACTGAATTGTCTAAATTCATGTGCTGAAGTCCTAACCCCCAGTACTCCAGGATGTGACTATGCATGGAGACAGGACCCTGAAGGAGGCCGCTAAGGTGACATGAGGTCATGAGGGTAGGTTCTAACCCAGTCTGGCTAGGGTTTTCTTTTTTTTTTTTTTTTTTTTTTTTTTTTTTTTTGAGATGGAGTCTCACTCTGTCGCCCAGGCTGGAGTGCAGTGGCGTGATCTCGGCTCACTGCAAGCTCTACCTCCCAGGTTCACGCCATTCTCCTGCCTCAGCCTCCTGAGTAGCTGGGACTACAGGTGCCCACCACCATGCCCGGCTAATTTTTTATATTTTTAGTAGAGACGGGGTTTCACCGTGTTAGCCAGGATGGTCTCGATCTCCTGACCTCGTGATCCGCCCATCTCGGCCTCCCAAAGTGCTGGGATTACAGGCTTGAGCCACCGCGCCCGGCCTGGCTGGGGTTTTCATAAGAACAGATTAGGACATACACATACACAAAGGGAAGACCGTGCGAGGACACAGGGAGAGGGCGGCCATCCACAAGCCAAGGACGGAGGCTTTGGAAGGAAGTAACCCAGCTGACACCTCGATCTCAGACTTCTGGCCTCTAGAATTGGCAAAAAAATAAGTGTCTTCTCTTTAAGCCACCTGGTCTTTAGTACTTTGTTATGGAGCAAATTAACACAACCCCTCAGGAGCCTCTGTCCACCTGGGGGAATCTGACCTGCCAGGCCAGCGGCTGCCCAGGGGGACATTTAGGCTCAGAAGGAGCACAGGCCTTGCTCAAGGATCTGGTGCTGACTGGTGGCAGACCTGGCACTGGAATCCCCCCCCACCCCGCCCCCTGCCCCAGCTCAGGTACCTTCCTCAACCCCACCCTCAGCTGGCCCCCCTTGTGACCACGTGGGCTGCAGTGAGACGAAGCTACACCACACTGATCATCACCTGCTGGGCTCACCATGTGTGGACTGGCACTACACTCAGAACTAAAGGCCTGCCCGCCATACTACTGGGAAAACTGAGGCAGGGGGAGCCCCACAGCGAGGGCATTGGATTCGGATCCAGGCCTGTCTGGTACGAGGCACCATCTCCTTCCACTTTGCCATGTGCTATATAAACAGTCGCCCCGGCCACCTGAAATCAACAGGCAACAAAAGTAAGGCAACTACATGGCCTCAATCCACACCCGGGTCATCTTGGAGGCACCCTGTGTCATGACACTGAAGATGTGCACACAGCCCAAAGGAATGGGGAGCCTGCAACCCAGGAGGGTTAGACAGGTCGTCCTGGGCTCTGAGCCTCCGGCCTATTTGGGCAGCTGGCGACTGGACGAGATGATGCTCAGCCCCTCCTACCAGTGCTGAGCTCTGGAATACTGCCAGCCGGCGTGGGGAGGGCCACGGGGGACCTGCCCTTGTTGCCCTTGTTGACGATGGAAGCTCCTGTCCTGCCAGACATACACAGTGGCCGGACATTAGAGCCCACATGCCAGGGACAAGGGACCATGCTGTCTGCTCTCCCCCACTGTGTGGGTGGGAATGCCTGCTGTGCACATCATCGGCTGGGGACAGGGCTGGGCAGGGGCGACAGGTGGCCCGGAGAGCACACACACTGCCAGTTCCAAAGGGCTGGATTGATTCAGAGGGGCTGAGCTGAGCTGGCCACCCAGCAATGACCATCCCAAACTACTGAGGCCCTCCCAGGTGTGGGGCTCTTCATGTGGTACCTTGTCCCCTCCAGACAAGCAATGCTATTGCTCTTACAGGTCAGGAAGCCAAGCTCCGGAAGGTGCCACCTATGCCTAAGACCACCAGGCAGCCACCATGGTTCAAACCCCAGTCACTGCCTGCAACTGCCCCAGTGCCCCCACACCTCTTCTCGTCAGATGCAGAGGGGAGATGCCAACACTGCTTCTGAGGCTCTCCCTGATGACAGGGGGGACCACAGGTATCAATTATGGCCACAAGAAGCATAAAATTACTGTGTGTGCACCCAGCCATTATCCCCACCTGCCATTAGATAAATGTGTCTGGCGGTTCTGCCAAGTCTCAGGGTGCCCTGCTGCCCAGCCACCCCCAGATAACTAGGTTGGCCATTTCAGAAATCCTCTTCCAAAGGGTTCTGCCTCCGACCGCCCCAACCGCCTGCCATTGCGCTCAGCTACTCCCAAAGGCTCCTGCAACGCAGTCCCTCCTTCCTTGGATTGAAGGGGGAGGGAGACAATCTCCCCAGGGAGGGGAGTCCCTGGCCCCTCAGCCCCCGCTCCCTTCTAGGCCTACAGCCCACAGGAAGCTCTTACTAAATGCACATTCTCTCCCCAGTCCGATCTCCCCCAGGGGAAGCGGCTGTCCCCATTGGTTTCTGCACCATGGCCAAGGGCCATACTGCAGTCCCTAGCGCGACAGGCTTAGAGGAAAGAGCACAAGAGTCAGGGAGCACCGGGTTCGAATCCCCGCCCCCCTTCCTGAGTCAAGCAAGTGACTCAAGCCTGGTGCGCCTCGGGTCACACCCTGAAAAATGGGGTGACAGCTCTTCCCTGCCAGGAATGCAACGACAAGCCCTCAGCCCGATGCGGGCCCCAGGAGGCTCTCAGATCCGGGCATCCTCAGGCCGCCTCCGGGGCTCACCGCCAAGGGCTCCAGTTCTAAGTCTCAGTTTCCCCCACAGCACAAGGCGCGGCTGGGCTCCAGCGCTGTGGGATTTTTCCAGCGCCGCACAGAGGCTGTCAGATCCCGGAGGGTGGGTGCGGCGGGAAAGGCAGCGGTGCGACGCGCAGGGACGATGGGCTGGAGACGCGCAGAGATCAGGTCGGGGCCGGGATTGACACATGCGGGCTCCGGGTCCCCAGATCTGCTGCGGAGAGTCCTGGGCGCCGAGGGTCGGCCTGACGCCCCCAACCCAGGCGCTGCCGGAGAGCGCAAGGGCGGCTCCCCCGGCTGCAAAGCCCCGCCTGTCATCTCGCCTCTGCGTGCCTAGGTCTGCTGGGGCCCCGGCTCTTCGCGCGGACCCTGACCGCTTTCTGCAGCCTGGAACAACCCGGACCCCCGTGAGAAGCAAAGACGGGGCGCCTTCCAGACAGCCCGGCGCAGCCACACCGGCCGGCGCGCTGGGAAAGGATTCCCGGCCCCTGCCACTGAGCTAAGCGTTCCAGGCGCAGGGCAGGAGACTGCGCTCTGGCCCCTCGCAGCTGCAAAATCCTGGAGCAAAAGTTGGGTGGAGCCGCTGGGTGATTTTCCCCGGCGTTGCAGGTGCAGCCGCCGAATGACACCCAGCCCTTGCGGCGCCGCGATCCAGCGAGGGGACTCGCTGGTCCCTCGGTCCCCAGCACTCACCTGCACTCATCTCAGCAGCAGCTCGGAGTCGGGGCGGCCCGGCGCTGCGGCAGCCAGACCCTCCGGCCCGCAGGTGCCGCGCCCGCGCTATCGTCCGCCAGCCCGCCGGCTCCGCGCCGGCTCCCTGCGCACAGCCAGGCAGCGCCGCCGCAGCCCCACGGCGCGCAGGTCACGCCCACTCCACGCCCACTACCACGCCCCTCATGGCGGCCCCGCCCCGTGCTCGCTGCCTCCCGGAAGCACCCTGGGAAGTGTAGGCGCCTCGACCCGCCGCTCAGCCTCGCTCCCCAGCTGCCAGAAGAGAGGACTACAAGTCCCAGCATGCTCCGCGACCAGCGCAGGCGCAGACGGGCGACGGCGGCTGAGGCCTTTCGCAATCGTTCTTAGATCTCTGTAGAGCTGTCGCCACGGCTTGAGGGGCGACCTGGGGATCGCCGCTCTCGGAAGCCCGGGAGTCGCTAGGAGAGCGGCGCAGGGAAAAGCGAGCTTCGTGCAGCTCTTCTTGAGTCGTGGAGCTACAAGGCGCCTGAACACTTTCTGGGCCAACTCTTCTTTCCCAGTTTACAGAGAAGGAAACTGAGGCGGGGGTCGGGGCGCGGGCAGGATTAGCCCATATCTGTCGGCGAGGCTTGCGCTGGTGGGGATTCGTGCGCAGGTTTCCTACCTCTGGGCCTGGGCTATCCGCGCCTCGCCACCCACCCCAGGCTCCCGTCGCTCCTCGCCGGCTGGCGCCCAGCTGGGAGGTGCACCGGGAGAGGTGGCGCGGCTCACTTCGGCGCAGTCCCAGCCGCAGTCCCCATGGTGACCGGCTCCCCTGTGACATCAGGCGCCCAGCACAGGGCGTGGACGCGGGTGCAGGAGAGGGAGTCAGGGAACGGGGAGGAGGAGGGGTCCCCACTGTGTGCCTGGTGCTACAAAAGGCGAGCTGCAGAGAGGTCGAGAGGAGCCGGCCAGCACAAGGATGCCCACTGGGCGCAGAGGGTCTGGGCTGGAGGAGCGTTTGGGATGCATAATCGCAGGAACCTGGCATGGAGAGAGAGGCCAAGGACTTTTGGCTTGAGCCAGGGCTGTTTGGAGATGCTTTCAACAAGGGGAAGAAGATTGGGCACAGAAAACGTAGACTGAGTGGAACACTGAGGCAGGAGCAGGTCCTCCTCCCCTTCCCTCAGCAGCAGCCATCTCCCCCAAGAGGGGCCAGGTCGAGAGGCCGGGAGTACAATGGCTCAGGGGACAGCTGAAGCCCTGGGGAACCAGCCCAGCCCCACACACCCTAGAAATCCAAGAGGCCCAGCTAGGTGATTCTGCCTGCAGCTGCAGGGTTCCCATGCCAGTCCACTGGGATCTTGTGCCATGTAATTGAGGGGGCGCCAGATCTAAGGATCAGTGAGCTAATATATGCTGTGACCCAGTGTGAGTTGAGATCAATAAATGTCTTTGCTTTGCTATTATTATTCTCGGTGCCTAACATAGGGCCTGGCACAGAGCAGGCACTCTGCAAGTATCTGTTGAATAAAGGGAGAGAAGGATAGAGGGGAGGGGAGAGTGCTGGCACCTGGCACTCCTGGATCATAACCTGAGAGGTAGGCCAGGCACCCACCTGCCATAGGGACACCCTGCTGCCATTTGCCCTCTAAGGAGCTCTTGGTCAGGCTCCCCCCAGCCTCTGTTTCCTCCCTCTGTGTTTGCAAGGGCTCCTGCGAACCTCCCGGGGGTGCCATGATTTCCCCACACAGCCTGGTGAGGACGGCAGGGAGCCCTCACACCTCTCTGCCAAGACTCTGTGAGCCAGAGGGTGGATGTGGGTGCCCCATTCCAGACTGGTTCCAGAGCTCAGGACAAGGGGCTGGGGAGCCTTAACAGTTCTCAACCTGGAAGGACCTCGGGGCCATGTGGTTCCAACATCTTCTTTCACAAGGGCAGAAACCAAGGCCCAAAGACGTCCTGCCCCAAGTCACCCAGCAAGTGAGTGACGGAGTGGGGCTTGAGCCAGGCCTTTTCTTTCCTTCCTGCGCGGTGTCTGCTGAACTGGGACTTCAGAGAATCTGCTGGTTGAACTGAATCGATTTAAACAGACTTTGGTTCTCTGTCTGTGGTACTACAGGCCAGGTGTGACCTCAGGCAACTTGCTGGTCCTCTGTGTGCCTGAGTTTCTGTATCCTTCAAATCACAGTGCATACATACCCCTTAGGATTCTCGAACACCTTTAATATGCTGGGCTCTCTAGTCCTAGTGAAGAAAATAGACAAGAAATCCTTTCACAAGTCACAAGATTCATTCTAGAAAAACGCTGCCCTTCTTATTTTTTAGCAGGCCTGGTGGGGTGTTGGGGGTCTTCAAGGGGCTCGTGGACACAGGGAGGCCCCAAACATGTCAAACCAAGGCCCCTTAAAGGTTCATTAAACGGGGACCGGGCGCAGTGGCTCACACCTGTAATCCCAGCACTTTGTGAGGCCAAGGTGGGAGGATTGCTTGCACTCAGGAGTTTGAGACCAGCCTGGGCAACATGGCAAAACCCCGTCTATAAAAAACACAAAAATTAGCTGGATATGGTGGTGTGTGCCTGTGGTCCCAGCTACTCTGGAGGCTGAGCTGGGATGATTGCTTGAACCTGGGAGACGGAGGTTGCAATGAGCCATGATTGGACCACTGTACTCCAGCCTGGGTGATAGACCCTATCTCATGAAAAAAAAAAAAAAAAATTCATTAAGTGTGCATTGAGAGGAGGGCCTTGGTGGGTACTTTGGGGGATACCAATATGGAAGCAGGAGCCCCTGCCCTCCTCCTCCTGCCTCAGCTCACATGCCCTGCACCACACAGGGAAGCCCTACAGTGACCCATACCCCCTTCCAGCAGGCATGGGGTAGAGACCTGAACTCCAGGGGACTCCCTTCTCCCTCCATTGCTTATCCAGGTTCCCCTGGGGGCTCCCATCCCATTTCACTGGGGATCCTGTCAAGCCCCTCATAGGCGGGTGCCCCAGGCAGTGGCCTCGAAGGCCCCAGGCCCCATCTGCCCATTTCCACGCCCACACTTTCAGCACAGCCCTTGACTGTACCGCTCCTGCCTGAGGATCTGCCTGCTTCAGTGGACGGTGGACTTCTATGCTCTGCAGACAGGAGTCTTACAGAGGGGAAGCAACTTGACCCAGGTTTCTCATTCCAGGAAGCACTAGGGGGAAAGCGAGAGTTTTCCAAGGCACCAGCTAAAGGGCGGGGTTTCCTTCCCTCCTCCCAGTGCCCTTGGTAGGAGGCTTCGGGCTGCACCCCTGGACTGGCCTGCCTGGGACGCGGTTTCAGGCACTCTGCCTTCTTCTGGGATTAGGAGACACTTAAAGGTGATGTGTCCACCTTTCCGCTGCTCTTTCCGGGGTGCTCTGGGCTTCGGGGAGGACAGCAGTGTTATGGGGGTCTGCCCAGGGGCAGACAAGAAATCGTTTCACAAGTCACAAGATTCATTCTAGAAAAACGCTGCCCTTCTTATTTTTTAGCAGGCCTGGTGGGGTGTTGGGGGTCTTCAAGGGGCTCGTGGACACAGGGAGGCCCCAAACATGTCAAACCAAGGCCCCTTAAAGGTTCATTAAACGGGGACTGGGCGCAGTGGCTCACACCTGTAATCCCAGCACTTTGTGAGGCCAGGCTGGAAGGATTGCTTGCACTCAGGAGTTTGAGACCAGCCTGGGCAACATGGCAAAACCCCGTCTATAAAAAACACAAAAATTAGCTGGGTATGGTGGTGTGTGCCTGTGGTCCCAGCTACTCTGGGAGGCCAGAAGACTGGTCAGAACCCCCAGTAGGGCACCCCCTCTTTCTGAGTGTCCTAACCACTGTTGTGGGATGTGGGTTGTTCCAGCGATGGAGGGAGGAGAATGCAGAGAGGGTAGCCCCAGGGCTGTGGCCCACTGCGCCCCAGGCCAAGCCGTCCGAAGCCAAACGCTGCTTCCCTGGGGCGCCAGGTTTACATGTGGGGTCCTGGACCTGGTGATAGAGGCAACCATAAAAAAACAAAAAGGTGGCTCATCCCTGTAATCCCAGCACTTTGGGAGGCCGAGGCTGGCGGATCGCAAGGTCAGGAGTTCAAGACCAGCCTGGCCAACATGGAGAAACTCCATCTCTACTAAAAATACAAAAATTAAGTGGGTTTGGTGGCGCACACCTGTAATCCCAGCTACTGGGGAGGCTGAGGCAGGGGAATTGCTTGAACCTGGGAGGCGGAGGTTGCAGTGAGCCGAGATCGTGCCACTGCACTCCATCCTGCATGACAGAGCGAGACTCCATCCAAAAAAAAAAAAAAAAAAAAAGAAAACACAAAAAGGCAATTCAACACAAACACGCACTTTCACAAATGTCTATTGAAAACATAAAGCCAGGTGCTTGGGTGAAGAGCTTTGCCATGGCGTGTCTGGGGAATACTTTTTCTGCATGGCTGAGCTGCGTGAGGCTTCCTAAAATGTGAGTCCTGTGACCACAGGTAGAGACTTGTTCTCTTCATGATAAATGCCTCCACCATGAGCACAGGCACCTGTCACTGCTCTATGGCCTTTAAATTGCTTCAAAATTAGGATCGTTTGTCCTGAAAAAGCTATTATCCTTTCAGAGAGTGTGAAGCTCTTAGAAAGTGTAGAAGGACATGTGCTGGATGGGGTTGGGGGCTGGGGCAGACCCCACAGTGCCAGCCTCACATGGACTGGGGCAGGTGGGGCTGTGGGTTTCTTGAGGCTGGGCCAGGAGGGGCCAGGAATGAGAGGGGCCAGCATCCCATGGGCTGGCGGCTGCTTTAGGGGCCAGGGGAGCCTCCATGGAGAGGTTCTGTCTAAGCCCCAGTGGGAGCAACTCCAGGCTAGCTCAGAGGTGGAGAGATGTGTGACACTGCACTTCAGAGCTCCCAGGGGCCAGGCTAGGCAAACAGTGATGGCCAGGGCTGCTGTGTCCTGACGGCTCTGCACCAAGGCTCAGAGGACCCTGTCATTGTCATTGTATCATCATCATCCCAATGTCACAGATGGGAAAACTGAGGCCTTCACTTACCCAATTGCAAACTATGACCAAGTGGAGCAGGTAGGAGGCACACCAGGGCCCCGCTGAGGAGACAGCCTGTGGGCTTCAGCCCCATGGCCCTCTGGAATCTGTCATCCCCTCCAGGGGGCATTCAAGAGGTCAAGGGATGAAGCTGGGAGTCGTGGGGTCCAGCGTGAGGTGCATGGCCAGGGGACCTGCTCCGCTGGGCCCAAGCCATGCCAGGCTTGCTGCCCCCACCCTGGGTTGCTGGGAGTGCCCTGTCTTCTCCTGGACAGCTCAGGCTCACTCTCTGGACCTTGGTTGAGATCCCCTCCTTGGACAAGCCTCCCTGGTCCTCTAGCAAAGTCGGGTGCCACCTCCACTCCCCCAGGGGGTCTCCAGCTCAGAGGAGAGTGCCCACTGAACTACAGGATCAGCGGGTACCCGCACTGCGGCTGCCACTCCCGCTCAGCAAAGGAAAGAGGTCAGACCTGCCTGAGCCCCTTTCCCACCGTCCTGACCTCTCCCTGGGTCTGCTGGGGCTTCCCACAAATTGCTTCTACGGAGAGCAGCACGGTGTGGCTGCGCTCACCTGGGGCCTGATCTAGAAAGAAGGTGCCCGCTCTGGAAACCCAGCGGTGTGGAAACCCAGCAAGTCAGAGACACAGGGCAGCAGACAGAGCAGATGGCGTCCTGAGGCCGTCAGGGGCTCTACACTGTAAGGCAGCCTCCAGGCTTTCTCTCACCAAAGCGGCAGGATTCCTTGTCCTTTCTTCATCTCTAAATACAGTCCAGGAATTGATTGACTTCACAGCCAAATGGAGAAACAAATGAAATATGATTTCATTGTGGGATCTTTCCAGTTGCTCAATAATTTAAAACCACGCCATATGAAACCAGGAGTAAAAATAGCATGTGACTCATGGCTTGGAGCCTGTCTCTCTCAAGCATGGGTCCACACACCTGGATTTTCAGTGAGGTCAGGCCCAGCCTCACCCTCACATGCCCATGCCTTGCCTGACGCCTCCAGGTGGGTCAGGAGGGGAAGCGTAGCCCTGGGTTACACAGGTATCTGTTCTCCCTAACACTCGATCTATGCCACAATTCCAGCTGCCCAGTTAACTCAGAGTGGTTTGTAGACTTGGCAATGTTTTGCCATCACAGAAAACTCACAAGAGATAGTTCATTACAAGTGATGGAAGGAAGCAGAATGTATAGGCCTGATTCGGGAATATGACTCACACCGTGCAAGGCTTGGATGTGGATGGTCTTCCAAAAGCCCTGCCTCTGGTTCAACTTTATTCCTGTGCAGCAGAAACAGATGAGGAACATCAGGAGCACCTGGGAAGGAACGAGAAAGGGAGAGCAGAGCAAGGGGCAAGCTCGGAGGTGAGGGGCCACATCTATTCAGCACCTACTGTATACCTGCCCCTGTGCTGGAAGTGAGAGGTGAAAAAGCTCAGCTAGAGCAGGCAGGTGCATGAGTCAGCCACGCTGCGGAGCAGAGGACCACAGGCTTTGCCGAAGGGGCTTGAACAAGGGCAGGGCATCTCTCCCAGCGCCAGAGGCCAATCTCTGCACTCTACCTCTCCTGTCACACGGCATTCTTCTCTGAATGTTCCCCTTCTGTTCTCATAAGGACACTGGACCTAGGATGGAGGGCCCACCCTAACCCAATACTGTCTGACTTCATCTTAACCAGTCGTGTCTTTGAAGACCTGATTTCCAAATAAAGTCACATTCCCGGGGGCTAAATCTTGGGGTTAGGACTTCAACATATCCTTCTGGAAGGTACAAGGCACCCCACCAGAGGGGACCACCATTATTGGACCCCACAAGGGACATGGTCTTCCAGAGCCATGGCCTGTGGGACTGGGGAGGAAAACTGCAGGTCTGAGGGCTCCCAGTTGGGGAGAAGAAATGGAAGCCCAGAGAGACAAGGTCAGATGGGGCCAGGTCCTC
This sequence comes from Macaca thibetana thibetana, assembly GCF_024542745.1. Taxonomy (NCBI): domain Eukaryota; kingdom Metazoa; phylum Chordata; class Mammalia; order Primates; family Cercopithecidae; genus Macaca; species Macaca thibetana. The sequence continues at coordinate 181,136,892 of NC_065582.1, forward strand.
AGGAGGCCAGAAGCCACAGTGCTCCCCCAGCCATGTGACCCTTGGTTGACGACCACGCAGGCACACAGCCCTGCAAGGGACCCAGAAGTCAGCCATCCCTGACAGTGAGAGCAGCTCTTGTCCTGGGAGGGCAGATGGGTCCTGCCAGAAGCCTGGGACTGGCCTTGTTGGCCTCATCAGCAAGCTCAAGTTTGTCCCCCCAGCTGCTAATCAAGCAAGACATTGTGTCTCTTCTTAGCAACTTTGTCACCAGGCTGTGCTTCCCAGAGCTGCTGTGTGGGCATGGTAAGGATACGGTTTCGAAGAAGCTTAATCAGGAGGCCTTGCCTGTGTAACTTACAAAATGCTTGTTCCACGGGCCTCCCAATTGGGTGTTCCCTTGAGGTCATGATGCTGAGTGTCACCCAGTCTTACAGATGAGACAGTGTAGGCTCACCAAGGCTAAGAAATGTGCAGTCAGCTGGATGGGGCTGGACCCGGTTCCCTGAGATGACCAGAGCAGGGCAGTCCCCACTAGAATTTCTTCTTTCGCTATGGCCAAGCTGCTTGGAGCAGGAACTGCGTGGTTTGATGATAATGCTAATGGTTTGATAACAAAAAATGACTTTAAGTAAAGGAGATCACCCTTGATAATAGGGGGATCACCCTCATCCAATCTGTTGAAGGCATGAAGAGCAAAAGCAGTTTCCAGTGGAGAAGAAAATTTGCCTCAAGACTGCAGCACCACCTCCTGCCTGAGTTGCCAGCCTGCCCTGCAGATTTCGAACTTGTCAGCTGCCACAATACCATGAGACCATTCCTTAAAATAGAACCCTGTTTACCTATCAATTGTCCTTTGTACCTGTCTGCTTACCTACCTACCTACCCATTCATTCATCCTTTCATCCATCCACCCACCATCTATCCATCTACCATCCTCCACCCATACATTCATATATCTACTCATCTATCCACCTGTCCATCCACCCATCCACCCATCTATCCATTCATCCAATCACCCATCCAGCCATCCGTCACCCATCCATCCATCCATCCACCCATCCATCCACCACCCATCCACCCATCTGTCCATTTACTTATCTGATCATCCACTCACCCATACAGCCATCCATCCACCATTCATCCACCCATGTATCCATTCAGCCATCTATCTGTCACCCATTCACCCATCTGTGCATCCATCTGTCCATCTACCTACCCATCCACCACTCATCTACCCATCCATCCACCACCCATCCACCCATTCATCTATCCATCTGTCCATCCACCCATCCATCCATCTACCTATCCATTCATCCACTCACCCAAACCGCCATCCATCTACCACCCATTCACCCATCTATCCACCACCCATCCACTCATACATTCATCCATCTGTCCATCTACCTATCCATCCACCACTCATCTACCCATTTATCCACCACTCATCTACCCATCCATCTATCCATCATCCACCCACTATCCATCCATCCACCCCCCCATCCACCATCCATTCACCTATCCATCCATCCACTCTCATCCACCCATCCATGCTTCTGCCACCTATCCACCATCCACCCACCATCCATCTGTTTCTATCAGTTCTGTTTCTTTGGAGAAGCCAGATGATATACTTTCCAAATCTATAATTCCCTGGGCTCCCTGACACCATGATTTGAAGGCCACTGGCTGAGCTCAGCCTCTCCTAAGCTCCCAGCTCCAGAAATGGCACCTGCTGCCACCCCATTGCCCTCCCTGACACCTGAGAACCCCTCTGGGAGGCTTCTCTTCCTGCTCCATCACATCAGTCCAACCTCAGGTCCTGCCTCCAAGTCCTTCCACAGTGTAGTGGGACACACGTGCAGGCACCTTCTCCTGCTCTCTTTGCTCCACTCTCCCCACCCACATTCCTTCTTCTGCAGCCAGAGGGATTTGCTAAATCAAAGCAAATCCCACTCTGTCACGCCCCTGCCTGCCAGGGGCTCCCTCTCCTCCTCTGCCTGGCCAACTTCTCTTCAGTCTTTAAGGATCAGCCTAGGCATCATCTCCTCCTAGAAGTCCTCCCTGGCCCCTGGCTGAATTGGGCAACCCCCGGGTTTCCATGAGTCCTGGAACTTCCTCTTTGGAGCAGGAACTATGTGGTTTGATGATAACGCTAATGGTTTGATAATAATAAAATGACTTTAAGTAAAGGAGATCACCCTTGATAATAAGAGGATCACCCTCATCCAATCTGTTGAAGGCATTAAGAGCACTTGGGATGCTGGTCGCTTGGGATCGTCATTGATTGTTTCCTTGTCTGTCTCCCTCACTAAACAGTGAGCTTTGAGAGCTATGAACTTCTCTGAGGAAAGCTGAGATTTGAAAGGGCCGAGGTAATGGGCCAGGTAAAGGATGGGGCGAGAAAATCCAGGAAGACCTGTGTGTTTTACTTGACTTTTTGATTGCAGTACCTGGAACATGAAAAATCGAATGCTTTTATCCTATCTTGTTCTAAAGAGTATATGGGGCTTCTTACAAAGAAAGCATTACTATAGAAAGATCTTTTTAAAAGCTGGTAAGAAAACTAGAGTTAAGGAAAGCTACATAGATTGGGAGGAAGTTAGGGCTGAGGTCAAGCCCTCGAATCTCTGCCGTGGGCGGTGACACAGCTGAGGGCAGCCCCTCCTTCCTCTCTGCACTGCCGGGCAGCCCCAGCAGAGAGAGGAACAGGGTCAGTTACATAATTCTCTGTGTCCACAGGATTAGAAGAATTGCTGAGAAGAAGCACACTTCCCAACCCTGAGACTTGAAGAACCTGCCTCTACAGATCTGTGGGGTGAGGCCAGTCTGGCTTCCCCCTCAGCCCACAGCCAACACAGCATGCATCTCAGAGCACTGCTTCTGCTAACCATCCCTTCCTTCCTGTCGCTTTTTCTCACTGGATGCAGAGAGGCCTGGGGGCTTACCGTGCATACAGTAGGTGGTGAGCAAACATCTGAAAGGAGCCTAGTTGTATAATGAAGTGGTATTTTTAGCATAAAAGTTACCCATAATTTCATGGAGAAAATATGTGATCATCTACATTTCTCAGGATGCCAAGGCGAACGAGGTTTTTTTTACTTTGCTGCCCCCTGGTGGCAGACTACACTAATTGCAGGCATACTATCAAGGATCAGAAATCCCCTCCATCCCAGCAGTGACACCCACCCTGTGAAAAATGGGCAGACACTGCCCTCATCAAAAAGCACCCAAACATCTGCCTTCAGCCAACACAGAGGGACAGAAGGGAAGGGGTAGTTTCATGCAAGATCTTTAACCACCCTCCCTTCCTGATTTCTGAGGTGCTGGGTCCAGAGACTGTGCAGGCTTGTAACTGTGATCTTGTTAGGCATATGAGTGTGGAGATGGTGGGGCAGCCAGTCAGACACGCCGTAGTCTCTGTTTTTGGGCGGGTTGTTTACTTCACTCCCATTTCCCCTGCTCCCTGCTTTCTTATAGCACCCCATTTTTTGTGCAAGGGCCACAACACCTACCCCCATGCAGGCCATGGACTTTTCAGTGAGTGAGTGACTCCACATCCAGCTCAGAAGGTTTTAATGAGTCAAAGGATGACCCCATCTCTGGAGACAGGCAGGCTACATTAGTTAACATCCCTGGACACAAAGATTAGCTCCAGGAAAGGCATATGACCCAGTTCGGGTCAATGGAGTGTGGCAGGTGGCTTGCTGAGAAAGGCTGGAAAGAACATCTCCACCTTCAGCAGAGAATTTGGGAGCTGCCTTCTCTCCTGCTTTGGTTATTGCAGTGTGGGATGTAGGCCAGGGACCGCTTGGGCAATTTTGTCTCCATGTGGGAAGTGAGCCTGAGAGTGAACCCAATTGTAAAGAAGTGGTCTCAGAGCCCCTGGATCAAGCCAGTCCTGAGGCCCACCTACCTCTGGACTTCCCAGTCCATGAGCCAAGGAAGACTTTTTCATTTGAGCCACTTGGACGTGAGTACTTTATTATTTATAACACTCCACGAAGCCCCAAGTCATCAGTGTCTGTGATGTCACTGAAATGAATGCCAGTGGGCTTAAGTGTCCTTGGCATAGTCTCCCTCAAAATACCATGGCATTTGGATTGCTTTTGGTTTAGGCAGCAGAACACTGCAGGGGCCCTCACCCCTCACCTGCTCCATGGCCTGGCGGGTGTGCTTGGGGGATTCCTGAGAGGCTCTGGCTTCCCTGACCCCTCTTCAGAGGTGGAAAGAAAGATGATACCTCTCAACTCTACTTCAGGCAAGACTCAGGAAGAAAGGGATCCCCACTGTGTGTCAGGGAGCCTCTTTACATTCACCCCACTGAAAGATGGAAGGAGAAATATGTCCAGTACAGAATGTTCCCTAGGTCCCCAGTTCCCCACCCAATGCAGGCTGGCAAAAAGTCTTGCAGACTGTGATCAGGACTTATTTACTAATGACAATGGATAGTATTGTCTATGCAACTTCCTGGGGAGGGGGCTCAGACCAAATGTCCCATTTTGCAACTAAGACAGTGAGATAATGAGCTCCTGACCACAGGGCTCACTTGTCCTTCCACACACCCCATCTCAGGACAGCTGCCGGGTGCTAGAATGACCCACCTGAGGCTCAGCCTTCTGTGCTGTGTGCTGAGGGCTGAGGGTTCTAGTTCCCAGGACACAGCATGTGCACCAAACCAACAGACAGCACACAGGGCCTGGAAGCAAAGGGCAGAAGCTCTGTCCTTTGCAGGGACCTCCTTGTGACCTTTGTGCTTCAGTCTTGAGCTCTGTGGCATCAGAGGTCTTGGTTCAGGGTAGGAGGATGGCGATGTTTCTGCCAAGGGAGGGAATAAAGTCTCTGTCGAATCTGTTGAACCCGTTGAACCTGAACCTGACTATTAATGGGCTACTCATCCCAATGGATGGGAAGGCAATGAAGAGTTCTTCTACTGGGAGGGAGGGGGCAGAAGACTGCAAATTACTCTTATTACCATGAGAGTTGGAGGTGCGCCTTCACCATGAGAGCAGGGAGGAATGAGGAGCCTCAGCCCAGAAGCTTCACTGGGGCGTTTCTAGGTTCTTCCATGCCCAGAGATAATGGTAAATAGGCAATTGCAACCACTACTGACCGGCAGACACAAATGACTCAGGGCTCAGATACCTTAGAGCTGGGGGTGTGGGTCACCAAGCCTGACCGACGGGCTGTCCAGGGTGCACGGTGGGAGTGGCTGGTGGAGGAGATGGTGGTGTCCACCATAGCCCTGGGATCACCTGCAGCCGTGGGGCCAGGGCTTGTCCGGCTGACCCTCCTCGAGGAGTCTGCAGAGATGGTGAGCAGCTTGGAGGCCCCATGGTAGGCCTTTCTGAGGCAGGAGTAGGGGAGCCACATGGGGGTGGACTGTGGGGGCACCTGAGGGGTGGCCTTCCCATAGCCCTGACCGGGTGGGGGAAACCAGCGAGGCAGAATTAGAATCTGACTGCACTGCTGCATTGGCCACCTGCACATGTCTCTCTCTGATTCCGCCCCTGGCTTCACTGACATCCGACGTGGGATGGTCTTGGAGCTTCCTGGCATGCCAGCCCAGTCCTGAGAGGGAACTGGCAGTCACAGGCACACTGACCCACGGGGCATGGGAGCCTATGAATGCATGGCCCCCTCTTCCGAGCTGCAAGGGGACAATTTATTTTATTTTTTTTGAGACAGCATCTCACAGTTGCCCAGGCTGGAGTGCAGTGGCGAGATCTCAACTAATCACAACCTCTGCCTCCCAGGTTCAAGCGATTCTCCTGCTTTAGCCTCCCAAGTAGCTGGGACTACAGGCGCCCACCACCATGCCCGGCTAATTTTTATATTTTTAGTAGAGACTGGGTTTCGCCATGTTGGCCAGGCTGGTCTCGAACTCCTGACCTCAGATGATCCACCCACCTCGGCCTCCCAAAATGCTGAGATTACAGGCGAGAGGCACGTGCCCAGCCTGCAAGTGGACAATTCTAAGTCACGTTCTGCTCGGCTCCTCTGACGATCCCGACCATCAAGCCCCAGGTGCCCGCAGGGGAGAAGTCCAGAGACAATGCCCCCCGTATGGGCCTCCCTCCCGGCTCCCTCTCCCCAGCCCCACTCCTGTTGCCCTGGGCCCTTTAGAAATAAACTTCCTCTTCCGGAACTGGGTCTCCAGCTCTGCTTTCCAGAGAGGGGTGTGGATGGGGGAACAGCTTGAGGCAGGGAAGGAGTAGGGAGCAGGAACCCAGGCTGGCAGGCAGGTACCCAGAAGCCTCAAATGCCAGCTGCAGACGCTGGGCTCTTTGGGCTCTCAGCAAATGAAAGTGGCTGAGTCTTTGTGCCTGAGATGTCTGAGTAACAGCAATTGCAGACTTGACCCAGGAGAGAGATGGAGAGACCGACAGAGACCACAGACACCCACACATACACAACTGGAGAGAGAGGGAGGGAAGGAGAAAGACCCGGAGAGGAAGAAACAGGGAGATGCGGGGAAATGACAGGGGAAGAGACTGGGGTGGAAGGCGGGGAAAACAGAGTTGCTGGAAGTGGAAGATCAGCCCTGCCACCCCTCCAGCCTGGGGTTCTGTCGCACAGGACCCTCTGCTCACAGTTCTCCCAGGGACATTTGGGACCTGACCATTGTGGATGCCAGGGGCAGGGCGGTGGCTTCATTCTGAGGATGGATGCCTGAGGGCATTGGGGCTCCATGTTCTCAGGGAATCCTTAAAGAGAAAGGCCAAAGGGAAGGAAAAATCAGGAGATGTTTCGCTCACATTAGCCTCCGGCCCCGAGGATCCTGAGCTCATCCCAGCTGCTGTGAGCAGCCGTGGGAGGATGTGCTGGGGTCCTTGCTGATGGTGAGTAATCCGACCTACTCTCCAAATAGCCAACTATCTGCTTTCTTGCACAGAAGGAAAGGGAAGTGTGGGGGAGAAGACGCAGACACCAGTGGGCTCTGAACTTTCGTCAGGGAGAGGTCCCCATGTGGGTTTCTGAGCAGAAACGCCCAGGACCCGCAGGACCAGTGTCGCCATTGCCCCACTGCCACTCCCTCTCCGGCCTCACTCTTCTCGTCTTCGCGATGGGCATGTTCACACACAGCCCGCAGGCTGGCGGTGACGGTTTCGCAGGGTGAAGTGCATGAGCAGGTGCCATGAAGCCGGCCCCATCCACACATGCAGATGGCGGGAAGAGGGGCTCCCCCAGCTCTCTGACTCGACAGCTCAGTTTCCTGGGAGTCCTGCACATCCCTGCTCCCCTGATGTGTCAACTGCCCTCCAGTGCTGGGAGATCACGCAGGCAGGCAGCTGAGAACTCCCAGCTCACCCCCAAGCTGAGTATGCCTCAGGGTCTGACCCTAACGAGGGTCCCAGGCAGTGTACCCATGGGGCACTCCTGACCTCGCTGCAAAGGAATCAAAGCTGAACAGACATGGGAACCCCAGCGCACACAAACCAGACAGGACAAGGACCAGACGTCTGAGCCGTTTAACCAGCTCCACCGCCCGCCGGGAAAGACACTGAATTCACAAAGACCTGTTTTTAAGAAGTGATGAAATTACCTTTCATTTTTGTGGGGGTGGGTGAGTAAATGGATGGACACACAGGATAAAACTCAGAATGGTGAGAACCCAAACAAGGTAACTGTTACTGTATATAAAAGTTTAAAAAAGAATAGTACTGAAACAACGCCACCGCCACATAAGCACCCTCCTACGCCAGGCACACGGCATTCCCTTAGGCTACCTAGAATCCTTCACTGAGCCTGTACCACCATCGCTCTTGCACAGATGAGGAAACCGAGGCTGACTCGGGGAGGGGCCTTCCCAGGGTCACGGAACTGGAGATGGCAGTGCCAGGACTGGAGACCAGGCCCGCAGTGCGCACTGAAGGCACACGGTAGGTTGAAGTTGCTCTGCCAAGGCGAGTCTGGATTCTGGAATGTTCATCCACTACACCAGGGTCAGCACCTGCCCACTTGTGCCTTTCTTCCTGGGAAATCACTCCCCATAGCTTGCTAACCCGGGCCTTCCGCTGCAGAGCACACCCAGGGGGATCTCAAGCTACCTGCTGCTGCCCATGGCCAACGTGGCCACACCTGCCCCTCGGGGCTGGAGGCCAGGAGCAGAGGTGCCAGCCAGCCTGGCAGAAGGGACTCTGGGGGCAGGGCCAGAGGTGAGGAAGAGCGGCCATCATAGCCCAAGGCTTAGCCATGCCCTGCCTCCCCTCTCTCCCACCTTTCTCGGGGTCTCTGGGCCCCTTCCTGGCCTGTGGCCTCCCTCCGGGCTGGGTTTCCTGGTGGCCCTCTGGAGCGCAAGAGACCCAGACTAGGCCAACTAGACCGCCCCACACCCCGACTAACTGTGACACCCAGATTTTTCCTGAGCCCTCGCCGCTCCTCCTCCATAAAAGGGAGCCGGCACTGGCCTTGCAGGGCTGGTAGGGGCGGAATGGCGCAGGAGAAGGGGCTTCAGCAAGTTGTGCAATAAGCACCCTCAGGCCAGGAGCTGGAGGTTTTAGGTCGATCGATCAATTGATTTGGTAAAGTCTGGAACTTGGGTAAAAAGGCAGACTACGGAAACTGAGGACTCCAGGAGTCAGAGGTGGGCAGGAGAGAAGAGAGCAGGGCAGGTCCACCACAAGTTTATGTCATCCGGTCCACCCCGACCCACTTCACAGCTGGGGACACCCAGGCTCAGAGAGGTTGAGTGCTCTGTCCCAGGTCACACAGCAGCTTTTGGTAGAGCCAGGAACACCAAGGTGAAGTACATTCTAATCCCAGTGTTTTTAGTGAATTGGGCGGACCAAGGGGGCCTGCCAGAGTGTTTTATCAGATCGCTCTCATCCTTGTCCTTCCAGAAAGTCAGGCTCTGTTTATTATTTGCTCTCCCAAGGTACAAACAGACCTGGGACCTTCCTGTGTTTTCTTATTCAGAAGAGATGCCGCCTTTCCAGGGGCCGCAGGGGAAGGGAGTAGACACTACTGCAGCAACAGCTACACGACAAAGGCCTGACGCCAGAGCAACCCTCAAATTACTGAGTGTCCTGGGCGCTTCACCTGCATGACCTCCTCCCAACAGAGCCAGAGACTGCTAGCTCCATTTCACAGGTGAGAAAACCAAGGCACACGAGGCCACACCCTCCCCAGTAGGCAGCAAATGGCAGAGTAGAAGCACAGACCCTAAGTGTGCTTGGCACGCAGTCACAGCTGGAACCATGAACTTCACCTTGCCTTCTTTCATTTAATCACAAACAGTGCTTCCGTGTGGGCTGGGGAGGAAGGGAGGTTGAATTCTATATTTTTAGTGGCTTAAAACAGCATTTATTTTTGCAGTTTCTGTGGGTCAGGAATCTGGTGCCTCTGGCTGAAGGCCACTCATGAGGTTACAGTCAGCATTGGCAGGGTCTGTGGTCTCATCTGAAGGTTCACTGGGGGACGATCCACCTCTGAACCTGCTCATGCATGAGCCCCATTTGTGAGATGAACAAACTGAGGCTTAGAGAGGTTAAGGGTCTGACTCCAGAAAATACAGCTGGAAGGATCAGGGCCAGGTGAATTCATCAGCCTGTGCAGAGACAGGTGCTCCAGGTGGAGGCAGCTCCTGGGGCTTGCCAGGGCATGGAACCCACTCTGTCTTCTGTCTTTGCCGGCAGCTGCCACCGTGGGCACCGACAGCCCACTCCTCTGACATCAATCCACAAATCCCAGCCAGGCCAGGCCTTTCTGTAATCCCGTCCTGACTTTGTGGATGTCTCCTAGGCTCAGGTGGGGCAGCTGCCCAGGGTCACACACTGGGGGTTTGGTGGAGGTGGGATGCAAACCAGGTCTTCCGGCTGAAAGCCCCTGTTCTTGCTCCATGAAACAGCTTCCTGTGTCCAGAGGCAAAGACACCTGAGCCCCAGTGCAGGGCCTCACCTTGATGCAATCAACTCGTGACCTGGTGCCACAGGCATGGCAAAAGACACCTCCAGGGAGGCAGGTATGATGGTGGAGTCCAGGCCGCGGGGCCAGAGTGCCTGGGCCATCCCCACGTTCATCCCACTCCCCAGCAGGAGATGCTGGGACCCCCCACCCCCGCATCATCTGTCAGCTCGCCACCCTAAAGAGCGAAGCCAGCAGCCCCCACCTCGCAGGCTACGCTGGTGATCAGACAGGTCAGCCAGGTGGAGTGGTAGCTGAGTCAGCGCATGCAGGATACATTCGCCGGACGCTGTCCCTCCATCGCAGAGATCTATGCACGTTATCTGCCGTTCAATGCAGTACTACTACATGCTTAAGGGTTGGGGATCTCACAACTGGAGACAGCCAGATGAAGCCCAGCCCACCACTTCCTGGGCAAGCCATGCCCCTCTCCTATCCATGGAAGGGGTTGGTTTAGGAACGTGAGGGTCTTAGCCTAGCGCCTGTCTGAGACCAGAGCTCAATCCTGGGTGCTGCTGTTGTTTTTCTGATTTTCCGCTAGAGGGCAGTGGCGGGTCAGGGCCGTCCTCTCCAGGCTGCGACTATCTGGGACTGTAAGTGTCTGGAGAGCTATAGAGGTTGGTGCTCTGTCCACACACGAGGAGGCACTTGCTCAAAGCTACCAGGGAGAGCTGCCCCGGGCTCTCAGAACCCATCACATGCTTGTTCACAATGGGTGCTTGTGGGGAAACACCACAGGCAGGCAACAGCCTAAAGGATTGCAAACTTGTTGGGGGGAGTTGGGGGCCATGAGTCAGGTGCTGCTGAAGACCAGGGCCCTAGGATCCCCTGTGCAAGGTGTGCTGTGCTTGGGCTGGGCCGGGGGCTCTGGACCTCTGAAGAGGGACACCTATTTTGTCTATAAACTTTCCCAGAAACACCATGCACCAACAAATGGCTTTTATTAGCACACTAATCACATTTCTTCTGATTGCAAAAATAATCATCTTCTGATTTTAAAAGTAATGCACATGAAAAATACAGAAAGAGGATAGTGAACATTTATTCCATTTATTCACTCCAACCTGTCACTCTGATGACCACAGCAAATGTTTCCATATTCTTCTGTCCAACTTTTTTCTTCTTTTTTTTTTTTTTTTGAGACGGAGTCTCGCTCTGTCACCCAGGCTGGAGTGCAGTGGCCGGATCTCAGCTCACTGCAAGCTCCTCCTCTCGGGTTCACGCCATTCTCCTGCCTCAGCCTCCCGAGTAGCTGGGACTACAGGCACCCGCCACTTCGCCCGGCTAGTTTTTTGTATTTTTTAGTAGAGACGGGGTTTCACCGTATTAGCCAGGATGGTCTCGATCTCCTGACCTCATGATCCGCCCATCTCAGCCTCCCAAAGTGCTGGGATTACAGGCTTGAGCCACCGCGCCCGGCCAAACTTTTTTCTTCTTAAGAGCATTTTTGGAAGCACAATGTTTTGAGATCTCATCTGCCTTGGGGAATACATTGAGATTGCCTCCCACACAGTCACTGTTCTACTGGAACATTGCCCGTCACTCTCAGTGGCTCCTGACTCCCTGCTGGGCTAGGCAGACCCCTGGTATCAGGGCCCAAGCTGGATTTGGAGAGGGTGGGTCCTGGGGAGAGGTGAGGTCCAGCTCCTGCGGCCAGGTCAGAAGGGCGCAGTTCAGGTCCTGTGTGGCCTCAGTGTTACCCATCCCATTGCCCTCAGCCAGTGTGAAGCTGGGATTCCCCCACTCGGGAGGTCCAACTGTCTCTGCCCTGCCAGATCACCCACCTTTCCTTTGCCTGTCTCTGTGTCTTGCTCTGGCCCCGGGCTGTATTGCTTATCCCAGAGAGAAACAAAGGAGCAGTGTGCTAGCCGCTGCGGGGCTAGCACACTGGGTCCAGCAGTGTCCATCGTTATGTGGGATCTTCCAGCCTCTCGTGGGTGGCCTCCACGCAGGGGGCAATGCCTGCCCTTCAAGGCCACCTTTCACCCCTCACTCCCTCACTCGCCCTGCAAACTCCTCCCAGCCCTGGGAGACTCGCCTCATGGGGCCCCTGTCAAATCTTCGTCCGCCTCTGCACTAGCAGGTAGCCTGGCCGGCACTTTTAGGATCAAGACTGACCAAAAGAAAGTGCACTTGGCTTTATTTATTTCTAGAACAGTCTTATAGAGTCAGACAATACAGAGGTCACTTGTGGTTTGTTTGTTTGTTTTGTTTTTTTGAGACGAGTCTCACTCTGTCCCCAGGCTGGAGTGCAGTGGTGCAGTCTTGGCTCTCTGCAACCTCCGCCTCCTGGGTTCAAGCGATTCTCTCACCTCAGCCTCCTGAGTAGCTGGGACTACAGGTGCACACCACCACACCCAGCTAATTTTTGTATTTTTAATGGAGACAGGGTTTCACCATGTTGGCCAGGATTGTCTGGATCTCTTGACCTTGTGATCCCAGCCTCCCAAAGTGCTGGGATTACAGGCATGAGCCACCATGTCCAGACATGTGTTTTTAAATGAATTCTGGCTCCGTAGTGCCAGTCCCCAAGGCACAAGGAATTATACATATTTTTGTTTGTGTGTTTCTTTTAGAGACAGGGTCCCACTCTGTCACCCAGGCTGGAGTGCAGTGGCACCATCATAGCTCACTGCACCCTCTACCTCCTGGACTCAAGCGAGACTCCCACCTCAGCCTCCCAACTAGCTGGGACTGCAGGCACATGCCACCATGCCCGGAATTTGTTGTGGAGACAAGGTCTCACTACATTGCTCGGGCTGGTCTCAAATTCTTGGGCTCAAGCAATCCTCTCCCCTCAGCCTCCCAGAATGCTGGGATTACAGGCATGAGCCACCGTGCCTGGCCTCACACACATCTCGTACACATCAGTGAAGCCTCTTCTCATGTGAGTTCTGAGTCCATCTTAGATTAAAAGGAGGAGGCCGGGAGGCTGCCGCGGTGTGGACGCTCCTGTCGTTAGGGAGTTCTTGACAATGAGAAGGGAGCAGAGATGTCTAGCTCCGGCTCTCACACCATCCCAGCCCCCCTCAGCCCGCTGGAGCCGTGGGGGTGTCGGTGGAGAAGGAAAATGCCTCCCCACAGTCTGGCAGGTAGGACGTCCCTGCTCAGTAACTCAGCCCCGCACCCTCGCTGAAAGGTGCACAGAGCATGCCCAGCCAAACCCTTCCAGATGCAGACAGGGAGACTGAGGCTGGGATTTTAATGCAGGCTCCTGACATGGCTCAACCCTGGGAGAGGACCCAATGGGCTGGGGAGGGCAGAGGTCAGAGCGTCTAGCACAGAAGAGCTCCAAGTCTCTGCGACTTTAGCCGTGGGAGGTGCCTGGGCACAGACCCAGCTTGAGGCTTCCAGAATAAGAAGGTGTCCAAGCTGCTGGGCTGCTAGACCCTGTCTCTGCCCTTGGAAATGGGGACAGCTGACTAGACCTCACTGGGGGGTGGGGGTGGGGGGTTGACACCCAAGTCAGAGGCACAAAGAGAAGCACCCAGCGAGGCCCCTGGTCCCCTGCAGGCTCTTGACCTGCAGAGGGCCCATGGTAGAGAGCGGCCTGGGACTAATCTCTTCTCAGCCCCGGGGCCTGGCCTCCCTGGTCTAGTGGCCAGGGCACACACCTGTGGCCACCAGGAGCTTGGGGACCTCCAGGAATTCCAGGGCTCTGGGCAGGTTCCTGAGGTCACAGCTCAGCTCCGGCAGGGTGTCAGTCACCAGGGACCTCCGTATGACTATGGGGTCAGAGAGCTCACCCCACGGAAGCTGACTCAGCGCCTGCTGGGGGCAGGCTGAACGTGTCACCCCATGTGGCCAGGCTTCCTGGGTTTTCAAGAACAGCAGGATGTCTGGCTTTCGGGGGAAACCTGTGCCTGCTTTATTGCTGGAAACACACCGGGAAGTCTCTAAACCTCACCCCAGCGCACTGAGGGCCACGGACGAGGGGGATGCTCCGGGAACGTGAGCTCCCAAGGTGGGGCCTGTCCGAAATCCCTGGTCCTGGAGCAGTGCCCAGGGAATGTGGGGGAAGGAAGCCTCTAGTGCAAGGGACAGGGCAGAGACCCAGTGACTGTCGTTACCAGATTGCAACGAGCAGGGCATTATAGAGGCGAATTTGGTGCTCTCCTAATTCAAAGCAAAGAAAAATGTCAAACAATTCATACCTCATTCATTCATTCATTCATTCACACAGATAACAAGCGTTGCATGGGCAGCTCCTGCCCAGCCCCGAGGACCAGCTCAGGCCCCAAGCCCAGCACTTCCCCTGTCCCCACTGAGTCACAGCCTAAGTCACCTGGCAGGGCTGGGTCAGGATCACCAGGATGCCTGATAAAAATACACGTCAGGGGTGTGCGTGTGTGTGTGTGTGCATGAATGTACATGTATCTCTGTGTGTGCATGTATATGTGTATATATGTGTACATATGTGAGTGCACCTGTATGTGCATGTGTGTATGTGTGCACATGTATGTATGTGTCTATGTGTATGTGTGTGCATGTTTGTGTATGCATTTGTGCACGTGTGTGTACATGTGTCTGTGCACACGTATGTGTATATATGTGAATGCACCTGCATGCATGTGTATGTGCACATGCGTGTATGTGTCTATGTGTATGTATATGTGTGTGCATGCATGTATGTGTATGCATATGTGCATGTGTATCTGTGTGTACATGTGTCTGTGTGCGCATATGTATGTGTGCACATGTGTATGTGTATATAGGTGTGTGAGTGCACTTGTGTGTATGTGTATGTGTGAGCATGCATGTGCACATGTGTGTGTGTGTGTGCATGCAAGTATGTGTATGCACGTGTGCACGTGTCTCTGTGTGTGCATGTGTCTGTGTGTGCATGTGTGTATACGTGTGTGTGAGTGCACCTGTGTGTATGTGTATGTGGGTGTATGTGCACACATGTGTGTATGTGTGCATGTATCTGTGTGTGCCTGTATGTGTATGCATGTGTGCACATGTGTGTCTGTGTTGTGTGTCTTTGTGTGTAGGGCATTGTTTTAGGCCCTGAACATTGATTAACTCGTTTATTCCTCATAAATATCCCATGAGGTAGGCCAACTACCTATTGTTCTTCCAGCACAAAGTCCAGGAAAGGGAGGCACAGAGAGGTTAAGGAACTTGCCCTGTGCCACACAGCCAGTCACAGAGGCCGTGCCCAGCTCCCGGGGGTTCAGGGGGCCTGTGTCTGTCAAGGCCCCTGGTGAGTACCTGAAGGTAAGAGTGCTATTTGGAACAGAGGTTCCCAGAATCACCCGATGACAAGTATTGCTTGGGAACTTGTTAAAAATCCAGATGTCTGGGCCCCACTCTGGGAGATCCTGATATGGGGGTCCCGAGTCAAGAATCTGAACCTGTAAGGACGTCCCAGGTGACTCTATCTTGAGCGAGTTTGGGGACCAGTCCCTCTGGCCACCACATGAGAGACCCTGCCCGCCTTTCCTGGCCTTAGACTGGGCCCCGCAGCACACCATAGGTGATCTGTAAATGTTTACTGGACTCTCATCTAGCTGCCGTGACTGCCCAGAAACCAGGCTTGGGCGAGACTGATCATTTTCTCCTCATCCCGGTGGAGCAGGGCCTGGCGTCTGTTCCTAGGTCCCAGCCTCTCTCCTCTCTGAGCAGGGACCGGGAGGTGGTCTGAAACCCTGAAAGCCCTGGGCAGACTGGACCGGCCCAGGAGCGCCTGTGCCAAGCTCCCTGCGGTGGCTCCTCTGCGTCCTACTTGGGAATTCTGTCCCAGGAGAGCTGACAGTTCTGACAGCTGATAAGGAGGAGGAAGGTCAGGGAGGAGACAGCCCTTCCCGGGTGGGGTGGGGCAGGCCGCAGCAGCACAGCCAATGACCCAGGCCGGCCACCCAGGTCATCTGATTGGAGCC
This sequence comes from Macaca thibetana thibetana, assembly GCF_024542745.1. Classification (NCBI taxonomy): domain Eukaryota; kingdom Metazoa; phylum Chordata; class Mammalia; order Primates; family Cercopithecidae; genus Macaca; species Macaca thibetana. The sequence goes on from NC_065582.1 coordinate 181,152,659, forward strand.
CAGAGGCCAGGCTCGCTAAAAATGTGCCCCTTCCTGCCCGGGTACGGTGCTGGGCTGTAGTGCTGTCCTGAGAAACTGTGATAGCAACAGCTGTGGCCCTGCAGCAGGTGGTGGGCCCGGGATCCAGCCTCCCCTCCTCCCTTCCCTGGCAGGGTAAGTTCCAGTGCATTTCGCTGGGTCTGCGCTTGGAGAGCCCTCCCTGCGAGGCTAAGGCCCCCAGCCCCATGCTCAGTGTCACCTGTTGAGATGGGTGAGGCTGGAGAGGGTTTTCATGGGGAGGGTGCACCCGAGACTCGAAACTCACCTGGCCAGAAGCGGCAGGGCGGGTGCTGCCTCGAGTGGGGTTTCAGGCCAAGGGCCAGCCAGGTGTTCCCACGTATGAGAAATGGGCCAAGAGCCTGACGGGTGGAGCTGGATGCTGGCAGGGTGGCAGGGTGAGGTGGGGGTGCTGTCTCCCCAGGATCCCGACGACTGGGCGGGCGGGATGCCTGGTGGAAAGGTGAGGTCCCAGGAGGCTGTGGCCGGGAGTTCTGATCCTGGCTTGCCACCAAGTGATTCCACCCTTCGTGCCTCAGTGTCTCCATCTGTAAGGTGAGGCATTGGTGCTGGTGCCCAGGGCAGTGTCCGCAGGTGGCCAGCAGCCATAGTTGATGGAAACGATGCAGCGCTGGTGACGCTGGAGGGCGCGGGAGCCCTGGGCGGGCCCCAAGTCAGGCTTCCCTGGCACCCTGTGTCTCTCGTGCTGCCCCTGCCCTCCCGCTGCACCAGTGTCAGCAGTCTCGGAGGGGTTCCAGTGTCTCTCTGCGTCTCTGAAGCCTCAGTCCCCGTCATGGGGCCAGGGTTCCCACCTGCCGCTGGGGATGAGGCTGCCTTCTCTCAGGGCTGGACTTGGGAGTGAGTTTTGAAGGAGGTGGGGGCTGAATGCAGAGGCTGTCAGGGCAGCGAGGAGAGGCACGGGGGCCCGACCCAGAGGAGGGCAGAGGAGAGGCTGCCCTGGGGGTGAGGGGGCTCTGTGGCCCCCGGCAAGGTGTGGGGGCCTCTGTGAGCCTCAGTTTCTCAGCATACCACCTGCCTGGTGACCTTGCCTCCCTCTCCCACTGGGGTTATAGAATGGTCTGGAGCCCTCTGTGGCAGCAGCCCCGGGTGAGTTCTGTTCACCAGGAAGGAGCCCGTCCTCATCCTCACCCTCGTTTATAGAGGAAGGCCAGGGTTCAAGGTGGCAGGACTGGCTGAGGACCACGGGCAGGTCACGCCTGGGGCTAGGAAGCCCTTCCAAAGCCCTGCCTCAGTTTCCTGGTGCTGTGGGGACAATTACCAGAAACTGGCCCTGCCCCACGCATCTCTGTGATGAACTCAGTCCCTGCACAGTGCAGGGAGGCGTGGCCCAGGGAGGCTTCCGGGCTGGCCCGAGGCCCATGGCAAGCAGCCCCAGGGTGTCACCCAAGCAGGCAGCTCCAGGCTTGGATAGGATCCCGCGGTGACGCTTGGGTGTCTTTGGGCCTTAAAAGTTCACTCTCCAAACACATCAAACTTGTTCCACCCTACAGGGACTTTTTGTTTGTTTTTCTTTTAATAGACTGAATTCTTTGGAATCCTTTTAGATTTACAAAACAGTCAGGAAGACAGTTCAGAGAGTTCTCATAAAACCCCACCCAGCTGCCTCTATGATTAGCATCGTACCTTGGTAGGGTACATTTGTCACAACGAATGAGCCAATACCACCAATGCCTCATTACTAACTGCAGCCCGCACTTGACTCAGATTTCCTTCGTCTTTACGGAACGCCTTCGCCTGCCCTAGGATCCCACCCAGGACCCCACGCTGCATTTAGTCCTCCTGTCTCGTTGGAGTCCTCCGGGGTGTAATAGTTCCTCAGACTTTTCTTGGTTTTGCTGACCTTGACAGTTTTGAGGCGTGGTGGGGATTTTGTAGAATGTGCCTCCGTTGGGATTTGTCTGAAGTTTTTCTCATGATTAGACTGGAGTTATTATGGGTTCTTGGGGGACAGACCTCAGAGGCGCAGTGCCATCCACATCACATGGTCCCAGGGCCACACGCGGTCAACAGGACTCCCCACTGTTGACCTTGACCCTGGCCACCTGGCTGAGGGGTGTTGGTCAGGTTTCTCCTTGTGAAGATTATCTTTTCCTCCCGCTCCCTCCGGTCCTCTCTGGAAGGAAGTCTCTGAGTGTAACCCACACTTAAGGAGCAGGACTTGGCCGTGCGCGGTGGTTCACGCCTGTAATCCCAGCACTTTGGGAGACTGAGGTGGGCGAATTGTGACGTCAGGAGTTCAAGACCAGCCTGGCCAACATGGTGAAACCCCGTCTTTACTAAAAATACAAAAATTAGCCAGGTGTGGGGGTGGGCGCCTCTGATCCCAGCTACTCGGGAGGATGAGGCAGGAGAATCGCTTGAACCTGTGAGGTGGAGGTTGCAGTGAGCTGAGATTCGCGACACTGCACTCCAGCCCGGGTGACAAAAGTGAAACTTCATCTCAAAAAAAAAAAAGAAGGAGCAGGAGTCTTGGTCCCCGCCTTCAGAGTGGAGCCGCTACATCAATTATTTGGAATTCTTCTGCCCGGGAGATCCACCTCTTACCCTCCATTTACTCAGTTACTCCATTATTGACTTATTTAAGGACGGATTAGTGGATATCTATTTTACACTTTGAGTTATAATCAAATACTACCTTAGTTTTGCTCAAATTACTTTAACTCTTTCAGTTAGTTCCATGTCCCTTTGACACACCCCCCTGATGTGGGATTTCACTCCTTCCCCCATGCAGGCAGCGACTCACTCTCCTGGCACCATAGGCCAGGCGCAGCCTGTCAAGTTCTTGGCCCAGTTTCTGCCATTTCCCTGAGCCCTGACTTTTGTTGTTGTTGGGTAAAGGTATTAGAAACCAAGATCTCTTTGGGTGCTAGGTATGCTTGTTGCTATGTGGGGATATTTTCTTCAAAAAAAAAAAAATTAAGTTTTTTTTTTTTTTTTTTTTTTTTTTTTTTAGTTTTTATTGTTGTTGTTGTTGTTTTAAATGTTTTTTAGCATCAAAGTCTCACTGTATTGCCCAGTCTGACCTCAAACTCCTGGCGTCAAGGGAGCCTCTTGCCTCAGCCTCCTGAGCTGGGACTACAGGTGGATTTTTTTTGAGACAGAGTCTCACTCTGTCACCCAGACTGGAGTACAGTGGCACAATCTCGGCTCATGGCAACCTCCACCTCTCAGGTTCAAGCAATTCTCCTACCTCAGCCTCCTGAGTAGCTGGGATTACAGGCGCTCACCACCCACCACACCCAGCTAATTTTTGTATTTTTAGTAGAGACGGGGTTTCATCATGTTGGCCAGGCTGGTCTCGAACTCCTGACCTCATGATCCACCCACCTCAGCCTCCCAAAGTGTTGGATTACAGGCATGAACCACTGTGCCTGCCTGGGTGTCTTTTCTTTTAGGCCCTCTCAGCTGACAGAGCATGAAGGCATATATGTATACACTAACCACGTATATATGCATGTCCCTAAGTATGCCTAGATGCAATATTTATGCCTCTATTAGGTTAAATGTGAGTTCATACTGACGTCTCCAACTCAAATCCGTTATTACTAAGTGGATTCCAGCTCTGCCCCACCGGCGATCTGTAACAACCACCCACTCCAACATTGAGAAACCTGGCTTTCACCGTTAGCCATCCACTGACTTAACAGTTCTGTTCCAGTCTATGTGTACAGAAGTATCAGAAAGGCTGACCCATATCCCTGTGGGAGGCAACTTTATTCATTTAGTTTTTGAGACAGGCTGTTGCTCTGTTGCCCAGGCTGGAATGCAGTGGTGTGAGCATGGCTCACTGCAGCCTCGACCTCCCTGGCTCAAATAATCCTCCTGGCTTAGTCTCCTGAGTAGCTGGGACTACAGGCACCTGCCACCACACCCAGCTAATTGTTTATATTTTCAGAGACAGGGTCTCATCATGTTGCTCAGGCTGGTCTTGAACCCTGGGATTATGTGATCCTCCTGCCTCAGCCTCCCAAAGTACTGGGATTACAGGTGTGAGCCACTGTGGACGGCTGGAAAGCAACTTTATCAGCCAGAGCGGAGTGCGTCTGTGGGGCTCCTTTTGCCTTCAGTTTCACAGACTTAGTGGAACTTTCTTCCTCCCACTTCAATGAGATTGTCGCATACATTTGTGATACAGTTAATTGTTTTGTCACATTTCACATTCATCCTGGGATTCCCCTGTCTGCCTACTTTTTTTAAAAAAATACAATTTGCATACATAGACAGGGCGCGATGGCTCACGCCTGTAATCCCAGCACTTTGAGAGGCCGAGGCGGGTGGATCACCTGAGGTTGGGAGTTCGACACCAGCCTGACCAATACGATCAAACGCCATCTCTACTAAAATACAAAAATTAGCTGGGCGTGGTTGCAGGTGCCTGTAGTCGCAGCTACTCGGGAGGCTGAGCCAGGAGAATCACTTGAACCTGGGAGGTGGAGGTTGTGGTGAGCTGAGATCATGCCATTGTACTCCAACCTGGGGAACAAGAGGGAAACTGTCTCAAAAAAGAAAAAAAAAAAAAGTACATACACTGAGGCTCCCTGTGCTGTAAAGTTCAATGTCTTTTGGGAAATGGAGTCAGGTATCCCCCATCAGAGCATCATCCAGAATAGTTTCAGCGCCAAGAATTTCCCTGTGGCTCACCCACTCAGCTTCCCGCTGTTGCCAATGGCTTCATTCTCCTGCGGTTTCTTTTCACAAGTGCAAACAGATATGAGCGCATCCTAACCCCACTTTCAGACACTCTGCAACTTGCTTTTTTCTGCTTAATATGTCTCAGGGATCTTTCCTTGCTAGCACTCAGAGAACGCCTTGGTTCTGTATCATAGCTGCTGGCTACTTGTTGTGTGTCTGGAGTGTGATTGATCTGACACCGGGTTATTTCCAAGGCGTTGCTGTTAGAAATGAACTGTATGGGCAACTATGTACCCTGCCGTTTTGGAATTCGACAGTCATCTGCAGGGTAAACTCCCAGGAGTCAGGTTGCTGGGCAAAGGGTCAGCACAGTCGTGGCTTTATGAGTGTTGTTCATTTGCCCTCAGATCAGCCCTGCTGGCACCATGCTCTCTGCAGCCTGTCTAGGGTATGTTCCTGGATGCCAGGTGCTGCTGCTCTAGGAGGCGCCACAGGGTACCTTGGGGTCTTTTTGCACTCCCTGACAGGGGGACATTGAGCAACATTTCCTACATTTTAGGGCGATAGACAGGACTGTCCGTGCGGGCCCCTCGCTGTTTTGCTGTGGAGTTGGTCTTGCCCTCTGGTGCTTGAAGCGGAGGTCAGCTTCTCACACATGGTTGAATTAACAGCAGCTGCTGGCGGAGGGGCTGGGGCCAGCCTGACTCTGACCCGAGGCCAGCCGCAAAATTTGCTTGTTGCAAATTAAAAGTGAAGGGACTGGAACTTCAGACAAACCCCAGTGCAAGCACAATCACAAAGATCCCTGCCAGTTCTCCCTAGAAATGTCGAGGTCAGGAAAACAGAAAGCATCCTGGCCAAAAGGCACCCAAAAGACTAGGTGATGAACCCCACGTGGTGTCCCCCGTGGGCTTCCGGGTGGAGCAGAATATGGATGTTAGGGGAAACTAAGGAAGTCAAGTCACGTGTGAATTGTGAGTGACAATAGCGGGTCCACGTGGGTTTATTGGATGTGACAGGTGACGCAGGTGTGAGACGGTCATCACGGGGGAGGCTGCTGAGAGTTTCTGCCAATGCTGGCACTGGCTTCCCAACTTTTCTATCTAAAGTTTAAAAATAAAGTTTAGGTTAAAAAAACACTTTTAAAAAACCGCTTGAGACTGGGCGTGGTGCCTCACGCCTGTAATCCCAGCACTTTGGGAGGCGGAGGTGGGTAGATCACTTGAGGTCAGAAGTTCGAGACCAGCCTGGCCAACATGGTGAAACCCTGTCTCTACTAAAAATACAAAAATTAGGTGGGCTTGGTGGCGGGCGCCTGTAATCCCAGCTACTTGGGAGGCTGAGGTGGGAGAATCACTTGAACCCAGAAGGTGGAGGTTGCAGTGAGCTGAGATCACGCCACTGTACTCCAGCCTCGGTGACAGGGCAAGACTCCATCTAAAAAAAAAAGAAAGAGAAAAGACGTGCTCCTATAGGCACATTGCTGTGCGTTTGCCCATTCTGGGACTCCTGCCCGACCTTCTCTTGCCCTCTGTGACACCTGCCACGCTTCAAATCCTTGCTCAAATGTCACTGCCTCCGGGAAGCCTTCCCTGACTGCCAAGCACAGTTAATATCCTCACTTGTACCCTTTTCCACCCAACGCCACTCCTGTTCTACACTGTCAGTTGGATTTGTCTGATGTGTTTCTCATATTAGACTGGGGTTATGGGTTTGGGGGAGGAAGACCACGACAGCAAAGTGCACTCCTGCTCGCATCATAGCAAGGACACCTGCTATCAACAGGCTTTGTCATTGATGCTGTTGACCCTTGTCACCTGGCTGAGGGGTGTTGGTTGGGTTTCCCCATTTCCACACTATCCTCTGTGGAAGGAAGCCACCATGTGCATCCCACACTAAAGGAGTGGGGGTCATGTTCTGCCCCTCAGCCTAAATTAGCTGGAATTCTTTTGCCCGGGGGGTCTGTCTGTCTCTTCTCCCCCATTTACCCAGCTATCCCATCACTTATTTGTACTGGTGTGGACTCATACATATTCGTTTTCTTTCTTTCTTTTTTCTTTTTTTTTGGAGATGGAATCTTGCTCTATCGCCAGGCTGGAGTGCAGTGGTGTGATCTCGGCTCACTGCAACCTCCGCCTTCTGGGTTCAAGCAATTCTCCTCTGTCAGCTGCCCGAGTAGCTAGGATCACAAGCTTGCACCACTGCGCCCATCTAATTTTTGTATTTTTAGTAGAGACAGGGTTTCACCATATTGGCCAGGCTGGTCTTGAACTCCTGACCTCATGATCCACCCGTCTTGGCCTCCCAAAGTGCTGGAATTACAGGTACGAGCCACTGTATCCGGCCTACATATTTGTTTTCTATTTGGGGTTGACATTGCTACTGCTTTACCTGTGTTTCATTGTTCACATTGTCCCAGGTTTGGCCATTGGGAGCTCTTTCAGTTGACTCCTGTGCCCCTTTGTCACAGTTCCATCATTTCGGGGATCTGTTGATCCATTTATCTATTGGCTGGTCAATGGATCACTTCCTTACTTCTTGATGCTACAAGACACTCCAGGCCCACTGTGTTTATTTCCTGCCAGGGAATGTATTTCACAAATATTTCCTGGGCGGAGGCTGGTGCAGAGCCCCTCCTCCAGGCAGCCTCCCCAGCTGTCTACAGGCAGGACTGGGGCTGTGCAGTGCTCCCCTTTCCCGACCCCTCCGCAATGGCCACTCCGGCCGAGCTGTCCCATCTGGCTCCATGGCTGTCTCCACCACGAGGCTGAGTCTGGGCTCTCTAGGGGATGGTGGGCATCTGACTCATCCATGTCGGATGCTGAGCACGGGGCCAGGCCCAGCGTCGGGTAGGCAGGTTGGATCTGGGCCACGCTGCCTGCTGATCCTCCCCACTGAACAATAATGACGATGATTGCTGTCCTTTGTGAGACCCTCCTCTGCGCTGGCAGGTGTTGGGCCTGGGCAGGACCATAAAGCAGCTCCCCCAGGGGCTTCGAACCCAGGCTTCAGAATCTGCTCTCCATCATTGGGTCGCACCCCAGGATGCGCTGTGTGGGCCAGTGGGGGAGTTTCCTGGTCCCCTCCATGTGGTGCCTGGACCACTCCGCTACCCTTGGTGCGCAGGGGAGGGTATGCCAGGGTAGAAGGGGTGAGGGATGTGTCCATCCTGCAGCAAGTGAGGGGAGACCCTGGGACCCACACCTGGCTAGGCACCAAAGTGGTGGGCCACGCACCTGTGACGCCGCCTGGGCGACACCCCAGCTGGTTAGCAGGCATGTGCGGTGGCAGCTACGGATGTTGGCCCAACAAGGGGCTGCTGCCTGGAGCCGGCACTGGGTACCTGTCACAAGGCAGCCACCCCCTCCCTGTCTCTCCAGTGTCCCGGGGGAAGGTGCAGCCAGTGCTGTGGCCAGATCCTGCCGGGCACCCCTCACAGGCACACATGGCTCGACAACAGGAGGCGGGAGAGCTCAAGCCCCACCTAGGGCAAGCCCGTGCCCACTGCAAGCCGGTGGTTCCCTCCCACCCAGCTGCCCACACAGCTTTGCCTCAGCAGAAGTGCACTTGAGTGGGCTCTGTCCCCTTCTGCATGTCTGGCAGAGGCGAACCCCGCTCAGAACACACGGGGCTGTTGGCTCCCACCTGACTTGGGCAGCCCGGCCCCTATCACCGGGTCTTGGTTTGTTGGTCATTCAGCAAACGTTTGCAGAGTGTGCTGGGCACGGGGCCCACAGAGAGCAAGACCCGCCAGTGCCCTCGCTGGAGGAGCCCGCAGTGCAGGGGACCTGCCTAGGAAGAAAGTGGTGGTGATAGACAGTGGCCCCAGTCCCAGGAGGGGCGGAGCATGCTGAGGCTCTCCAGGGTGCAGGGCAAGGGCTGGCCAGGCTGGCAGCCAGGGTAGGCCTCTTCGAGGAGGCAATACACCGCAGTCACAGCCTGGAGGAGAAGCGTTGCCAGAAAGGGGTGGTGTGCAGAGACCAGGGCAGGAGTCAGGGGTGTGGGACAGCACAGGGTGGCCAGGGCCCCGCCGGGGGTGGGGGAGGGGAGAGCAGGGGGAAGGGAGAGTAGGGTGAGGTTGGCAACGGTGGCTTGGATGTAACCAGGTGGGGAAAGAGAGGGGTCACGTGCCAAGTGCCCTATGGTGCCATCTGCTAAGATTCAGGGCAGGGGAGGGGCAGTAGGTGTCCAGTTCTGGCTGGGTGGTGTCTGGGCTAGCTACTGGCCATCAGAGAGGCAGACAGTGGCACTGGCACAGGCCGTCATTCTGAGCTGGAGCCTGGGGAACTCAGTGAAAGCAGGTGGCTCTGAAGTTCCCGCTGGCGTGAGCTCTCCACACAGTGTGTGGCCCTTAGAGAAGGCGTGACCATGAGGGAGGAGGAGGCTGGGAGGCAGGAGAAGGTATCCAAAGGGTGTGGTCAGCGGGTGGACCAGTTAGCTGGAGAAACAAGGAAGAGGGAGCTGGGAAAGGACTGCTGGGCTTGGCCACGTGGAAAACGCTGGTGGCCTATGCCTGGGTAGTTTTGGGGAGCGTGGGGTGGGTGCGTTGATGTGAGGCCAGGAAGTAGGGCGTGGAAAACAGCACTTGAGGTTTTGCTGGGAGGGCAGCACTGGCCACAGGTGCCTGCGATCACCAGCGTGCCCCCCGTGACATCTGGCCCCGTCCAGGTGGGTAGCGGGGGGCCTGTAGGAATCCCCCTTGGAGCCCTCCTCCCCTCTGCCTGCAGTGACATCAGCCTCGGAGCCTCGAGCTTGCCGGAGGTGGCTCCCAGCTGGAGGACTTCACTCCCTAGGAGGAGATGGGGGAGTGTGTGCTTGGGCAGGGTTAATGATTGTGTAAGCCAAGGTCAGGATCAACCCCCATGACTGGGCTCTGCAGAATGCCAAAATTCCGGCTGCGGTCCCACTCCTGATTCAGGAAAGTTGGCGATCTGAGGAGTTCGAGCTTATGGGATTGGGAGTCCTGGGGGGACTCTTCTGTAAGCTGGGATCTGATGTCCCCAGGCTGTTGGGAGAATAGCAGCCTTGTAGCCCCTGCCATGTGCCCTCATCTGGGGCCTTCTCCTCTGTGCACTCTCTCTTGGTCACCCACACCCCACCAGCTGGCTGGTCCACAGGGTGTTTCTGGGGTTTGGCCTCTTCTGGCTCTGTGATCTTTTTTTGGAGACAGGGCCCGGCTCTGTCGCCCAGGCTGGAGGGCAGCAGTGCGGTCAGGCTGGAGGGCGGCAGTGCGGCCAGGCTGGAGTACAATAGTGTGATCAGGCTGGAGTGCAGTAGTGCGGTCCTTGCTTACTGCGGTCTCCAACTTCTCGGCTCAAGCAATGCTCCCGCCTCAGCCTCCCAAGCAGGTGGGACTACAGGTGTGCACCACCATGCCCAGCTAATCTTTTGTAATTTTTGTAGAGATGGGTTTCACCTCTACACCTTTTCACCATGTTGACCAGGCCGCTCTTGAACTCCTGGACTCAAGAGATCCTCCTGCCTCCTAAAGTGCTAGGATTACAGGCGTGATCCACTGCGCCCAGCCCTGGCTCTGTGATTTTACCCTCTCTGCACCTCTGTTCCTCGTGGTTTTAAAGGTGGAGATGCCGAGGACTGGCGGGAGCTGCAGGGCTGCCGTGGGGGCTCCTATGTAGGCAGTGAGGGCTCTCTGGTCAGCTTCCTCCAAGGAAGGAAGGTCCCTCTTCCGAAATCTCCGCTGGGGAAACAGCTCGCTTCCCTCACCACCCCCAGATGAGGAGCACTGTGCTAAGGAGTCTCAGGCACCTGGTCAGCGGGAGAAGGAAGGACTGTGGACCTGCTGGGCCGCAGAGTCAGCGATTCCCTGGGCTCCAGGCTGACGCCTGCCCCGACAGAGCAGGACATTCCAGCCAGTTTGGGGGTGGGTGTCTTCAGTTCCAGCCCAGGCACGAGAACTGCTGACCACTTCCTGCGGGCCTCCGACCCGGCGGCCTAGCCACCCATCCGGCCGGGGTGGCCATCAGTCATCTGGAAAGCCTACGAGCCCTGTGTCCTTGTTTTGCAAAGAACAGTTCCTGAAATCACGGGGCTTAGAGCTCTGCTCTTCTGATCAGGGGCCGGTTTCAGCAGCAAAGGCCAGAAATAACACAGTGTGAGCGCTGCTGAGTGGAGCATCATCCTAGCCCTTTCCGGGGGATGACTCACAATGCTGCCATTCCAGCACCGGCTGGTACGAGGCTCCAGACTAGCGGCTTATCGTGCCGGCCCGGATACACCCGTCCTCAAACTTGGGTGTGCAGAGGAATTAACTCAGGAAGGAACCTCGGGAGAGATTTGTGCTGGTCCTTCCCCCCCACGTTCTCGAGTCTGAGTAGGGCTTGGGAATGCCTTGGGAGGTGTGCGGGGACAACTTTGCTTGTTTGTGTTTCCGGGAAATACTGCGTTTAGCAGAGACAGCATTTTATACAGGAGGAATCGGAGACTGGGAAAGATGGCAGGGCTGCTCAGCGTGGAGCTGGGATCTGGCCAGGCTGTGTTCTCCAGGGGCAGGGCCGATCTCTGAGTTACATTTACTTATATAATTATTTATTCATTCATTCATTCTTTTTCGAGACGGAGTCTTGCTCTGTCACCCAGGCTGGAGTGCAATGGCAAGATCTTGGCTCACTGTCACCTCTGCCTCCCAGGTTCAAGTGATTCTCTCACCTCTGCCTCCCAAGTAGCTGGAATTACAGGCAACTGCCACTACACTCGGCTAACTTTTGTATCTTTTTTTTTTTTAGTAGAGACAGGATTTCACCATGTTGACCAGGCTGGTCTCGAACTCCTGACCTCAAGTGATCTGAACTCCTCGGCCTCCCAAAGTGCTGGGATTACAGGGGTGAACCATGGTGTCCGGCATTCAGTCACATCTAAAATGAAAGGGCCATGGAATCACCAGAACTCTCCTTCCTGTGACCTTGGGTGAAGGTCATTTTTGCCTTGCCCCTCAATCTCCCCATTTATAAGCCTGAAGGTTGTAAATTACAATCTTTTTATCCAACCACTTGTCTTTATTTTATTTTTGAGACGGAGTCTCGCTCTGTTGCCCAGGCTGGAGTGCAGTGGCCTGATCTCGGCTCACTGCAACCTCTGCCTACAGGGTTCAAGTGATTCTCCTGCCTCAGCCTCCTGAGTAGCTGGGATTATAGGCATGCGCCACTATGCCTAGCTAATTTTTGTATTTTTAGTAGAGACGGGTTTCACCATGTTGGTCAGGCTGGTCTGGAACTCCTGACCTCATGATCCGTCCGCCTCGGTCTCCCTAAGTGCATAGGCGTGAGCCACGATGCCCGGCCCACTTGTCTTTATTTGTTGCCTTCTCTTCCGTTTAGGTTCCTGTCGCCACCTGGTGATTGACTTCTCTGTGTGCACATTTGCACCGTTGCAGGCATGACCAGGGTGGAGCAGCGAAGCGGGGCCCATGTTTCAAGCCTGTTTCACAACAGAAGACGGCCTCAGCTTACAAACCACACTCATGACCAAATCTGCTGCCCCATCTTGTATTATACTATTACAGAGAGTTTTCTTGGCACGTGGCCACACCCATTCACTTACTGCTGTCTGTTTTCCTGCTGTAAGGGCAAGGTTGTGACGGACCTGATGACTGGCAAAGCTAAACATGCTCCCTCCGGCCCTACCCAGAGCACGTTTGCCTCCCCTGTTCTAGAATGACCTTGGAGGCTCCGGCGTGCCTGTTTCTGCTGGACAGGACCAATGGGAGAACCAGCAGCCTGCTGAAGTGGGGAGAGTGCGGGTAGCCTCTAGCCCCAGGCCTCTGCATTCCTGAGAGTCACTTTTATGGCGTTGTAGATTAACCCCTTGGGGTGCAAACATGCTGGCCTCTCCTTGGCTGCCAGTGTCCATAGTCCCCTGAAGTGGCTGTGGGAGATTTTAGCACACTGCCTGCCAGGATCACAGTTGTTTGAGCTGGCCCTGAACCCTGAGAAGCCCTTTACTCCCCTGCTTTGCCTGGTTCCTCTCCCTCCAAGTCTCAGCGCAGGTGCCTCCTCTTTCAGGAAGCCTTCCTAGATTTCACCTGCTCTCTTTCCTCCTAGGCCTCCCTTTGCTGCTGCACTGATCGTGCTTTGCCATCCTGGTCTGTTTCCCAGTCAGTTACCCCCCCGTTGTCTGTGAGCTCCTCCTGTGAGCAGCCAAACCATGGGACAGGTGGGGTGCCAGAAGGCAGAGCTGGGATGGGAGTGCTGCCAACGTCAGTGGCAGATGGGGCTCCAAGCTGCAAAAAGCAGCATTACTTGGTGGTGGAGAGTGGGACCGACCCTCAGAGGTGCAGTTTCCTGGGAGGGATGTAGTCCCGGAGACCCCTGCTCATGTGGGGGCAGGTCCGGAATCACCTTCTGAGCCCGAGATGATTCACTGCCAAGAACTGAAAATGCTCTGAGACAGTGCGATGAAGCCACAAACCACCTGTGCCTTCCTATGACTACAGCTGTCATCATTTGCTGCAGGAGGCTGAAAAACACAAAGACAAAAGAGGTAGAAGGCAGGGCCTCCGCTCCCCAGCCAGGAACTCCCCTTCCCCCCAACTTGAGTTGCACCCTGGGGCTCGGACCTCAGGGAGCCTGGTCAGCACGCAGGGGCTGGCAGGAGCTGTCCTGGGACCTTCTGAGATGGATAATTAAAGGGGGGGAGGGCTAAAAGACCACAGCTGAAGGGCGTGGCTGGGGGGGGATTATACCGCTCTGTCACAGGTGGGTCCGATTTGGGCTTTCCTGAAGGAAGGACGCAGGAACAGGTCTGGTCGCTTCTTTGAGCGACCCAGGACAGTCACAGGAGAAGTCTGAAGGCGCACTCGCTTTTCCCAGGCGGTGGTGGCCATGCCTGCTGCTTCTACGTTGGCTAGAGATTGTGTCCCCGGCACCTCGTCTGCCCAGACTCCGGAGCAGCCAAACCCCGGGATGGGAAGCACTTGCTGAGAACAAGTTTGTTCCGCCCTCAGGGAAAGCCTCTGGCCAGGGTGGCTCGTTTTGTTTTCTCTCCAAACTCTAACATACCTGTTCAGCAGCTTCCCAGCCCAGAGCGGGCCAGAGACGGAAAACAGCCTGGTGTAAAAGGTGGGTGACGAGATGGAGAAACTCTAAGACTGTCCCCTCACCCTGGCAATGGGCCGCCTTGTCTTATAATTCAGTAAAACACCAGCTGGTCCCAGAGATCAGGAAAGGGAGAGAGGAGGGTTGCTGCTTTCCAGAGCAGCATCTCAAAGATTAACACTGGGGCTTGGAGCTCAAAGGAGTGGGTGTTAGGTTCCCTAAAAAACCGCAGACTGTTGGGCAGGACTTGGTTTCCGGGAATTGAGGGCACCACTGCCTTTGTCTCCGGCTGCTCCACTCACACCTTAGCCCCAGAGGGCAGTCAAGGGAGGGGTGAATGTCATGCGCATCCGTGTGAAGAGACCACCAACCAGGCTTTGTGTGAGCAACATGGCTGTTTATTTCATCTGGGTGCAGGCGGGCTGAGTCCGAAAAAAGAGAGTCAGCGAAGGGAGATAAGGGTGGGGCCGTTTTATAGGATTTGGGTAGATAAAGGAAAATTACAGTCAAAGGGGAGGTGTTCTCTGGCGGGCAGGAGTGGGGGTTACAAGGTGCTCAGTGGGGGAGCCTTTGAGCCAGGATGAGCCAGGAAAAGGAATTTCATAAGATAATGTCATCGCTTAAGGCAAGGACTGGCCATTTTCACGTCTTTTGTGGTGGAATGTCATCAGTTAAGGCGGCGCAGGGCATTTGTACTTCTTTTGTGATTCTTCAGTTACTTCAGGCCATCTGGGCGTATATACGCGCAAGTCACAGGGGATGCGATGGTTTGGCTTGGGCTCAGAGGCCTGACAGTGAGGATCACAGGTTTGGGGCTGGAAGGACTGGGATCCGGGCTGGTTCTGCTACATAGGAGCTGTGTGGCCCTGGGCAGGTCATGCCTCCTCTAGCCCCTCTGTGAATTAGTTCAGTGGGCATCAGGAGACACTCACCAGCAGGCATCTGGAGACAGTCAAGCTGGTGGGGCCATCAGCAAGCCCCATGTGATGACAATCCTTAGGAAGGGCTGAGCATCTTCTTGGCAAGTGACAATTGGAATTTATCACAACCACATCAGGGAGCAAAACTATTGAGCTGGAGGGCACTTAGAAATCTCCAAGCCCAACTCTACCATTTGCAAGATGGGGAGACTGAGGCCCAGAGGAGAGACAGATTGTCCTGGGAGAATTGAAGCCTAAGTTGGAGTTCGGACGGCCCCTCTGGCAGCAGGGCTGTGTGCGCTTCTGCCCCAGGATCTGCAGCCTCTAGGTGGGCCTGCTTGGAAAGCCCCCAGCCCTGAAGGCTCAGGCTCCTTCCTCCAGGAGGCCGCTGGGTGTGCTCTGTGCAGTCAGGGTGCTCTGTGCAGTTGGGGAGGCTCTTGGAAAATTCCCCCGGCCTTGGGCCAGAAGTACAGCTGCAGAGACAAACAGGATACGGGGTCTCCAGCCACCACGGGGGACAATGGCCAGGAGAGGAAATGTCTCCAGACCCGTGTGTGGATGTGGAGCCCGTCTGGGGGCTTTTTTCAACGCAGCTTCCAGAAAAACAAACACAGGGGAAGCCAAGCGTCTCTGGCCAGGAGAGGAGCGTTCTGCCCACTCTGGAGAAGGGGCAGAGGTGTGAATAGGCTGGAGAACTGGGGGCACCCGCTTTGAGTCTCAGGTCACAGACGGGAAACTGAGGCCCGGAGGAGGAGGTGCCACAGGCAGGCAGCAAGTTAACGCAGGTGGTCTTGGGCGCCCACTCCCCACTTCTCTCCACAGCCCCTTGGGGCCATCATCTGTGCAGGGGCACAGGCAGCCCCATCCGTGGTGGGGACAACGCGGCCAGGGCACTGGTGGGAGGCACTGACCTCCCAGGGACGTTGGTTCTTCCCCACCTGCCTGTGAAGCGCAGCTGCTCTGTGCTCCTCGCTGGGCCAAGGCCACGGAGAGAACTCGGCGTGGGCACAGAATCTCAGTGCAACTGAGCTATGCACCTGTGCTCGGCTTGTTGGAAAAGTCCTCAAGTCTAATTTAATCTTTATGATGACTCAGGGCACAGCCACAGAATCTCACGTCCCGCCTGCCTGACCCCCAGGGCTACTCAGAGGAAGTGACCACTCCGTGAGGTTGTGTTGACAGACGTGTTGGACCCGAGGCATGAATGTGACCCTCGGTGGAGAAGACTCGCTGAGCAGGGGAGGAAGCCACAGAGGCTATAGATGGCACTGGTGGAGGCGTAGGGAGAGGGAGACCTGGGGCAGGGTGGTGATGTTGAGTGCGTCTGTGGGCATCCACAGGTCCTGGGCACTGGGGCAGCAGATGCCTCAGGGGTGGCCGCTCACCCAGGAAAGCAGCCCAAACGGAGGAGAGGTGGGTGCCCAGAGTTGCACCCATTCCACAGGGAAGGTGCCAGGAGAATCTAGCTCCCAAAGTGCTTTGGGCTTCGGCAGCGGGACCTTTGTGAAGGGTGGAAGCATTACCCAGTCCCCTGAGACAGGGGAGGCAGAGGGAGCTGGACAGAGGCTCCCAGCTGGCGGGGGCTGGGCAGGATGAAAGTTGAGCTTCGGTGGGAGAAGGAAGGTGGGAGATGGGGCCGGCAGGTGTCTGCAAGGAAGGGTGGGGTGCTGAGGGCTGGAGTCCAGGAGGGGCTTCAGGATGGGGTCCCCGGACCTTGTATCATCCATCCCCAAGGCCCAAGGAGGGGGCCGGGAGGACACCAGGCTGGAGGGGCTGCAGGCTGCTGGGGTTGAGGGGCTGTGGTTGGGGGCCACTATTTCTTTTTTTTTTTTTTTTTTTTTTTTTTTTTTTGAGACGGAGTCTCGCTGTGTCTCCCAGGCTGGAGTGCAGTGGCCGGATCTCAGCTCACTGCAAGCTCCGCCTCCCGGGTTCACGCCATTCTCCAGCCTCAGCCTCCCGAGTAGCTGGGACTACAGGCGCCCGCCACCTCGCCCGGCTATTTTTTGTATTTCTTAGTAGAGACGGGGTTTCACCGTGTTAGCCAGGATGGTCTCGATCTCCTGACCTCGTGATCCGCCCATCTCGGCCTCCCAAAGTGCTGGGATTACAGGCTTGAGCCACCGCGCCCGGCCTTTTTAGGGGGGCCACTATTTCTAACCACTGTCCCAGGCCTGCATCACAGCTTATGTACCGAGCTGACCCCAAAAGGTACGTCCACCCTGAACCTGTGAACCTGACCTTATTTGGAAAAAGAGTCTTTGCAGATGTAATTTCCTGAAGGGTCTGTAGATGAGATCATCTTGGGTTATTCAGGTGGACCCCAAATCCAGTGACAGGGCGCTTAGGAGAGACTGAAGAGGAGACAGACACAGAGGAGGAGGCTGGGTGAAGACAAAGGCAGACTGGAGCAATGCAACCTCCAGCAGAACATACGTGGAGCTCCAGAGGCTGGAGCAGGCAGGAAGAGGCCTCCCCTGGAGCTTCCAGAGGGACTGTGGCCCTTCCCACAGCTTGATTTTGGACTTTTGGCCTCCAGAGCTGTAAGAGATGACATTTTTGCTGTCTGGAGTCCCCAGTTTGTGGCACTTGGTTGTGGCAGCTCCACGAAACTGACAGAGTGACTGCCCCTGGATGAGGCTGGAGACACCACCGTTTTCCTCCTCAGACGAGCCGGGGCTGGGGAGCCGCGTCCCCGCAGGGAACAAGAGCTGGTCTGGGAGCTGCTGCCCCTCTGCCTGTGGGTCAGACTTCCAGATTGCGGCCACTGGGGACTCTCTGAAAGTGTCCTTTGGTGCCTCTGAACCACCCCCCGCAACCCACCGTGTGCTCACCGAGCATGTTGGTGGCATGGAAGGTGGGGCCTGGCCAGACCGGCCGGGGAGCCTGGAGGCTGGGCCTCTAAGGGGCTTGGGCCTCACGTGGGCCCTCCCCGAGGTCTTTTCATCTTTTCGGGGCAGCGAGGGGATGTGCATGGGCATCTGCAGCTGCATCCCCGCTCCCAGGCCCTGGCCTCAGTGAGGGGGAGGGAAGGTGTGACTTTAGGGCTGCCATGCAGGATGCAGGGACTTGAGGCAAGCGGCAGCCCCTGGGCAGAGCCTGTGATTAGAGAAAGGTGAGCAGGACGGGAGGGTGAGGATGAAGGACGCAGGTGTGGGCTGGGAGGGGCTTTGACCTGAGTAGCTCACCTGGGGTGGGAATTCTCAGCCTGGGGCGACTTCACCTCTAGGGGATCAATATCTGAGCTGTTTGGCTGTTATGATTAGAGGAGGGGGCTACTGGCATCCAGTGGGTGGAGGCCAGGGACTAGCTAAAACCCTCCAGTGCACAGGACAGCCCCCTGCCCTGCAACAAAGAAGGATGCGACCCCAAATGTCAGTAGTGCCTGGGTTGAAAAGCCCAGCCCTAAAGCCAGTCAGAACTGGTTCCAGTCTTATCTTCTAGCTGGTCACTGGCCTTGGGCATGTCACATTACCCCCTGAGACTTAGTTTTCCTATCTGTGAGATGGATACGTTACTATTTAACTTAGCGATTATTCTTGGTTTTATTAAACCAGGTGTGTGTAAAGCACCAACCTACCACAGCACAGGATGGAGGGATCCCTCCCATTCCCATTTCCTAGAGCTGGGCCGGAGTCAGCAGCCCACATCCACCACATGGGTGCTCATACTCCTGTGTTGGCAAGGGCATCAGAGCAGGCAGACAGGCGGGGCCAACAGAGTTCAGTTCTGCCTCTTGTCTGAGCTGACGTGAGCCCAGGCCAGGCTTCCTCAGCGGGCAGGGGTGAGATTCTGTGCTTTGGCCTTGGGTCCGCCTGGCCAGGGAGGTTCCTGCTCTCAAACCTGGCTCAGGCCTGGAGCCAGTGGGGGGAGGTAAAGAGGTAGGCCCGTTGGGACAGGCCAGGTTTACAAGGAGAGCTGGCGGTGAGGTGGAGGGGGGCCCATCTCTTCCCCTAAGTGTTCCCATTAATGGAGCCAGTGGCCCGGGCAGCACCTGGGCGGAGACGGAAGGAACTGCATGTGAGCGTGTGTGTGCATACGTGTGCCTGTCTGTGTGCACACACTTGTGCTCGTGAGTCTCTGTGCCCATGCACATGTGTGTTTGTGTGTCTGCATACACATGCGTGTGTGTGTGCATGCATGTGTGTGTGCAGGCATGCGTGTGTGTGTGTGTGCAGTAAGTGGAAGAGGAACAGAGAGCAGAGCTGAGGCTGGCAGGGCTGGAGGGCCGGTGGCTGGTGGACTTCCCCAATCCCAGCCTAGGCGGGGGACTGGGTGCCCCGGCCTCTACTACAGAACCTGGGGGCTGGGCAGCGGGCAGGCAGGACAGGGCCTGGAGCCGGTCCAGGAAAGAGCTAATGATCAACCGGCTGCGGTGTCTGTGCAGCCGCGCTGGGCCTGCCTCTCCGTCACCGGCCCTCAGGCGCAGGGAGGAAGTAGGGCAGGAAGCAGGGGGCGGAGGCCGCTGTGCAGTCAGCCCGGCTGTGGGCGGCCCCTGCCTGCTCCGTCCAGCTGGAGACAGCCCTGTGGGGCCAGCCAGCGCTGGGCCAGGAGCGGCCACCTGGTGCCTGCGTGCCACGGTCCTGTGGGCCTGGGAGCTGCCCCCGAGGAGCACGCCTCAGGTACGGGGGACTCCGGGGCAGGTGGGGTGCGGACTGGCCGAGCAGGCTGCTGTCTGCGGGTCTTGCCACGGTTGGATCTTTACACTTTCTTGAGGACTTTTCTGAGCTGTTTCGGATGGGAGTGGAGCGAAACTGCGAGCTGGGGGCCTCGGGGAGGTCGGCGGCACCCTCAGCAGACCCCACTCAGAGCTCACAGGTGCTGGCAGTGCCAATCCACAGTGATTACGGGCAGACCCCCACAGGGCTGTCTCCAGCTGGACGGAGCAGGCAGGGGCCGCCCACAGCCGGGCTGTGACCCCAGCCCCCGGTTAGCTCGGGCCACACTGCCAGACCCACCAGGGCGAGCCCAGCGCCTCTAAGCCTCACCCGGCACCGCGGTGGCTGTAACCAGCCACTTTGACGCTGCCACCTTGGTCTCTTTTCCAACAACCAAATGGACCAGCCACTGGACCAGGGGCTCCAGCCTGAAAATTCCAGGGAGGGCCTGGGCCCAGCCTTCAACCGCAGGTGTGCCGGGGCGTGTGGTCCCGTGTGTGTACACCACTGAGTCCCCCTGTGGGCCTGTGCGTGATTCCCCAGGAGCCCCGGGAGCCCTGCCCTGTCTGTGAAGCGGGAGTTTCCAACCTTTTGCCGTTGATGAGGCTCAAATGAGATGAATAGCAAAGTGACACAGCGGGGAGTTAGTGGCGTCAGCCAGTGCCAGGGCCGGGGGCAGCCTATATGTGGGCCGGCCACTCAGGGTGTGGCCTCCCAGTGCCAGGCAGCGGGGCTGTGGCTGAGCTTGTGGCTGGAGGCACGGCTGGGCCCAAGTCAGGGTTAGGTTTAGGATGGGTACGCAGGGGCTGGGCTCAGACCGCCTGGGTTCAACCCCACCTGTGCTGCTTGGCTGTGTGACCTTGGGCAGGCGGAGTCACCGCAGCTGATGGCTCCTTTGTGAAAGGGGCACGGTGGTGCCTCCCTCCTCCAGGTGAGCCAAGGATGCTGTGAGCACCCCGGACAGCCATAATTATGTGACTGTCAACACCGTTGTGACAGCAATGACAACTGTGTCCCGTGTCGGGCACTGGGCCAGCGTTTTATGCACGGAGACATCACTCACTCTTCCAGCAACACGAGTGAGGATGGCCGCACAACACAGAAGAGGACGGCAGGGCCCGGGAGTCCCCAGGTGCGCCGGTTTCCCGTGCTGCCAGAGCGCATGACGGAGCCCTCTTGGTCATGTTCTCTCGCAGCTCTGGAGGTCGGAATTCCGAACTCAAGGTGTCCCTCAGAAGGCTCCTGGGGCAGCTCCTCCCTGCCTCTTCCCGCTCCCTGTGGCTCCGGGCGCTCCTTGGCTGTGATTGCATCAGTCCACTCTCCACCCTGGTGGTCACGTGGCCTCCTCTCCGGTTCCTCTGTGTGCCTCCGTGTCTTCTCTTTTACTCACAAGGACACCAGGCACTGGATTTAAGGCCATCCTCATCTGGAACACCCTCATCTTAAGTGAAGGTCACTTCATCTGCACAGACCATTTCCAAATAAGGCCCCATTCTGAGGTTCCTGTGGGCATGAATTTTGAAAGGACAGTGTCACCCCAGGATGCGAGGTGACAAGTCAACACTCCAGAGGTGCTTGGTGGCATAGGTGAGGTCTCAATGACCCTAGAAGCATTTGTTCAGTAACAGCCTGGCGAAAGCTTGGCCAAAGCTTCCCAAACCTATTCAGGGCCGGCCCGGGCCCTCTCCCTCCTTCTTCCAACCCACACTCACCAAACTCTGACTGTGGACCAGGAGCACTGTCCCTTTTACCCACTCGACCCACTTGTGCGGTGTGCGTGCTCATTCTCATTTTCTGGCTCAGTAAATTGAGGCATGGAGAGGTCTCCCAGAAACCAGGGTTTGGCCCCACGTCTCCATGTTCTGGAGCCAAACTCCGCCCCTTCCCCTGGAGCTGGAGGCTGGCCTGGGGCTGGGGCCTGTTCTGACCCATCCAGGGCCCTCCAAGGGTTTGTCCTGATGATAAACTGAACAAACAGGATAAAGGCAGGAAGGAGAGAGTCCTGCAGGCTGCTTCGTGGTCCCCCAGCTCAGTGAGCTGGCCCCTGGGAGCATCAACACCTACCCGTGGTTGGGGCCTCTGCTTGTGCAGTGGTGGCTGGGCCTGCAGGGCTGAGGGAGGGGACGCTGCGGAGACGGAACTCACTTCCTCATCGCCAGGCTCTGCACAGGAACCCCACGCTTAGGGTTGTAACAGCAGGTGGGAAATTCCCTGAGCCTGGGGAGCCCTCCTTTTCTCAGGAGACCGTCTCTGAGCACCGGCTCTGTGCCAGGCCCATAGAAGCCCTGGATGCCATTTCGAACAGGCCCGTTCCTAACCCAGGGGGAGGTGGGCTGGGAGGCAGGCAGGTGTCCCGGGCATCAGCCAATGGATGCAGAAAGGCTGCTGGGACTCCTGCTCTGCTTACAGGGACATGAGACCTGGCTCCTGAGGGACAAAGAGGCAGAGATGGGAGGACGAGGACCCCGAGGTCAGGCATTGGGAGCAAAAGACCCCCTAAACCAGGAAGCTCGCATGCCAGGGAGTGGACCCCAGCGCTTTGTCGAGACCCCTCCATGTGCTTCCGGAGATGAGATGGGAAGACAGCCTGGCCTCGCAGGCAGCGGCTTCCTGGTGCTGCCACAGACCCCGGGCCAGGTGGTGGGCACAGGCAGCCACAGGTACCAGGACCGCAGTCCTGCAAAGCAAGGAGGAGAAAGCGAAGTCTGAGGCTGGGCAAGGGCAGCCGGAGCGTCCCGCGCTGTCCCCGAAGGTGCCCAGAGCTCTCCAGGCGTGACCAGGGTCCCAGGACATGGGAACAGGGAGGGCGAAGGCCCCAGGCTGCACAAGGCATTTGATCAGTGAGGCCATGTTCCGTGTCCGCAGTTCCACGCACGCTTCCTCCTTTGGAAAGCGTCTTACGGGCTGCACCCTGCTCCCACTCCTGGGCGAGCAGTTTCCCTGAAGGTCTCTTGGGCGCCTCTTGGCGTCAGATGTCTCCTGATTCACCATTCCCGGCCCCCAGAGGTGGTTGGGGGGTGGCAAGGATTTGGCCACAAACTGACCAATCAGGTTATAGTTGGAGTAAGTGTGCAGGTGGGAGGGGGTGTGCCGGGGCCACTTCACAGCCAGGAGCTGTCACCTCTGCAAGCCTTGCTGGCCCGGGGCTGGTCTGGCTGAGGCCCTGCGGTCTGAAGTCCCCCAGGGAGCCTTCCCTGACTGTGAGATTCCCTCCCCGGCCAGGGCTAGGGGACCGTCTCTATGCCTCATAGAACCTGCCTCACGGAACCATCGCTATTCTGTCTAAATTCTCAACTTAGCAGGTCTGGGTCTTCCTCCCTCTGTGTTCCCACTGGCCGGCTCAGAGCTGGCACAGCACAGGGGTGCGTGGTGGTTGTTGAAACCAAAGACTTTAGACGGTGGGCTCCTCCTGCCCCTGCTCTGCTGATGGAGCCCAAAGTGTACGGTGAGCTGGGGCCTGGGAGGCCGGTTCTCAGGGTGACAGCCACAGCCATGGGGGCAGGGGTGATGGCTGGGCTTACATGACACCCACTTGTCCCTGCCTGCAGCCGACTCGCCCCCCCATGAGGGTTTCCTCGTTCTGTACTAAATGTTACAGGGGAGCGGCCTCTTGGGGAGCCTCTGTGAAGGGAGCTGTCACCGCAGTGGTGGCCCGAGCCAAGAGCAGTGCGGGGATGGAGGAGGTGCTCACGGGCGGGGAAGAGGCAGCAGGGATGGCAGCTGCAGTGTGCGCTTCTGCTTTGGTCTGCCGGGTGTGCGGGTGCACGTGTGTGTGCGCGTGTGTGTGTGTGCGCGTGTGTGTGTGCGTACGTGTGTGTGTGCGTGCGTGTGTGTGCGTGCGTGTGTGCGTGCGTGTGTGTGTGTGCACGTGTGTGTGTGTGTGCAAGTGCACACAGGCAGAATTGCCTGACCCCTCAGAGCCTTGGTTTCCCCATCTGTGTACTGGGGATGTAGGCCTTCCTTGGGATTGCTGGGCCAAGGCGTCTGGCAATGGGAGGTGTGCCAGTTGACACCCACTGTCCTGGGAGTCCTGAGGTCAGTCTTGACCACCTCTGGGTTTTCAGGCTCAGAGCCTTGGAGGAGGGCTGGGGGTGCTGGGGAAGGAAGCCGGGCTCTGTCTGTGCTTGATGTATGGTGAGATTTTCCGTGCTGCTGTCTGATGCAGGCTCAGCTGCCCCTGTTTGGTGAAAAATTGAGGTGGGGAAGAAATAAGCCCAGCACTCCCGCGGCTCCTGCTTCTGATTTCCCCGCCCCTGCGAGACATTCTGAGCAGACGCTGGGACAGACTTTCCTACGTGTGCACTCGACCCCCTGCTCCTGGCTTGAAGCCCCCAGGGGTGCCTCTCTGCCTTTCCTGGGTGCTGGATGTCCAGGGCCTCCTGCCTTCCCTTCACAGCCGCGTCCTGTGTCCCTGACTGCAGACCCCACGTACCCCCAACAGCTGCCCGGTTTGCCTCCCAGTCCCCTGCCACATTCCCTGCCCAGAGACCAGGGTGGAAGTGGGAGATGGGGCAAGGACAGGAGGCTCTGGGGGTTGTCCTGGCCGCTGGCAGGCCCCAGCTTGGCGGGCCCATCAGGGCTCTGAGGCCTGGACAGAGGCCCTGGCAAGCCCTGGGTGCCTGGTCCCTCAGCATCCACCACAAAAGTGGTGACGGGACAGCAGGAGGCCAGACTTGCACTTTTGCCCCCAGACAGACGTCAGTGGCATCGCTGCCCCAGTTCTCCATGCCCTGCCTGCAGAGGGGATGTTTGCTGGCCACTGGGGGGGCTTCAAGCCAAGAGCAAGGGGACGAGTCCACACATAGGAAAGTCTGTCCCAGTGTTTGCTCAGAATGTCTTGTGAGGCAGGGAGATGGGAGGCAGGAGCTGCAGGGGACGCTGGCTTATTTCTTTCCCACCTCACATTTCACCAAGGAGGAGCAGCGGAGCCTGCGTTAGATAGCAGCAGGGAAAACCTTCTCACCACACGTCAGGCACGGACGGAACCCCTTTTCCTTCTTCTGCGTCCCCATCGCTCCCCGAGGCTCTGGACTTGAAAACCGCCCTGGCCATGGCATTCTAGTGGGGCAGGGTGGACCTTCCTCCACTCACAATCAGGGAACAGTGAGGCCCCCCATGACCAAGCCCTCCCTGTAGGGACAGCAGGGTCCTGACACTGCGCTTGCCGTCCTCCCCGCTTGTCAACCTCTCTGCCTGAGGCCGGAGCTGAGGAGGACACGGCTGGGATTTGTCCTCTGTGTGCCTCAGCCCTGGCCCCGGCCGCCGTCCCCACGGGCCCTGCGCCTGCATGTGACGCCGGAAGGGGGACTCTGTGTCCTTCTGTGTCTTCAGGCAGGCAACGGAGCACTGTCCCGGGAGCACAGTATGTCAGGCAGGACGGCCTAGCAAAGAGGCAGTGACTGGCCCCTGAGGAGGGGCCCAAGACACCCAGGGGCTCTGCCTCGATGGGGAAGGGGCCTCCAGGCAGAAAACCAGTGAAAGGAGGCCCCGTGGAGGAAGGGAGCACAGCACACCCGAGATGGGGAGGGAGGCACAGCAGCGGTGCGGGATCACACCCACCACAACACTGCGCACGGTCACCTGCTGCGGTGAGGGGCCCGCTGGGTCTGAAAGGTGCAGGCGCTCAGTAACGCTGGCGTTCTCTCCTCTGGACCCCAGCCTTGGACACAGCCTCTGTGCTGGTTCTGGCGGGGGCCGCCTCTCCTGACCACACCCACTCTGTCCACAGGGCCAGGCATGTGAGGCCGCCGCGGGTCATGGAGAACCTCCCTGCTGTGATCACTGAGGAGCCGACCCCCATGGGGAGGGGTCCCGTGGGACCCTCAGGAGGGGGCAGCAGCCGGGACCACGTCTGGACGATGACCACGAGGCCCTCTGTGAGCTGGGAGGAAGCGGGGCCTGAGGAGGCCAAGGCACCGGGGAGAGGCGGTGAGTCCATCCCACCCACTTGTCCACCCCACCTGCCCTGTCCATCCGTCCTTCACCGCGCTGTCCGCCTCCAGGCCTCCTGGGGTAAGGGCTGGGGCTGGGGTTGGGGTCTGTTCTCCATCACTTCTCGTTTCCTTCCCCCGCGTGTGTTTACTGGAGCCACTGTGCCCGCTGAGTCACTTGAGAGGCCAGAGCCCAGCTCGTGGTTTTCCAGGGACAGGTCAGTGATAACGAAGCAAAGAACGAGACAGGGGCATTCGAACCCACATGTTCAGAGACCATTCCAGAAACAGTCCGATGGGTTTGGCCTTGGAACCCCTGAGGGTCCTCAGGACGAGGCATCCTCATTCCCCAGGAGGCACCCAAGGTGCAGAGAGGGAAGGGCCGGGCCAGGCCACCCTGCAGTCAGGGGCTGGGCCAGGACGCGTGCCCAGTCTCCTGAATCCCTGGGAAACCTGAAGGGTGGCCTAGGTGATCTCCAGGATCCCATCTTACCCTCATCCTGAGATCCTGAAGGGGAGGAGGGGAGAGGCAGGGGACACCAAGGCCTGCAAGCCTCTCCCTGGCCGGAGACAGCTGTGGCTGTGACCCCGCCCTGGGCCGCCTCCTCCCAGTGTCCAGCCTCAGCCTGGTCTCCTCTTAGCTGCCCACGTCCCTGTCTCGGGACTCCAGGGCTTAGCACATGGTAGGTGCTCCGTCACTGTTCAAGGGATTGATGAACAAACGATGTGTTTGGACAGTGGCGTGAAAACCTCAGATGCCGTGGTGGCTCACAGCCGGGTGTGGGAGAGTTTTATACCTGCAATCCTGCCCTTCCGCATGAGGGCGGAGATGGGAAGGGGTCGATGGCCTCCTGCCCTGAATCACAAAGGGGAAGTGGTCTGCAGGCACCAGCCTGCCCGGCCAGGAAGGGCGGCTCAGAGGTTTGGGGCGGGGCCTGGGCCTGGGGAGCCCACCAGGCCACGGGATCACGTTCCCTCCAGGGCAGGCCTCACAGAAAGGAAGGGGCTGGGCCGTGCCCAGGGCCATGAGTGCACAGAGCAGGAGGGCCCTGGCCAGCCTCCCACAGAGCCGCGGGGCCCAGGGAGGAGCTGGGAGCCTCTGGGAATGGGAGTGGCTGGCGTTGGAAGCCTTTGCCCTGAGTGGCTGGGTATTTCTTCCTCCAGAGGCTCAGCAAAGCACTGTGGCATCGCCTCTGCCTGGAGCGAATCTCTGTGGGCCCAGCGCAGGGGAGCTGAGGAGACTCTCCCTGCTTAGGAGGCTGGGTGGGCCGAGGGAAAGCTGGCTTAGGGTGGGGCTCCTCAGCTCCTTCACCTCCTCGTCTTCTCTGGGCAATTTCAGACAGACATCAAAGGTGGCAAGAAATAGTGCAGATAATTCCATTTGCCCACAACCAGATTCCTTGAATGTTCACATTTTATGACTTTTACTTTGTGTGTGTACTCGTGTGTGTGTCTGTGTGTGTGTGTGTGTGTGTGTGTGTGTGTGTGTGATTTTCTTCTGATCCTTTTGGGAGTAAATGGCAGACACGATGCCCCTTCATCCTAAAAGGTGTCCATATTTCCTAAAACCAGGACGTTCTCTTACATAACCACATTGTAATTATTTCAGTGTTAATTTCCTGGTTTTAATAACACCATCACCTCATCTACAGGCCTCATTCAGATCTTGCCATTTATCCCAATGATATCCTTTATAGCAAAAAAAAAAATGTGTATATATATTCCTGGGTCACACTTTGTATTCTGACGTGACCTCTCTGAGGTACTTTTAATCTGGAGGCTGCTGTTTTGAAGATACAGTTTGGATCTTTGTAGAATGTCCCTCGATTCTAGTGCAGCTAATATTTCTTCACGATCACATTAGAGATTTGGGCAGGAATCCCACAGAAGCAATGTTTCTTCCGTGCAGACGATGTCCATTAGTCTCTGGCTGGTGATGCTAATTTTGGTCCCTTGGGGAAGGGGCGGCTGCCAGTTCTCCCCACTGCACGGTTATTTTTCTCCCCTCTGCAGTTAGTAGGTAACTGGGGGGACGACACCCTGAAACTGCGTGAATATCCTGTTCCTTGTCAAACTCGTGAAGCTCTACTGTCTCATCATGGGCTGGCCTGGCTGAAATAGTCCTCGCGACAGAGGCTGCCAGGCGGTGACTGTCTAATGAGGCAAGCCTTCTCCATTCAGCAATCAGTTTTCAACTGTAAGGAAGAGCTGTTCCGCTCCCCAGGTATCCACTGATTTAATTCAGCGTAGGCTCACACATCTTTAATCGAGTCTCCGGACTGTATACATCATTACCTATTTTGTCATTCAGATCACCCTAGATTTGGGTTTTCCATGTGTCTACTTCACTCAGTGGGTGCGTCCTCACTCTCTGGGACATGAGATGTTCCGGGCTCATTCTGCACTTTCCCTGCCACAGCCCTGGGATCGGCTGGGTCTCCAGGGAGCCCTGGCTTCTGAACTGGAGGATGATGTTTAGAAGCTGTTGGGCTGGACACCTATCAACTTCAATAGGGACGGCACCTTGTTCAAGAGGCTAAAGAGGACACCCAGAGCCAGCGACCATGACATAGGGTTGATTGAGAGGACTTCCATACAGGGTGGCTCAGCAGTGGCGGGCTGGACAGGCCCCCTGTAAAAAAGCACGCAGTTGATACAGCATTTTCCCTTAGCACCCTCCCTCTACCATACTCCAGCTGGCAAGCCTCATCCAACCCTTCCAAACAAAGGGGCAGGATCTGCACAGCCTACATTCCGTGCGATGAGCCAGGGGCTCAGATCTTCTTCACACAGGGAGTGAATCTCCAGGCTGGCTGCTGCTGGATTCTTTAGTACGAAAGTCTGAGCACACGTTCTTTTTAGCCCACGGGGGCATCCACGGGGTATGTTTCGGTTACAGCTGTCAGGTGCATCAACCAACGGAGCTGAGATCTGAGCAACACACGCTTCTTTCCATTTGAGACATTTCTTTTTTGTTTTTGAGACGGCGTCTCGCTCTGTCGCCTAGGCTAGAGCACAATGTTGCGATCTCGACTCACTACAACCTCCGCCTCCCGGGTTCAAGCAATTCTCCTGCCTCTGCCTCCCGAGTAACTGGGACTACAGGCATGCGCCACCCTACCTGGCTAATTTTTCTATTTTTAGTAGAGACGGGGTTTACCATGTTGGCCAGGCTGGTCTCGAACTCCTGACCTCGTGATCCACCTGCCTCAGCCTCCCAAAGTGCTGGGATTACAGGCGTGAGCCACTGCGCCCGGCCCGTTTGAGACATTTCTGAGTCCTCACTGCATGCCTAGCTCTGGGCTTGGGCTGGGGCTGCAGAGTAAGTGAGGCCTAAGAATGGGCTCTGGCCACACAGGGCAAGCGCACACCACCGCAGGCGGTCAGCAAATGCTGGTGTGAAGTGAACACTATCACTTGGGTGATGCAAGGCCCAAGGCCACTGTGGCTGAGCTACGCCCAGGGCTCGGAGCGAGACGTCCAGGAGGCTGTGAAGACTGGCCACACAGAAGTTCACGACTCTGCTGCTGCAGTTGCAGGTTTTCCTAATCAGATCCCCCTGGATCCTAAGGCCTGGATAGAGAAACTGCACAGGACAAAGATGAAGTGCCCAGGCCAAGATGCAAACTCTGCAGGACCAATGGCCAGAGGGGTGACCCCCAGCAGGGAACCGAGCAGCCAGTAGGGGACCATGTCCCGGCTCCCACCTGCACAAGCTGTGAGGCTGAGCCCATCTGTGGGCGGCAAGATAAAGTCCCCCAAAAATGCCCACGTCCTTATGCCCAGGACCTGTGCCTGCATTACCTCATCCAGCGGAAAGGACTTTGCAGATGTCATCAAAGGCAAGGATCTCGAGATGGAGGGAGGATCCCGGATGCTCCGATGGGCCCTCCATGGAATCACAGGGCCTGTAGAGGAGGAAGGCAGGAGGGAGAGGCAGAAAAAGAGATGCAGTGACAAAGCGGAATAGCAGTGGCGGCCACAAGCCGAGGGACATGTGCGGCCTCTTGAGG
This sequence comes from Macaca thibetana thibetana, assembly GCF_024542745.1. Taxonomy (NCBI): domain Eukaryota; kingdom Metazoa; phylum Chordata; class Mammalia; order Primates; family Cercopithecidae; genus Macaca; species Macaca thibetana. Next base: position 181,181,916 of record NC_065582.1, read on the forward strand.
GCCAGGAGTGGATTCTCCCCAGAGCCCCTGGGAGGAACAGGGCCCTGTCCACACCCTCACTTTGGCTCTGTGAGGCGCATTGGAAGTTCAGAGCAGCGGGGTCCTACCAGTCGTGTGGTCTTAATCTTCTGAGTGTGGGGCAGCTTGTCCCAGCACACTGGGAAATGCAGGCAGTTTCCCTCCTTGCTGGGCTCTGGGGAGACTGGAGGAAGGCAGCTGTGGGAAAGGCGGCTTGTGCGGGACAGAACTCACCTCTTTTGTTGCAGAAAGACCTGGAGCGTTTGGTGCCTTCAGGGCAGCCAGGCATTTGCTTGGTCTCCCCTAATCCTGGGAACCTGCTGTGTTGCAGACGAGGCTTCTCCCACCCGTGTGGCTGGGCCTGCCGCTGGGACCCCTCCCTGGCAGATGGGGGCTTATCCCACAGGTAAACATCCTGCGCCCCACGCAGGGCTTCAGGTTCAAATCTGGGCTGTGGCGCTCCCTGGGCATCCAAGAGTCTAACCCAGGGCTTCTCAACGTGTGGCCTCAGACTTCCCGCCTTAAAATCACGTAGGAATAGAAAGAGGGGCTTGTTAAATGCGGATGCCCAGGTCCTGCACCCAGAGGGGGACATAGCCCCTGGGGGCTCCCTTAAGCATCCCTGTATGCGTCTGAACAAAGAGGGGACGTGGGTCCTGGGGGCTCTGTGGGTGACACCGTGGGGAGGGGCTTCGCAGGTGCCATGTGGTAAGAAGTAGGTGAAAGTGCCCTCTGCGTGGTGGCGTGAGGCATCCAGGCACAGGCTTCCCAGGGATGGGATCTCCGCAGGGCACGGGCGGAGGGAGGCAGCCCCGGGCTGGGGAGCAGAGCCCACAGAGGGGGCCCAGGAAGTTGTGGGCTGTGGAGGTGTTAAAAAGCCGCTTACCCTGGAGACCCCCTGACCCCCAGCTGGGGAGGAATGGAGACCCCAGCATCCATGTTGGCTTTTCGCCTTTGCTGTGATGCCCGACTGTCCTCTGACTTTCCTTTTGTGTGGTCAGCACTGCTGGTGGCCACTTGGGATGACCAGGATGCGTTAGGCAATAGGACAGGTTATTTAGAATTTGAAAATGCAGGCCGGGTGCGGTGGCTCATGCCTGTAATCCCAGCACTTTGGGAGGCTGAGGCAGGTGGATCACTTGAGGTCAGGAGTTCAAGATCAGCCTGGCCCATATGGAGAAACCCCATCTCTACTAAAAATACAAAAATTAGCTGGCACACGCCTGTAATCCCAGCTACTTGGAGGCTGAGGCAGGAGAATCACTTGAACCCAGGAGGCAGAGGTTGCAGTGAGCCGAGATTGCGCCATTGCACTCCAGCCTGGGCGACAGAGCGAGACTCTGTTCTAAAAAACAACAACAACAAAAAAGGGATAATGCAATGCCCACCCTCTTATGGGAGCAGGAACTTCAGGCCATCACAGCGCAGGAACCATTGTGGAATGATGGGCTGGTGTCTCCTGTTGGAGGAGTGGATTCCAGATTCCAGAGGTGTCCAGATTGGCCCTTCCCCCACAGCGGGTGAGGGTGTTTGCTCAAGGGCCCCTTAGCGGAAAACTCTCAGGCAGGTGCTTCAGGGTTATTCAAAGGTGTGAGAATCCGTCTCTGCCTCTGTCTCATTTCCATCTGTCTCTCCAGCTCTCCTCCCTCTCCCCTCCCATTTTCTCCCCTCTCCCTCCCTCTCCCCTCCCATTTTCTCCCCTCGCCCTCCCTCTCCCCTCCCATTTTCTCCCTCTCCCTCCCTCCCTCTCCCCCCCTCCCATTTTCTCCCCTCTCTCCCTCCCTCTCCCCTCCTGGTTTCTCTCCAGCTCTCCCTCCCTCTCCCCCTCCCCATTTTCTCCCCTCTCCCTCCCTCTCTCCCTCCTGGTTTCTCTCCAGCTCTCCCTCCCTCTCCCCCTCCCATTTTCTCCCCTCTCCCTCCCTCTCTCCCTCCTGGTTTCTCTCCAGCTCTCCCTCCCTCTCTCCCTCCTGGTTTCTCTCCAGCTCTCCTCCCTCTCTCCCTCCTGGTTTCTCTCCAGCTTTCCCTCCTTCTCCCCTCCCATTTTCTCCCCTCTCCCTCCCTCCCTCTCCTCCTCCCTCCTGGTTTCTCTCCAGCTCTCCCTCCCTCTCCCCTCCTGGTTTCTCTCCAGCTCTCCTCCCTCTCCCCTCCTGGTTTCTCTCCAGCTCTCCCTCCCTCTCCCCTCCTGGTTTCTCTCCAGCTCTCCTCCCTCTCTCCCTCCTGGTTTCTCTCCAGCTTTCCCTCCTTCTCCCCTCCCATTTTCTCCCTCTCCCCTCCCTCTCTCCCTCCCATTTTCTCCCCTCTCCCTCCCTCTCCCCCCTCCCCTCCCTCTCCCCCTCCCATTTTTTTCCCCCTCTCCCTCCCTCTCTCCCTCCCTCCTGGTTTCTCTCCAGCTTTCCCTCCTTCTCCCCTCCCATTTTCTCCCCTCTCCCTCCCTCTCTCCCCTCCCATTTTCTCCCCTCTCCCTCCCTCCCCCCCTCCCATTTTCTCCCCTCTCCCTCCCTCTCTCCCTCCTGGTTTCTCTCCAGCTCTCCCTCCCTCTCCCCCTCCCATTTTCTCCCCCTCCCCTCCCTCTCTCCCTCCTGGTTTCTCTCCAGCTTTCCTCCCTCTCCCCTCCCATTTTCTCCCCTCTCCCTCCCTCTCTCCCTCCTGGTTTCTCTCCCCTCCCTCCCTCTCCCCTCCCATTTTCTCCCCTCTCCCTCCCTCTCTCCCTCTTGGTTTCTCTCCAGCTCTCCCTCCCTCCCCTCCCATTTTCTCCCCTCCCTCCCCTTCCTCCTCCCTCCCTCCTGGTTTCTCTCCAGCTTTCCCTCCCTCTCCCCCTCCCATTTTCTCTCCCTCTCCCTCCCTCTCTCCCTCCTGGTTTCTCTCCAGCTTTCCCTCCCTCTCCCCCCTCCCATTTTCTCCCCTCTCCCTCCCTCTCTCCCTCCTGGTTTCTCTCCCTCTCCCTCCCCTCTCCCCCTCCCATTTTCTCCCCTCTCCCTCCCTCTCTCCCTCCTGGTTTCTCTCCAGCTTTCCCTTCCTCCCCCTCCCATTTTCTCCCCTCTCCCTCCCTCTCTCCCTCCCATTTTCTCCCCTCCCTCCCCTCCCTCTCCCCCTCCCATTTTCTCCCCTCTCCCTCCCTCTCTCCCTCCTGGTTTCTCTCCAGCTCTCCCTCCCTCCCTCCCCCCTCCCATTTTCTCCCCTTCCCTCCCTCTCTCCCTCCTGGTTTCTCTCCCTCCCTCCCTCTCCCCCTCCCATTTTCTCCCCTCTCCCTCCCTCTCTCCCTCCTGGTTTCTCTCCAGCTTTCCCTCCCTCTCCCCCTCCCATTTTCTCCCCTCTCCCTCCCTCTCTCCCTCCTTCTCTCCCTCCTGGTTTCTCTCCCCTCCTCCCTGTCTCCCTCCCATTTTCTCCCCTCTCCCTCCCTCTCTCCCTCCTGGTTTCTCTCCAGCTTTCCCTCCCTCTCTCCCTCCCATTTTCTCCCCTCTCCCTCCCTCTCCTCTCTCCCTCCTGGTTTCTCTCCCCTCCCTCCCTCTCCGCCTCCCATTTTCTTCCCCCTCCTGGTTTCTCCCCTCTCCCTCCCTCTCCCCCCACCCGTTTCCTCCCTTCTCCCTCTTTCCCCTACTTTTCTCCCTTCTCCCTCCCTCTCCCCCCTCTAGTTTCTCCTCAATCCCTCCCTCTCCCCATCCCGTTTTCTTCCCTCTCCCTCCCTCTCCCCCCCCCTCCCATTTTCTCCCTTCTCCCTCCTTCTCCCCCTCCCATTTTCTCCCCCCTCCCTCCCTTTCCCCCTCCCATTTTCTTCCCCCTCCTGGTTTCTCCCCTCTCCCTCCCTCTCCCCCTCCGATTTTCTTCCCCCTCCTGGTTTCTCCCCTCTCACTCCCTCTCCCCCCACCCGTTTTCTCCCTTCTCCCTCTTTCCCCCACTTTTCTCCCTTCTCCCTCTTTCCTCTACTTTTCTCCCTTCTCCCTCCCTCTCCCCCTCTGGTTTCTCCTCAATCCCTCCCTCTCCCCATCCCGTTTTCTTCCCTCTCCCTCCCTCTCCCCACCCTCCCATTTTCTCCCTTCTCCCTCCTTCTCCCCCTCCCCATTTTCTCCCCCTTCCTCCTTCTCCCCCTCCCATTTTCTCCCCCTCCCTCCCTTTCCCCCTCCTGGCTTCTCTCCTCTCCCTCCCTCTCCCCCACCCAGTTTCTCCCCTCTCTGTCCCTCTCCACCCCCGCCCCCGTTTTCTCCCTTCTCCTTCCCTCTCCCCGTCCCCGTTTCTCCCCTCTCCCTGCTCTCCTTCTCCCGTTCTACTACTCATTCTCTTCCCCGTCTCCCCCACTTCTCCCTTTGGCTCTGTAGAGGGAATGGAATGGAATTCCCTGGAATGACACTGCCTAGAGATCTGGGGTGGAGTCTTGACCTGGAGGATGGGGAAGCCTTTTTCCTCTGTGTTTCCAGGCACTGGGAGGGATAGTGCACAGGGCAGACGGGGTCACAGCCCCGGGAGCTTGGATTCTAGTGGGAAATTGCCAACCTCAGACATTGAGGAGGGGGGTAGATCTCAGGAGCCCTGCGGCCCCCGTGGCAGGTGGCCCCCGAATGGGACCCAGCAGACAGAGCCCACGCCCACCCCTGCGGAAGGTTCCCCTGGACGGTGCCACAGGGACGGCCCAGAGCAGGGGTGATGGGTCGGACCGTGCCGTCATGGGGTCCCAGTGGCTCTGCACAGATCAGGGCACAGACAGGAGGGAGGGCCAGGTGTGAACAGCTGCCCAGGTCAGACCCGCCGAGGCTCGGAACCAGGATGGGGGCAGGGGTGGGGTGGGGGGTGGAGCCCACGGGGTTGCTGGTGGCTGATGTGGTGTGTGAGTGGGAGGTGTTATTGATCTGAACAGGGGTGGGGGCCTCTGCCCTCTGAGAGACAGGGAGGAAGTGGAGAGGAGCTGGCTTAGGGAGGCGGAACTGAGGTTTCCAAGGTGCTTGTGGGGTGTGTGCTGGAGGTGGGTGCCCCATGGTCCCAGACTCCCCACCTTACAGTCACCATGGGGGTGGAAGAGGGGCTTGCTAAATGCAGCTGTCCAGGTCCTGTGCCCGCAGGTTCCGATGCAGCAACCCTCTAGGGGCAGGGCGCTGAGGGGAAGGGTTGGAGGTCACGGTGACAGGGAGGAGAGACCATCTGTGTGCAGTGGTTGCTGTGCCGGCCTGGCCTGCAGGGGACGTGAGTCCACTTGTCTCCAGCACTCCATAGGACAGGCACTCATCCCGAAGGAAACAGGCTGGGAGCTAAGCAGCGGTCCAAGGCCTTTTTAGGGGTGGGGCAAGGTTGAGATCTAAACCCAGGGCCTGGGCTCCCCAGGAGCCCACTGCCCAGGCCTTCGGGGTCAGGTGTGTGGGTTGGAGGCTGGCAGGGGGAGTACAGTGTCCCACAGACCTCCCAGCCCAGGCTAGACCAGCTGCCCACTCTCCATCTGCCCCTCCAGACCTGACCCTGCAGCTGCTGGCTGTGCGGAGGAAGAGCGGGCTACAGGACCCCGGCCTACAGCAGACCCTCCGGGGCCAGCTCCGCCTGCTGGAGAATGACAGCCGGGAGATGGCCCGCGTGCTCGGGGTGAGTAGCCTTCTGGGGCCTGGGCAGGGATGGGAGCTGGAGTCGGGGGCAGGGAGGGACTGAGGTGCAGTGTCTGAGACCGGGGACAGAGGACACAGGCCTCAGAGAGCAAGAGCCACTCGGGAGAGTGGTGGCCTCGGAGGGAGGGGAGGCTGTGATGCCCAGGGGATGGCGAAGGGTTGTTTCTCCCACTTGCTTCGTGGGGGACACTGTGATCGTCCCCTCTGCTCTCCCACAGCCCCAGCACAGGGGACCTCGGGCTGTCGCTTTCTCCACCTGTCCTCCACTCGCAAGGACTGTCAAAGTCTCTTTGATGGGGAGTTAAGGACAAGTGTGAAGTTAGTCTTATTATTTTTTTCCTGGCGACAAAGCCAGCATCCTGCGGGCCTCTGCACACACCAGCGTTCTGGGGAGGCTGGCACAGGGTGTGTCTGGGCCTGGCAGACCTCCCCATGGCTGAGGGCCAGGGGCTTGGGAGCTGGGCTGGACATTACCACCACTGACTGGGGTTGAACCAGCCTGGCCTTGGCCGGTGCCTGTTAGCCTCTATGAACCCTGCTTCCTCAGCCACACACTGGGGATGCTTAGAATTACGTCCCTAGGAGCTGACTTGAGGGTTATGTGATTAACTCACACCAAGCACCTGCAGGGTGCTGGACACATAGTACCTGCTCGACACGTGGGGCTGTGGTGCGTGATGTCGGGCACAGGTGCACTGAGTCAGTGTGCTGGCTCTGGGTTTGAATCTCAGCTGAGCCACTTACAGAGGTCAGACCTTGGATAAGAAATGGGGCCTTCAGCGGGACATGGTGGCTCACACCTATAATCCCAGCACTTTGGGTGAATGAGGAAGGAGGATCACTTGAGCCCAGGAGTTCAAGACCAGCTTCAGCAACATAGGGAGACCTTGTCTCTACAAAACATAAAAAAGTTAGCCAGGTGTGATGGTACACACCTGTGGGAGGGTAAAATGGGTGGATTACCTGAGCCCAGGAGGTTGAGGCTGCAATGAACTGTGATTGTGCCACTGCACTCCAGCCTGGGTGGCAGAGTGGGACCTCATCTCTAAAAAAAAAGAAAAGAATAGAAAAGAAAGAAACAGGGCCTTATTTTTTGTCTCTCAAATGGAGATTCTAATAGTACCCCGTGACACACACTTCCCGAGTTGGAAGAGCTGTGTTAGCTGCTGTTATTTTTCTTGTGCCTATCAACACTGATGAGTAGAAATCAGAGGAGAGGGGATGCTGGCTGGGGAGATGGAAATCAGAGCTGATGCTGCAGGTGGGGCTGGGAGCACAGCCGAACAGGAACCAGCTTAGGTGGGGAGAACAGGCGGTCACTGGTGTGTGGGGGATAAGGCAGGTGGAGTGCTGAGGCGGAGGCGTAGAGGGTGAGGGGCCAGGGCATGGGGGCCACATGAGCTCTGGGAAGGGCAGGAGCTGCTCCCCACAGGCTCTGGGGAGCCATGGCTGGCTTGAGAGCAGGGGAGGAGCTGACTTGGAATGTGAAGGAATCTGCCCTGGGTGTGTTGTGCCCCGCTGGGGCCACGTCTGTGAGATGTTTCTGTCATGTGGACTTATCCTCCTGACAGATGCCCCAGAGCTCCTGGGACCCTCTCGAATTCCTATTTCTTTCTCTTAAGGAATTATCAGCCAGGCTGCTGTCGATCCACAGTGACCAGGACCGGATCGTGGTGACGTTTAAGACTTTTGAAGAAATCTGGAAGTTTTCCACCTACCACGCTCTTGGTAAAGAGGTGACCCTCCCAGAATTGGTCATGGGGACGCCTGTTGGAAGGTGCTGGTCACACACCATGCACTTAGATTACAGATTGGTGCTTTATTTATTTATCTATTGTTTTAAGACGAAGTCTCACTCTGTCACTCAGGCTGGAGTACAGTGGTGCAATCTTAGCTCACTGCAACCCCTGCCCCCTGGGTTCAAGCGATTCTCCTGCCTCAGCTTCCTGAGTAACTGGGATTATAGGCACAAGCCACCATGCCCAGCTAAATTTTTGTATTTTTAGTAGAGATGGGGTTTCACTATGTTGACCAAGTTGATCTCAAACTCCTGGCTTCAGGTGATCTGCCCGCCTCGGCCTCCCAGAGTGCTGGCATCACAGGCGTGAGCCACAAATTCGTGCTTTAGAACAGGCAGGTTCACAAAGGCCTCACCAGCGAGATAGCAACACTGGTGTGCGCACCTGGTGCTCAGGGAGAAATGCCGGGTAGGCGGAGTCGTGGACGGATGTGGGTCTTTGTTGCAGGAATGATTTAGGCTGTGCCTCTAGTTGCCTTCACATGCTGCCTTCTGTAATTTCACTCAACCACAACTTGAGGGAAGCTGCCATCCAGTGGCCTCAGTGCTGACCGGGAAAGCTGTTATTTGAAAGCTGACCCACGTGAGCTCTTCCTGAAATGTTCCCTGTTCCATTTGGAGGAATTCCAGGCTCTAACGGAGCCTCCCTGGGGATCTTGCTGTACCACCCTTGATTTCAGGGCCGAGTAAGTTAGGGAATAGGAATTGTAGCCACAATTCCCCGAGCACCGGTGAGCAGGGCTGACGCTCATCCCCCTTGGCCGGTTCTTGGAGGAAGTGGCTCATCCTTGGCTGCCCATCCACAGTGGTGGCCATTGCGGGCGGGGCAGGGGGGCGTCCATCCAGAGGGCAGCAGGCTTCCCGTCCCCGTCTTTCAGAGTCCACTGTACGCTGAGTGTGGAGGAAGGATTCTCACGTCACTTGCCTGTGCCTTAAGCGTGCACCGAGCCTCCTAGTTCAGCTGCGGTGAACGAAGGCTCACTGTCCCAGACCGGAGTGGGGAGCTCGCAGCATCCCAGAGACAAGGCTTCAGCTGATAGAAATGGAAACAGATATCAGCTCATAACGCGGGGTGGGGCTCGCGCATGTGCGTTTCAGACTCACCTTGCTGCTAGCCCGCACCCCCCACGGCCTGCACGGCCCCGACCACATGGTCTCTGTCTCACAGAGGGGGATACGGAGGCGTGGGGAGGTCACATAACTTGACCATGGTTGCCGCTGGTGGGTGCTGGAGCTGGGCTTGACCTCTCACAGCCCGGACGGTCAGGCTGTGTAGCCAGCACTGTGTGCACCTCAGGGGAAGTCTCCCTGGACCTGGTCAGTGCAGGGCTCAGCTAACCTGGGGCCACGCAGGCTTCCCTGCCTCCCTGCCCCTCTTTCGGAGCCCTCAGGTGACCGGGCCTTGCCTCCACAGGCTTCACTCATCACTGCCTGGCAAACCTGCTTATGGACCAGGCCTTCTGGCTGCTCTCGCCCAGTGAGGAGGAGGAGACGGCCATCCAAGTCCATGTGGATGAGAACGCCTTGAGGCTGACCCACGAGAGCCTCCTCGTCCAAGAAGGTGAGTGTTGCATGGGGTGATGGCCAAGGTCTAGCTGTGCGGGACACGCCCGGGCCGTGGGGTGACAGCTTGGATCCCGCTGTGCTGAGCATGCCTGGGGCTGTGGGCTGCGGAGCCTCTGGAGGCCGAGGGATGTTTCAGGCAGGGAGGTGTGCTTGGTGTGGCACTGTCACTTAGTGGTAGAGACCCTGGCCAGCCCCCAGGGACACAGAGGTGCCTGGGAAACAGCGGAAGAGAGGTTCTGTCTGGTGCCAGCCCCAGCTCGTGTCCCTGGCGTGGCTGCTGCACTAGCCTCGTGGTCGGCCCCGAGTCTGAGGCGGGGACATGAGGCTGTCTTTCTTACCCAACCACAGCCGGAGAGGGCTGCCAGTGGTGGCTGGGCTCACGGGGGCAGTCCACACTCAGCAGAAGGGCCCTGGGGGTCCCACGTTTGGCTCCGCATCGCACAGTCAGGGAAACTGAGGCCCAGGGCGAAGGTCTGAGGCTGAGCCAGCCTCACACAGCACATGGAGGCTGAGCTGGGACCTCGCCCCGGGCCCACCTCCCCATCTGGGCCCCTTTGGGTTTCTGTGCCTGCAGATATTGGGGGAGCCACTCCTGCGGGTGCTGCCTTCGTTGTCTGTCTGGCAGGGGTGTGGGGGGCAGGGCCACAGCTGCGCCCAGTCCAGCCACCCTCAGTGACCGCCTCCATCCTTTTGAAGGGCCCTTCTTTGTCCTGTGTCCTGACCACCATGTGAGAGTGATGACGGGTCCCCGGGATGCAGGAAATGGCCCCCAGGCCCTCAGGCAGGCTTCGGGGGCTCCCCAGGGAGAGGCGGCCCCGGAAGCAGACTCTTCACCACCGAGCCCCAGCGTGTCCTCCGAGGAGGTGGCAGTGGCAGCCGCCCCGGAGCCTTTGATTCCGTTTCATCAGTAGGTACCGGCCTTTGCTGCTCTGAGAGCCGTTGGCCTCACCGAGACTCCCAGACCCGGGTCATCTGGAGGTCAAGGGGATGGACAGGGAGTGGTGGGAGCCCCGGACACACCTGGCCATGGACTTGTTCTGCTGCTTCCCAGCTGTGTGGCCTCGGCAAGTTGGCCACCTGTCTGAGCCTCTGGCCTGCCAGCTGCATGATAGGCCAATGACATCCACCTGGCAGGGCTATCCTGGGGTTCCATGGCACAGGAGGTGTGGCATGAGCTCTCACCAGGCTCATCCAAAAAGCTTTTGAGGAAGTTACATAAAACATGTGTACCCAGAGTAAGAAGGCACAGGGGACCCAGGGGTAGAGCCAGGGGATGTGAAGACAGGTGACATGCGGACTCCTGTTCACTGGCTGAAGCAGGGGCATTAACTTGGGTTGGAGCTTCCTGGTAGCCAAAGCAAAGAGAGAACCTCAGTCTCTTGATTTGCAGTATCTCAAATGACAGGCTGTGGCTTGGCTTCTCTCATTACTGAGGACCAGGAGGAGCTTCTCCTAAGAATCCTCCCTATGTCCTCTGGCCAGTGGCATCCCAACAGGGGACACTGAGCGTGTTCTGCCCTCTGGGAAAGAGGGACTATCAGTCATCTAGTTCAGCTTCGTTTTTTTCTGGCTGAAGGAACTGAGGCCGAGAGAGGAGTGATCTGTCCAGGTTATATGGCAAAGTCACAGTAGCGCTAGGATTTGAATCCAGGCCTCCAGAGCCCCAGGCTGGGGTCTCCCTCACCCCTCTCCGTGCGGACCTTGGGGAGGCAGGTGCTTTGGGGGTCTGCAGGGTTCCAGGTTCACAGGGGGGGTGGTGTTTCCAGGATGAGGGCCCTAGGCTGAGGGACATGGGGCTCCCTGGGAGCAGTGCCACACACACGGGGCCCGAAGGCCACACAACCGGGCAGGCGTGTGTGTGTGTGTGCACGTGTGTGTGTCCGGGGAGGCGAGGGACCTGCTTGGGTTGCTGGGGGCGGCTGACCTGTCCAGTCTCTGCACAGGATGTATCTGCCCCAAATCTGAAATCCCACAGCAAAGACCTCCCTCTTCTGGTTCCAGGTGGGCTCTTAGGGTCCCCCAGGACCCCATCGATGACGCCATGGGTGGCCCTGTGACGTCCGACAACCCGCTGATGGGTAAGTGTTTCCATGGGCCTCTCTTTCCCGGGGAAAGGTGTGTGCCAGGGAGCAGCACCAACATTTTGGAAGTTGTCCTGAACCCTCCCTGAGCCAGAGAGAGAGAGAGAGAGAGAGAGAGGGAGGGAGAGAGGGAGGGAGAGAGAGGGAGGGAGAGAAAGCTATTAGGTAATGCAAAAGTAATTGTGATTTTTGTTATTACTTTCAATGGCAAAAACCACAATTACTTTTGTACCAACCGAGTCTTCTCCACCTTGTGAGGTTATAACTGATACTCAGGAACTCTGGGGGCTGATGCAGCCTCACAGGATGCTCAGTGAAGCTGCACCAAGGCCCCTGACCACTGTCTCCGAAGAGCTCCCAAATGTCACTTCTCAGACAGTGCAACCCAACAGTCTCAGACTCTGTCCTTCCGTCACTGTATGAAGCGCCTGGAAGGCCCTGCGTCGAGGTGGGCTGGCACTGGCAGAATTTGCCCCATGCACTAACAGCGGACTGTGGCTGTGTCCTCTTTGTGAAAAGCTGGCACTGCCAGCAGCCCTTCTGCTTGGATGCCAGATCCAGCGCTTTTTGCTCTGTGCCAAGCTGCCGGTGTCTGGATGGCCTGTGCACCTGTCAGGGGACTAACGCCCCTTGCAGGAGCGGGGTGGGGAGTGGGTGGGGAGTGGGCAGGGCTGGGGGTTGTGGCTGCAGAAGGAAAGAAGGAAAGAGCCTTGGTTTTGGGGGCTGATGGCCGAGGAGGAAAGAGCCTTGGTTTTGGAGGCTGATGGCCGAGGCTCATTTATCAACATCTCTGAGCCTCCATTTTCCTCATCTTCAATAGAGGGATAAAAACATCCCCTCTGAGGACCACGGAGACATTCCCTGTCTCATTGCGGAGGACAAGCTTTACTACGAACCTCCTAGCAGCCAAAAGATGAATTCCCCATGGTCCAGGGTGGCTGGCATCGGCCCTGTCTGCCCGCTCAGGCCCCTATTTGGTCTCCCTGGCACTCACCGTGTGGCTTTCTTCTGTAGCTGTGGGCCTGGCCTGGGCCTTGGCAGACTTCCAGGGCTCGGGGCCCGAAGAGATGACCTTCCAAGGTGGCGACCTCATCGAGATCCTTGGGGCGCAGGTGCCCGGCCTGCCCTGGTGCGTGGGCCGACACGCAGCCTCGGGCCAGGTGGGGTTTGTGCGGAGCGACCTCATCAGCATGCAGGGCCTCGTGTCCGAGTGAGTGGCTGGAGCCCCGCCCCTTTCCTGAACCCACCCCCATCTCACCGAAGGGGACATTGTTGCGTCCACCTGGCTTCCCAGGTGACAAGCGTGGAAATCACTGTGGACGATGCCTAGTCTCTTCCCTTGTCCTCAGGCTGCTGCCCCCTCAGCCCCAGTGCCTGACTCCAGGGTTCCCCGGTGTCCTTCCTCTGGGCTGCTGCAGGGAGAGCGTTCCCTCGAATGCCCACCTGCCCATGTGCATTATCTTCCCGTGGCTGCCGTGATAAGGCACTGCACACCAGGCGCTTAAAGCAGCAGCAATGTGCTCGTTCAGAGTTGTGGAGGCCGAAAGTCTAAAAGCAAGGCCAGAAGGGCCACATTTTCTCTGGAGTCTCTAGGGGAGGGTTCTTCTCGCCTCTTCCAGCTCCTGGTGGCCGCGGGCGTTCCTTGGCTTGTGGCCACATCACTGCACTCTGCCACCATCTCCATGTGGCTGTCTTCCTCTGGATGTCTACTGTATTCTCTTCTTATGAGGGTGCCCGTCTCCTAGTGCCCCTCCAACTCCGGTCTGACCTCATCTTAGCTGAACTAATTACACCTGCAAAGATCCTTTCTCCAGAAAAGCTTACCTTCTGGGGTTCCGAGAGACGTGAATTGAGGGACACAATGTAATCCAGTACACACGTCGCCCTCCTCTGTAAAGTCCCAGGAAGCTTCTGGGCCCAGCCTTGCGGGCCCCCATGGCCAGGCTGGCCCTCGCCATCAGCTCACCAGAGTGCAGCTGCACAGAGTAACTCGTGCCTTCTAAAACGGCTCTGGGTGACACGTGTGCCCTTCTGCCCGGGATGCCCGCTCTCCCTGACCCCCCTGTTCTCCTGGGGCCTCCCATCAGCCCCCGTGGCTCCTCTGTGGGGGCACTTTTCTGGCCATACGCCTCTTCCTATGTGATTCCCACGCCGCCCATGACCTGCCTGCCCCCAGCCAGGGAACTCCAAGAGAAGAATTCCCTGGTCACTTCTGTGTCCTCACTGCCCAGTGCGAGCAACAGCAGGGGGTCTTTGGAGAGGAGTCAGCTGTGCCCATCCTTTGATGGAATTCTGTTTCCCTGGACTTGAGCTTCTTCAGACCTCGGTCAAGGAGCACAGAGAACGTGGGTGCGTGGAGAGTCCACTTTCTGGGTCATATGACCCTGCTCCTGGCCCCACCAATGAGATGCTTGTCTTCAGTGGTCCTTTTCCATGTTTGGGGCTGTGACAGACCAACACCTCTCAGACTGGGTCTCAGAGGCCATTTGTTATCATGCCTCATCAAGCCATGTACTTGTTCCCCTCATGGAAAGGGTCCGTCTGCTCTGGTACCTCTGGCACCTGTGCATCAGAAGCAGCTGAAAGCTGGCTAGGCCATGCTCTGATGGCAGGAGCTACACCAGCAGTTCCCAAAGCATGTTCTCACCCACTACTCCATCACAGACTTCATCGTGCCCTAAGCAGTGGGGAAAAGCTTTGTTCACATCCCTTGTGGGTGATCCCAGGGATTCCCAGCACAAACAAGGCATCTTTTTCCTGTTGAAATGCCTTTCCCACACTTACCTCCAGAATCCTCTTCTCACACACCCCTGTTTGCTTTTGGCTGAGCTGGTGTTCCACGGGACACTGTCTGGGCATCCTTGGTCTAGCTGATCCCTGCCATTTCCGAGGGAGACCACAACTTCTCAACAGGTCACTGGGGGCCGTGTGAAGTCAGCATGTACTGAACTTAAAAAGGGTCAGAGAAGAGTCGGGGAATGAGCTAGTTTGTTCCCTTCCTTTAACCCAGAAGGATGACAGGGCCAGGTGCCATTGGTCCTGTTCCCGGATGGAGAAATTCTGACTTCTCTCATCCACTCAACAAATGTTTGCTGAATATCTTTCCTAATCCAGACCCTAGATTTTCATCTTTTATTTAATGAACAACCTGGTGGCTCTTCTTTTTTTTCGTTAACTTTATTTTTGACACAATTTCAGACCTAGAAGAAAATTGCAAAAAGAGTACAACATTCCCATATGCCCTCACCCAGATTGCACAAATGTTAACATGTTATGATATTTGCTTTATTACTTTCTCTCTTTCACTTCTATTTTTTTCTAAACCCTTTGAGAGTCAGTTGTAAACATGATGTTCCTTTACCCCTAAATAACGCAGTATGTGGTTCCTAAAACCAGGACATCTGCTTATGTAACCACAGTACAACTGTCGAAATCAGGAAATTAACACTGATACAATGCCATTATCTACAGATCTTATTCAGATTTTGCCAGTAGTCACAATGATGCCCTTTATAGACAATGAAAATTTCAGACCTCGTGTTCTATTCAGATGTCCTGTCTTGCCTTCTTAATATGAAACAGCTTTTCAGTCTTTCTTTGATGTTTTTAAAGAATATAGGCCCGTTATTTTGTAGAATGTGCTGTAAGCTACTCTAAGTTTTTTTAAAATCTCAATAAGATGCTTTTCAAAGTTTCATATTATACTGGTAATTTAGTCCTATAAGCAAAAATTGCCTCCTTTCTCTTTCCCTCTCTCCCTCTCTCCCTCTCTCCCTCTCTCTCTCTGTTTCTTCCTGTAGTTCTTCTCCCTGACTTTATGAGAGTGCCCTCAGTTTATGTTGGGGAGCATTGAGGTTGTACAGAATCAGTAGGAGTTTACAATGTGGAGAGATTGGATTGGTTCTGCCTGCAGCTGTTACAGGAGACTTCATAAGGGAGGGGACATTTGGGGTTGGGCTTTGAAGGCTGTCTAGGAGCTCACTGTCCTAGGACACCATTACCTGTTTGCATCTGTTGCAGCCTTTCCTGCTTTTGGGTATCTGACCCTGGCCAGACAAGGCACCCCTTGAGGGCAGGATCTGTTTTTTTTTTTTTTTTTTTTTCCCCAGACGGAGTCTTGCTCTGTTGCCCAGGCTGGAGTGCAGTGGTGTGATCTCGGCTCACTGCAACCTCTTCCTCCCGTGTTCAAGTGATTCTCCTGCCACAACCTCCCGAACAGCTGGGATTACAGGCTCATGCCAACATGCCTGGCTAATTTTTGTATTTTTGTAGGGATGGGGTTTCACCATGTTGGCTAGGCTGGTCTTGAACCCCTGATCTCAAGTGATCCGCCCGCCTCAACCTCCCAAAGTGCTGGGATTACAGGCGTGAGCCGCCGCGTCCGGACTTTTTGTTGTTGTTGTTTTTAAATCTCTGTCTCCACCCCGGGCAGAGAGTAGTGCTCCGAGACTGTCAAATCAAGGAATGGAAATGCGTCTTAGTGTGAAATGCCGACTTCGCAAATATGTTATTTTAAATAAAGCACTTCATTTTTTCCAGGTTGGAAAGTGCGATTTTTCTCAATGAGGAAGAAAAGTCATTCTTCAGCGAGGGCCGCTTTTCTGAGGAGGATGCCAGGCAGTTGCTGAGGCGGATGTCGGGCACTGATGTCTGCAGCGTGTACAGCCTGGGTGCGTGTGGGCGATGCCTGTGGCAGGGCTGCTGCCCTCCCCTTTCCCTTCCGCAGCTCCTGCTGCCTTGTCCATCCCAGATAGTGAGTGCCAGCCCCCGGGCACTGAAAGGTGAACAGACAGAGGCTGCCGCCGCCTCCAGGGCACACAGGGGCTGCAGAGAAGCCAGACAGGAGAGAGGATGGGTGAGGGGCTGGGGGCGTGGGAATGTGGCCCTGAGTCTCCCGTGGGCACCAGGGAGGCCCTTCCTACCCTGACCCCAGGCACCTGCCTGAGACGCTGGGCGAGGGAGAGGGTGTGGACCTGGTTCTAATTTGCCAGCCCTGAAGTCTCCTGTTCGGGGCCCAGCCCTTTGCCCACTGCGCTTTGCCCGGGTGAGGGTGACTTTTCTCCTCGCCACAAGACAAAGAACCCAGGCTGTGGTGTGACCTGGTCACCTGGCTGCCAGGGAATGTCATGGTGGGATCCCAGGGCTGCCGCCTTCTAAGGACAGAGATAGTCCCTCTGACCTCAGTGCCCCTCTGTGTGCGAAAGGTTTCTCTGGGGGCTGCAGAGCAATGCATGGATGAAGGTGGTATGTCATCCACAACATAAAGAAACATGGCAGAGGTCGTGCTGTTTGCTGGGTGTAGATAAACACAGATGTGCCTACACACCCACTTTTTTTTTTTTTTTTTTTTTTTGAGACAGAGTCCTGCTCTGTTGCCCAGGCTGGAGTGCAGTGGCATGATCTTGGCTCACTGCAACCTCTGCCTTCTGGGTTAAGCGATTCTCATGTCTCAGCCTCCCAAGTAGCTGGAACTACAGGCACACGCCACCACACCCTGGATTAGTTTTGTATTTTTTTGTAGGGACAGGGTTTGGCCATGTTGGCCAGGCTGGCATTATAGGGTGTAGGTGTTGTGGGGTGGGGCGTTACAGGGTGTAGGTGTTGTGGGGTGGGGGCGTTACAGGGTGTAGGTGTTGTGGGGTGGGGCGTTACAGGGTGTAGGTGTTGTGGGGTGGGGGCGTTACAGGGTGTAGGTGTTGTGGGGTGGGGCGTTACAGGGTGTAGGTGTTGTGGGGTGGGGGCGTTACAGGGTGTGGGTGTTGTGGGTGGGGGTGTTATAGGGTGTAGGTGTTGTGGGGTGGGGCGTTACAGGGTGTAGGTGTTGTGGGGTGGGGGCGTTACAGGGTGTAGGTGTTGTGGGGTGGGGCGTTACAGGGTGTAGGTGTTGTGGGGTGGGGGGGCGTTACAGGGTGTGGGTGTTGTGGGTGGGGGCATTACAGAGCGTTACAGGGTGTAGGTGTTGGGTGGGGGCGTTACCGGGTGTAGGTGTTGTGGGGTGGGGGCGTTACAGGGTGTAGGTGTTGTGGGGTAGGGCATTACAGGGTGTAGGTGTTGTGGGGTGGGGGCGTTATAGGGTGTAGGTGTTGTGGTTGGGGGCGTTACAGAGTGTTACAGGGTGTAGGTGTTGTGGGGTGGGAGCGTTACCGGGTGTAGGTGTTGTGAGGTGGGGGCGTTACAGGGTGTAGGTGTTGGGGGTGGGGGTGTTACAGGGTGTAGGTGTTGTTGTGGGGTGGGGGCGTTACAGGGTGTAGGTGTTGTGGGGTGGGGCGTTACAGGGTGTAGGTGTTGGGGGGGGGTGTTACAGGGTGTAGGTGTTGGGTGGGGGTGTTACAGGGTGTAGGTGTTGTGGGGTGGGGGCGTTACAGGGTGTAGGTGTTGTGGGGTGGGGGGCGTTACAGGGTGTAGGTGTTGTGGGGTGGGGTGTTACAGGGTGTAGGTGTTGGGTGGGGGCGTTACCGGGTGTAGGTGTTGGGGGGTGGGGGCGTTACCGGGTGTAGGTGTTGTGGGGTGGGGGCGTTACCGGGTGTAGGTGTTGTGGGGTGGGGGCGTTACCAGGTGTAGGTGTTGTGGGGTGGGGGCGTTACCGGGTGTAGGTGTTGTGGGGTGGGGGCGTTACCGGGTGTAGGTGTTGTGGGGTGGGGGCGTTACCGGGTGTAGGTGTTGTGGGGTGGGGGCGTTACCGGGTGTAGGTGTTGTGGGGTGGGGGGCGTTACCGGGTGTAGGTGTTGTGGGGTGGGGGTGTTACAGGGTGTAGGTGTTGTGGGTGGGGGCGTTACAGGGTGTAGGTGTTGTGGGGTGGGGGCGTTACCGGGTGTAAGTGTTGTGGGTGGGGGCATTACAGGGTGTAGGTGTTGTGGGGTGAGGGCATTACAGGGTGTAGATGTTCTGGGGTGGGGGCATTGGAGGGTGCTCCCCAGAACTGCACGCCTGTTATCCCAGTTCATTCACAGCACTTGACGCGGTCCACACCTTTTACAGCTATTTCTCATTTGATCTCCATGGAAACCCAGTAAACAGTTAGTGTCAGCCACTTTGCTGGGGTGGAAACAGACCCAGGAGCTGCCTGCCCTGGGGTGAAGAGGGTGGGGGTGCACGGTGGATCGGCATTCATCCCTGGGCTGTCGGACTCAGAGTTGCTGACTGTTCCATGCGCCCTACTCCCTGATGGAGCCGATGGAAGCCGAGAGCGTGCTCCCACTGATGATGGGAGGATGTCCCCAGAAGATGGGAGAGTGGAGTCCCCAAGATGGGTTGGGTGGGGTGGAGGCCTGGAGATGCTGGAACACGGGAATTCTCTGGCCCGTTGGCTGTGCCTCTCCCTCAGGTGTCAGGAGTGCTCCTATGCTGGTGTGCACCTGTACCCCTGCAACACCCCAGCCAGCAACCCCTGCACCCTGCGATGCTCTCACCCTGCAACACCGACACCCAGCTCAAGCTGACAGGGGACCAGAGGTGCTGGCTGGGGGTGTTGATCGCTTCTCTTTTCTCCCTTGCCAGACTCAGTAGAAGCAGCTGAGACTGAGCAGCCACAGGAACGAGGTGGGTTTTGCTGGTGGCTCAGGCTTCCTCTGGTTATGAGCTGGGCCTTGGGGTAACGCTGGGGGAGGTGACAGAGCTGAGTACGGTGGGCATTGGATGCGGCTGTCACCCCTCTGTGGTGTGGGCTGGGGCTTGGGGGACATCGCCTGAGATGGGCCTGAACCTCCCGTTTACTCTGGCACTGGAGGCCGTGGGGTCCCACACTTCTTCCAGTGAACATGCTGGCCCCCGCCTGGTCCCTGACAGAAGTGGGGCATCCTTTCCACTGCTGGGGCCCACGTGTAGCTGTGGGTTCCTTTCTCATGACCTGGAGAAGCTGCAGCTCGCCCTGTGCTCTGCCTCAGAGATGGGAGGCCACACTGCCCTCAGTGGGTGGCAGAATTCAGAGCCTTAGGTTGCAGGGGCCTCAACTGAGGTCCCTGAAGGGTCTGCTCCTTCCTGAGGGGCTGATTCAGGGAGGCCCTCCCTTCTCCCCTCTACGGCTCTGTCTCTTCCCATCACACAGGGTCTGCATGTGGACAGCCTGGTGATGTGGATGCCCCAAGGGCCCTTGGAAGTTCCCTGGGAATGGGATCCATCCCAGTACATTTGGGATGCAGGCACAAGGTCCCAGAGGAGGCCCGGGAAGCCAGTGGGGAAGGGAAGGCTGTTGTAGGTTTGCCTCGGGGAGGGGGTGGTTCCACTCTCTGCCAAAGTCCCCGGAGCAAAGGCACGTGGCTCTCCAGCTGCCCCGGAGGCCAGGGTAGTGGCTGGGAGGGGCTGTGTGCCTCTGCCGGATGGGGAGATTTCTTAGCTCATCTAGTGTAGTCAAGTCAGACATTTGCCTCTAAATCATATTTATTTATTTTTTTAATTCCAAGGCTTTACAGACCAATAAGGAGACAGTTTGTATTGAAAATATTTTTTACATGTAAGCTTGAGACAGAGAGTCTGTTTCAATCTAGGTTTTTTCCTTCCCAGTAATGCCTCCTTTCATCCCAGGTTTTCCAACAGGAAATGCGCTTGTTTGCTCACCTCTGGGAGGGGGCTTTGGCTAGGAATCCACCGAAGCCAGCAGGTGCCAGTGGGCTGCTGGAGCAGTCTGGCCTTTGTTAACCCTTTAGGAACCGTGGGCTTCAGGTTTTCAGACCATCCAAGGTGAAGGCGGCCACAGGGGCCTGGAAGCTTTCCCATCCTTCCTGCAGGGATGGTCCGTTTCCCTGCACGGAGCTGGGTACATGGGTACAACACCCCTGTCCTGTGCCGTCGGTGGCTTTACCAATTTTGCATAGCAGCTTTTGAGCTCATCAATAGCTCTGATTGGCTGTTGAGGATTTCCTGGATTCCTGTACCCCATCAGGAGGCCCAATATGCTGACAAAAGTTGCATTTGTAGTTGTAGTGCGGCATATACATGGGTCCAGTTAGAAGGCTTTGATTCTTTCTAAAGGGAAAGGCATCTCTGAGGGATCACTGAGCTGACATAGTCTCCTAAAACCATGCTGTCAGGTGGGCGACAAAGCAGGACAGGAGGGTGATTTTGTAGGAGAGTCGGGCCACGGGCCTGCGTGTTCTCTCTGTCCCCATAGTGCCGGAGTTCCTACGTGCTCCAGGCCCCGGGTTTGCATTGCACATAATTCTCAAGGGCTCATGGCAAGCTGCGCCAGGGACACAGAGGGCGGGGATGCGGGGACCCTGCCCCCAGTGGACCAAGGACTCACTGCTGGACTCTAATCTGTCTAGGTGTTTTTGTGACTTGCAGAAATACCTCCACCTTGCCTGGGCCCGGAGCCACAGGAGACCCTGCCGAAGGTGAAGAATGTTCTGGAACAATGCAAGACCTGCCCAGGCTGCCCCCAGGAGCCAGCGTCCTGGGGTCTCTGTGCGGCATCCAGCAACGTGAGCTTGCAGGACCCCGAGGAGCCCTCCTTCTTCTTGGAAGCTGAGGACGACTGGGAGGACCCAGAGGCCCTGAGCTCACTGCTGTGTTCCTGAACGCCCCCGGGTACAAGGCCAGCTTCCGTGGCCTGTACGACGTGGCGCTGCCATGGCTGAGCGGCATGTTCTGCAGCTTTAGCGACGAGGAGGAGCTGACTGGGCGCCTGGCACAGGCCCGAGGGGCGGCCAAGAAAGCTGGCCTCGTCATGGCCCTGGCCAGGCTCTGCTTCCTCCTGGGGCGGCTGTGCAGCAGGAGGCTCAAGCTGTCCCAGGCCCGGGTGTACTTTGAGGAAGCACTGGGGGCCCTGGAGGGCAGCTTTGGGGACCTGTTCCTGGTGGTGGCTGTGTACGCCAACCTGGCCAGCATTTACCGGAAGCAGAAGAACCGGGAGAAGTGTACACAGGTGGTTCCCAAAGCCATGGCCCTGCTCCTGGGGACGCCCGGCCACATCTGCAGCACCGAGGCGGAGGGGGAGCTCTTGCAGCTGGCGCTTCGGTGGGCGGTGGGTGGCCAGAGCCTGCAGGCCGAGGCCCGGGCCTGCTTCCTGCTGGCCAGGCACTACGTGCACCTCAAGCAGCCCGAGGAGGCCCTGCCCTTCCTAGAGCGGCTGCTGCTTTTGCACAGGGACTCGGGAGCCCCAGAGGCTGCGTGGCTCTCAGACTGCTCCCTACTCCTGGCTGACATCTACAGCCACAAGTGCCTGCCCCACCTGGTGCTGAGCTGTGTCAAGATGGCCTCATTGAGGACACAGGACTCGCTGGCCAGCTCGCTGAGGAGCGTGAACCTGGTGCTCCAGAACGCCCTCCAGCCCCATAGCCTCCCCACCCAGACTTCCCACTACCTCAGGCGAGCGCTGGCCTCCCTAACCCCGGGCACAGGCCAGGCGCTGCGCGGCCTTCTCCACGCCAGCCTGGCCCAGCTGTACAGCCACCATGGCTACCATGGCCCAGCCATCACCTTCATGACGCAGGCGGTGGAAGCCAGTGCTGTTGCCGGAGTCCGTGCCATCGTGGACCGCCTGGTGGCCCTGGCCTGGCTGCACGTGCTTCATGGACAGAGCCCGGTGGCCCTGGACATCCTGCAGTCTGTCCAGGATGCAGTGGTGGCCAGCGAGGACCAGGAGGGTGTGATTGCCAACATGGTGGCCGTGGCTCTGAAGAGGACGGGCCGGACGAGGCAGGCAGCCGAGGGCTACTACCGCGCCCTACGGGTGGCTCGGGACCTGGGCCAGCGGAGGAACCAGGCAGTGGTGCTGGCCAACTTCGGGGCCCTGTGCCTGCATGCGGGTGCCAGCAGGCTGGCCCAGCACTACCTCCTGGAGGCCGTGCGGCTGTTCTCGAGGCTGCCCTGTCGGGAGTGTGGCCGGGACTTCACCCATGTGCTCCTGCAGCTGGGCCACCTCTGCACCCGCCAGGGCCCGGCCCAGCAGGGCAAGGGCTACTATGAGTGGGCCCTTCTGGTCGCCATGGAGATGGGCCACGTGGAGAGTGAGTGCCCCGGTTCCTCCTGTGCGCCTTCTGGGGCCACTCGGGTCAGGGCACACCTGGGGTTTGTGATTCAGAAACAAGTGGTGGTTTTTCCACCATCGAAAGTGCTGAGTCGTGGCCAACAGCAGATGTTGGCAAGAGCCCTGGAGACAGGCGGTTCCCACGCAGGGCCAGGCCCTCTGTGCCCTACTGGGGCAGCCAGCTCTTCCCGGTTTGCCCAGGGACCATCCTGCCTTGAGCACTGAAAGTCCTGCATGCTGGGAATCCCTAGACATAACCCTGGGATCAAGGCAGGCTCTGCTGCGCTGGGACTTGGGGCCCCTGCATGAGCCAGGCCCTGAACGCCAGTTCTTGTGCCCGTGTTATCTGCTTGGTATCTCGGCAGTCTGTGCACCTGTCATCCCACTTCACAGAGGACACAGGGCGGGCAATTGCCCAAAGTCGCAGAGCAGTTCATGCAAAAGCAGCTCGTTGTGCAGAGTGTGCCAGGCCCCACCCACAAATGGGGCTTGTGGGGTCCTCGGGTGGCAGGGGCTGAGCGTGGGAATGTGAGCTTCAGGCCAGAGAAGCCACAAAAGGGTGAGTGGCGTGATGGCGGGGCAGCACTTGGCCCCGGGTTAGGGAAGCCTCTTTAGTCTGGGACCAGAGGGTTGAGAGGATTTAGTCAAGTAATAGGTGGTGGGTGAGGGGCTGGTGTGTGGGGAGGGGGGCGAGGTGGTGTAGCCTGTGTGAAGACCCAGGGGTGAGGGGGTGAGTGAGGGTGAGTGGGGGGAGTGAGTGAGCGGGGAGGAGTGGGGTGAGTGAGTGGAGTGGTGGTGAGGGGGTGAGTGGGGGTGAGTGAGCGGGGGTGAGTGTGAGTGGGAGTGAGTGGGGGTGAGGGGGTGAGTGAGTGGGGTGAGTGAGTGAGTGTGAGTGGGAGTGAGTGGTGAGGATGAGGGGTGAGCGGGAGTGTGGGTGAGGGGATGAGTGAGGGGGTGAGCAGGGGTGTGGTGTGTGTGAGTGAGCAGGGCTTATGCAGGGAGGTGCAGAGTTAGGAGTGGGTGGGTTGGGTGCTGGATGGTGAGAAGCTCTTCTGGAGAGCTAAGCAGGGCCTGGGGCCTCAGGCTGTGGCTTGGCCTTTTCCCCAAGAGCACTGGGGAGCCATGGAGTGCTATCGAACAGTCACTGCAGACTGAGCAGTGAACGGACAGTAGGTGGGCAGGGCTGTCCGAAATCTAGGCCGCAGAGGATAGATGAGGAAGTTGAGTCCAGGGAAATGGCCGAGACAAGGGATACTGTTGTGGGTCCCCTCTGCCTTGCAGCGCTTTGCCATCCTCCCATGGCATGGCGTAGTGAGACCACTCAGAGGTGCCTCCTGTGGCCTGGACCAGAGCCCCAGGGGCTGTGGCCAAATCTGCCCATTTCCCAGCACAGGCCTGGCACCCACTCCTGGCCCTAGGAGGGATGAGATTTTGGAAAGGACCGTGTGAAGGGGCCCCGGTCCCACACATCTGCCCAAGGAGGGGTGGGGGGTTCAGACCCAGGCTTCTTCCCCAGGGGCATTCTGACTGGAAGGAGACCCTCCAGGAATCCAGCGCCCCAGCCCCCACTGCAGCCTCCGGTGGCTCCTGGCACAATAGCCTGTGGCACCTCCTCCTAGGAGGCCCTCCCCGGGGTGCTGGGGGATTCAGACTTGGAAATGCAGGCCAGGGAACGGGGATCATGCTTCCCTGTCTCCCCACCCTGCGCTGAACGGTCGAGGAGACCGAGGGCGGGGCTGATACCCCACATGCTTACTTGGGGTCATTTTTGAGTCACTTCGGTAGTTTGTGTCCTTCTAGGAGTTTGGCTGTTGTGTCTAGATGGTCTGATTTGTTGGTGTACAATTGTTCGTAGTGTTTTCATGGAATCCTTTTATTTCTGTCAGGTCGGCAATAATGTTTCCTCTTTCATTTCTGATTTTAGAAACTTGGGTTTTTAATTTTTTATTTATTTCTTTTTATTAGAGATGGGGTCTCATCATGTTCCCCCAGGCTGGTCTTGAATGCTGGCCTCAGCGATCCTTCCACCTCGGCCTCACAAAGCGCTGGGATGACAGGCGTGAGCCATGGTGCTCAGTCTCTGATTTTAGTCATTTGTGTCCCGTCTTTCTTTTCTTGGTCAGTCTGGTGAAAGATTTGTCAATTTTGTTATTATTTTCAAAAAACCCACTTTTGGTTCTGTTGATTATCTCTTTTGTTTTTCCATTCTCTGTATTTTTACTTCCCATTTCCACTCTCATGTTTATTATTTTCTTCCTTTTATTCACTTTGGGTTTAGTTCATTCTTTTTCTAGTTTCTCAAGGTGGAAGGTTAGGTTTTTGATTTGAGATTTTTCTTCTTTCTTTGAATGTAGACATTTACAGTTATAAATTTCCCTTTCAGCACTGCCTTAGCTGCATCTTGGAATTTTTGATATGCTGTGCTTTTTTTTTTTTTTTTTTTTTTTTTAGACAAAGTTTTGCTCTATTGCCCAGGCTGGGGTGCAGTGGTGCAATCTTGGCTCACTGCAACTTCTACCCAGGTTCAAGCCATTCTCATGCCTCAGCCTCCCGAGTAGCTGGGATTACAGACGTGCACCACCCCACCCGGCTAATTTTTATATTTTATTTTTTTATAGAGACGGGATTTCACCATGTTTCCCAGGCTGATCTCAAACTCCTGGACTCAAGCGATCCTCCCGCCTCGGCCTCCCACAGTGCTGGGATGACAGGCGTGAGCCACCGCGCTGGCCCGGGCTGTGCATTTGTTTGCATTCTTCTCAAATTAGTTTTCAGTTTCCCTGATGGTCTCTTTGACTCACTGGTTGTTTAGGAGTGTGTAATTTCCACATATTTTTGAATTTCCCACATTTCCTTCACTGTTGATTTCCAGTTTCGTGCCAGTACAGCTGAAGAACACCTCTGCTTTGGTCTCAGTCCTTCTCCATTCACTGAGGCTCATTTTGTGGCCTGGCACATGGTCTGTCATGGGGAATGTCCCATGGGTGCTCGAGAGGACTGTGTATTCAGCTGTTGTTGGGTGGCGTGTGTGACAGATGTCCATTCGGCGTACCTGGTTTCCTGTGTTAATCTCCGGAATGTTTCTGACACTAGAAAATCAGAAGCTTTCCACCGTTCCCAGCGCCCTGGCTTTGGGAGAGGCCAGTGAGCCTGTGGGTTTGGAGCCTGGTTGCATGAGAGAAGCATGTGTGGGAACACCAGGGGCCGGCTTTGAACCCCATTCCCCCAACATGATGCCGTGTGTGGCAGACATGACGCTTGGCTTTGCTCTCTCAGGGTTCCATCTGCGACAGGGGCTACTTGTGCCCCTGG
This sequence comes from Macaca thibetana thibetana, assembly GCF_024542745.1. NCBI lineage: Eukaryota > Metazoa > Chordata > Mammalia > Primates > Cercopithecidae > Macaca > Macaca thibetana. The sequence goes on from NC_065582.1 coordinate 181,207,236, forward strand.
CCTCATCAGCTCAGGCTGAAGGCGGCCCTGGTCCTGGCCAGAGGGGCTTTGTGAAGCAGAAATAGATGGCCTGGTGCAGGGGCCGAGCCTGGCCAGGACCTCGGCCCTGGGAGTTGTAAAGAAGGCCGGCCTCTACCATGAGCATCTGCACCAAGCTGTGCCCATGTCACGGTGTGCTCGGCATCTGCCCTGGCACAGGTGCATGGCCTGTCTGCGCTCAGGCTCCCCGCCTATGGGGCCCAGGCTCACAGAGGTGTGAAAGAGGCAAGCACGGCGCAGGGGCCTCCGAGCCCAGCCAGCCTCGCTTCGATGCTGGGAGACTAACGTCTTCCATTTTGTCTTCTGCCCAGGCCAGCTGCGGGCCGTCCAGCGGCTGTGCTACTTCTACAGCGCCGTCATGCCCAGCGAGGCCCAGTGTGTCATCTACCACGAGCTCCAGCTCTCCCTGGCCCGCAAGGTGGCCGACAAGGTGCTGGAGGGGCAGCTCCTGGAGACCATCAGTCAGCTCTACCTGTCCCTGGGCACCGAGCGGTAAGGGCTGGCTTTGCAGTGGTGGGGGTGGGGGAGGGCAGGGCAGGGGGGGGGGGGCAGGGAGGGGGGGGCAGAGGGAAGCTGGCCCAGGGCCCCAGCAGCCCCTCTCCTTTTGATCATTTGGTTCCTTGGCATCAGATGCTTTGAGCTGGTGGGCCTGGGGTCGTCCCAGGGCTGCTGCTGGCCCGTGAGTCCCAGCTTGAGCCTCCCTTGTTGGGTCAAAGGTCATCTCAACCCCAGCAGAGGCAGTACGTGCACTCTGGGCTGTTCTTCCTACTATGGTGGCTTTTGTCATCTGACCTCTGCCTGCCCCGAATCTTCACTCCTGGCCTTCATCTGTCCCCTTAAATGTGACCACAGCAGCCACCTGTGGCTTCTCTCCCACAGAAGACAGAGCCAGTTGTGTGTCACCTGCTTCCCTGGGGCAGGGTTTCAAGGTCTCACGTCCCATATGTGGCCTACTCGGCTTCCCCCAGCATCCTGACCTGGTGGGGTAACCATGGCCCTGGCCACCCCACCCACAGGGCCCAGTGACATTGCTGCAGTCACACCCCCTCGAGTGTCGGACTTACTGAGAGAGCAGGGAAGGAGCCAGATTCCATGGGGACCCGGGAGACTGCCTCCAGTCTTGGTCTCAGGTTCACAGAAGGAAAATGGGCCAGTGTGCTAGAGCCATGCTTCTCAAAGTGTAGTCCCTGGACCAGTAGAGCAGCATCCATGTCACCTAGGAGCTTGTGGCAAGTGGGAGTTCTAGGGCCTGCCCCAGGCCTGTGGAGCCGGAAGCTCTGGGGGCAGGGCCAGCAAGCTATAAGGACTGGCCTCCGGGTGACTGTGATGCCTGCACACCTTGAGAACCATCGGCCCAGATAGCCTCTGAACACTAACGGCTCCTGGTGCGTCTGGAGAAGACACAGGCCATGTCTGGGAGGCAGGGGAGATGGACTAGCACACTCCTCCTGCCACAGGGCAGCATGATGCTCGATTCCCTCAGAAGGATGTCCTTCATCTTTTCCATGCCGTGTGTGTTCACCCTGGCCCTCCCAGCAGCCTGGGAAGGGCAGAACACTGCACACACAAGAGGGCCGTTCCCAGTCCCCACATTCCAGATTCATCTGTCACCAGACCCACGGGAGGAGGCAGACTGGTTCCAGGAGGATGAGAGCCCTTGTTCTGACACCTGTGTCTGATTCCAGGGCCTACAAATCCGCTCTGGACTACACCAAACGAAGTCTGGGGATTTTCATTGACCTCCAGAAGAAAGAGAAGGAGGCGCATGCCTGGCTGCAAGCAGGGAAGATCTATTACATCCTGCGGCAGAGCGAGCTGGTGGACCTGTACATCCAGGTGAGTGGCAAGGGATGCAGGAGGACCCCTGTGCTGTTCACTCTCTGTCCATCCACCCATCCATTCATCCTTCCATCATCTATTTACCTGTTCATCCTTCCATCCATCCATCCATCCATCCATCCATCCATCCATCCATCCATCCATCCATCCATCCATCATCATCCATCCATCCATCCATCATCCATCCATCCCATCCATCATCCATCCATTCACCTGTCCATCCACCCATCCATCCATCCTTCCATCATCCTCTGTTTACCTGTCATCCTTCCATCCATCCATCCATCCATCCATCCATCCATCCATCCATCCCATCC